>NC_135616.1:28497424-28800454 GCF_053574225.1 Canis aureus
TAGAGGAATACTTCTATCACTTAGCTATTACTATGTGACAGACCACCCCAAAGCTCAGTGGCTTAAAGACAACAACCATCTTTACTGCTTATATGGCCAAGGGTTACTTCGGGTTGTCTGATTTAGTCTGGGTTTTACTCATGTAGCTCTGTGTCTCTCATATTTCTCTAGTACCAGTGTGTCAGCCTGGGCATGTTCTCATGGTGATTGCAGAAGTGCAAGAATACAAGAGGAAACACGTTAGGCTTTTTTTAGGGCCTACAGTAGGAACCTAATGGTATCATTTTTACTCATGTATCATTGGCCAAAGCCAGTCACATGGCTATATTCCAAGTTAAGGGGAGAGGAAATGCACCATGTTTATTGGAAGGGCTACCCAATGGTTTGGATACTGCAGGTGGGAAGAAGGTGAAACGCTCGGCCCAGTAGTGCATTTTATCATACTCCCTTACTGAGCTATTGGAAAAATTTTAAAAGATGGTCCTTGTTAAAGTCCTTGCCTGGTATGCTATGGGTATTTTACAGGTGGTTGGTAGGTCATATGTCTTGTAAGCAATGCATAATTTGCAGCTACTATTGCTATTATAACATTTTTTTGTCAGAGATGCAAACACTTGTTATCTCAAAGAGCAAGAGTCATAGAGACCTATCTGGAAGAAGGAAGCAAAATAGGCTGTGTTTGGGTGGTAAAAGGGAAGTTTACTCATTCAAGAAATATTTATTGAACGCCTATGTGCTGGACACTACCCTAGGCACTTGGGGGCACATTTGAGAATGAAACAGACAAAGATTCCTGTCCATGTGGAGCTTACATTTCAGTAGGGGAAGATGTTATGCATAAACAACATGAAGATACATAAATGATAGGGTATGTTGATGCTATTAAAGAATGTAGAGGAGAGTAAGGGTGTTGGATGTGATGCTGTGTGAGCATGTTGCAGGATTCAATAGGGTGGCCAGGCCTTCTTGAGAAAGTGAGAGCAGAGACTTGGAAGAAGATGATGGAGTGAGCCAAGCAAATTTTGGGAAGACGAATGTTCTAGTCAAGGGAACTCCAGAGCAAAGGGCTTTTGGTAGAGATGCAGAGTGTGTTTGAGGAGCAGTGTGAAGGACAGTGGGACTGGAGACCATGTGGGAGGGAAGGGAAGAGTAGTAAGAATTGAGAAGTCATGAGGAGTAGGGCCTGGTAGGGCATTGTAAGGGCTTCAGTTTACTCTTAGTGGAATGGGGTGCTAAGTGCTACTAGAAGGTTTTGAACAGACACGTGTCTTGATTCTGATGTCAAATGCCATGAAACTTCTGTTTTTTTTTTTAATTAATTTATTTGAGAAAGAGAGAGAGCACAAGTGTTTGGTGGGGGGTGAGGAGCAGAGGGAGAGGAACAAGCAGACTCTGTGCTGAGCATGGAGTACCATATGAGGCTCGATCTCATGACCTGAGAACATGACCTGAACCAAAAATCCAGAGTTGGATGCTCAAGTGACTGAACCACCCAGGCTCCCCAAAACTTCTGTTTTAAAGCATATGGCTTCTTTATGTTAAGAATACCTTCAATGAGGCAGGGAGGCTGTGAGAGAACTCAAGGAAGGAGGCAATAGTCAACTGGGCTTGGGTGGTGACAGCAGAGGTAGTGAGCATCTTGAATTTGGATATGTTTTAAAAGTAGAGCCAGTAGAATGTACTGGCAGATTAGACATGGATTTGACAGAAAAAGACAAACCAACGATGACTCCATAGTTTTTCACTTGAGTAACCAAGATAGAAAAGATTGTGGGTAGAATTCCCTGGGGTGGGAAAAATAAGATGTTCAGTTTTGGACATGTTGAGTTTGAAGTGGCTTATAGACATTCAAGGCAGTTGGAGATACACGTCTAGAAATCAAGATCAAAATCTAGATCAGAGTGACAAATTTAGGAGTCGCTGAGTTCATAACAGTATTTGAAGTCATGGGCCTGATCATATCAGCAAGGGTGTGACTTTTGGTGAAAAAGAGGACTACCTCAGAGCACTCAACATGTAGAGAGAGTGTGCAGTCCTGGGAGATGGACAGTGTTGTCAAATGGACAGTGTTGGCAAGTATGATGAAGGTTGGGAATTGATGGGTGGATAGAGCCATATGGAGGTCACTAGGGATCATGACAATAACAGTTTTTGTTGGAGGTGTTTATAAAAGGTAGACTGGAATGGTTTTAAGAGAGAAAGTGAGGAGAGGGATTTTAAAGGGAATAGATAATCCTTTGTGGAGGTTGCAGAGGTGAACAAAGAAATGGGTCAGCAGTTAGAGAAAGGTGGAGTCAGGAGAGTTTTAATGGCAGACATAATGGCGTGTTTATGTGCCGATGATAATAATCCAGTAAAGAGTGAAACAATGATAATGCAGAAGACAATAGGAGAAAGGTTAGTGATATGGAAACCACCAAAGGAACTGCTCAGGCTTTTCCGGCTTTTTACTCCCGGTGTTCCTTACCCCACAGGGATGTTCATTATGTTATTAAGATTCTCTCCTGTCAGATTATTATATCAATTCCCATTGGTGGTTTCAGTGCCACCATCAGCATTAGCATTTCCTCTCTTGTTGCCTGCTCTCCCTCCTCTCAAGGCACAGCAGTACCAGGGCATTTTTCATTTTCTAAATATGGACCCTGAGCCATTTCCCAGACTTTCCTTTGTTGCACCGACAGGACCATAAGAAAGCAAAATTGGGCTCCCTGACTCAATCCATGAAGCAATACAGACAAACTCTATTTTAAAACACTGAGGTTAGGTTGAGACAAACTGGGACCAACCATGAAAGAAAGAGAGAAGGAAGCTCAACAACTTAGGAGATTTTAATGAGAAATGGATCAGATGAGCGCTGTCTTGTTCAGAAGCAAGGTGGAGGCCAGTGGTGTTGGGAGGGGTGGCTCTTTCATGTGTCTGTGGCTTCCCACTAAAGGATCTCACTTTTTTTCTTTAACTTTACTGAACTGACATCCAGATCTCACCCCACAGTCTTAACACAGTCCCCTAGTCCTGTTTACAACCATTCTCTATGTCCTAGGTGCTGTTTCTCTCATAGATGCACATGAGATGTGAACTTTCTGAAGCCAACAACTATATTTCTCATATGTTCCAGGGCACTAAGCTCCTTTCTGGAGCAGGATAGTAGATTGATGAATACTTGGCAATTCTCAGCTGGGGGATGACAAGGATCAGCTAGGAACAAAGCCTATGAACTGGAAGAGGTTTTGGCCCCTTCTTTAAGTAAGCTGGAAAAAGCATAGAATGGGCATAATGGGGATATTTCATTCCAATCTTCTATATCAAAAGTGTAGTATGGAGGCTGGAATGTGATCTTTCTGATATATTGATGTATTAGGGGTCAGTCTTCTGTCTTTTGCCTAGTCAGTCTATACCTGGTGCATGGTGGTCAGCCTCTCTGAAGGGTAGCTAGCTTTGCTTCTCTAGGGATAATCTGTTGGGGGCTAGTGGTTACCAGTCAAGCATGCTGTGGACGGGCCTCCTACATTGCTGTAGATGTTCTCTAAGGATTCTGTTGCCTTCCTGTGATGTGCCCAGCCCAGCCTGGGTGCCCAGCAACCCCCCACACATCCCTCAGTGCCACCTACCCTCAAATTCTAGAATCCTATGGCTGCTGCTCAATAGTCCCAAGTCTGCAGCTGACTTCTGCATTACAGGGTATGCATTCCCATTACCCCCATCAGAGGCCCTGAACACAAGGGACAGCTGCAGGGAGTGCTGTCAGAAAGAAGACAGAAGCCATCTTTCCACCACTTCTAGAGCACAGGAGGGTAACTGTGCTGTGTAACTGTGCTGTGACCCTGCTGACCCTAGGTGGCACATGAATGAGAGGCTGCCAGCAGGTGCTTGTGTCTGGGTCTGTGAAGTGGGTCTTTTCTTCTATTATCCCCTCAATATCATCTCTAAATATTGGTTGATGGCTACATCCCACTATGAGAACATAAGACTTTGAACCTCATTAAAATGCACATATCCCAGAAAGAAATTGAGATTTTTGTCTTATTATTAGTTGTTACTCCTGAGTATGAATAAATATATGTCAGTGTCCTGAGGGTGCTCTTGTTGAGGGGAGGGTCCTGAAGGATGTAGCATCCTGCTGTAGGAGACAGGAGACAAGGGGAGGAGGAGAGCCCAGAAAGGAGTGGTTGGGGTACCCTCAAAAAGAATGTTTTCCACTTCCACATTCTATGGAGGGTGAGTTGTGTGCACCTGTTGCTCCCCCATTCTCCACCCCTCCTCACACAGCAACTCCCAAAAGGCCTTCAGACTCCAAATGACACCCTCATCAATAAGCTTGCATTGCAAAACCACATTTTGACAACACATTTCCCAAATTTAGTCCCCTAATCCACTCCCAGAATATATTATGCTTTGCACCCAACAGATGGATTAAAAGCTTAAATCTTCTGCTTGTTCGGAAACTAACCAGAAACCAAAAATACAAACACTCACACCCCTGCAGGTGTGAGTGCTATGGTGGGGGAGGGGTGAGGCAGGGGTGTAGGCAAGGAGCAGAGAGTGTGCACTTTGGGAAGGAGAGAACTGCAGCAAACAGTGTGGGAAGATCAGGGCATCCTCTGGGCTCTGAGCAAGCTTGCAAAGGGCACACAGCTGCTTTCTACCCATCCTTCTCAGCTCCTTTGATGGAGGCCTCTATGTACTTGGAGGGTGTATATGGTAATATAAGGTCCAAGGCATGGATCTGAATCCCTGAGTGTGGGGGCTGTCAGGGGATCTTGACCAGATCTCCTCTACATAAATGAGACAGAGGCCTGAGTTGGGGGACCAACCCCACAGCCTACCCTGAGTGCCAGATTCAGAGTAAGATGCTAGACTTTAGTCCAGAGTTTGCTCCCCTCTGTCAGCTGCTTTTGGGGCCTTGGGGGCTTGGAGGGTTTCCCTCTTTCTATTTTTTGGGGATCCCAAGTTATCATTTGGAGACTACATGTCATCTTCCATCTTAGCATAAAATCTTCTGAAATCTCTGCAGATGTAGGTTATTTTGAAGGCCTTTGGGGGAAGGGGCTGAGTGAGTACAGGGAGTGCCAGGGGGCATTGATGGGGAATACAAGGGAACACCCCAGGAGCTGGGTTGTTAGGGGAAGTGGAGAAGATCCCTGGGGTTCCCTGAAACATTTCAGAATCCTTTCCCCTTTGTCTTATTTTCTCCTCATCATTGAAAAATGGCTCAGAATGCAATAAAAACAAGGTGTTCTAATTAAACAGATTTGTTTACATGTTGTGGCATGAAAAACTAATTCAATCTGATATACTGTACATTGCTGCTATACTTTTTCTCCTTTCCTTTATATAAAACTGCCCGTTTTAAAATAGTATTGTACTTAAGCATCTTAAATAGTGTCCTTGATTAAAAGAAGATGAGCAATTTTCTGCTTCCCACAGCTTTCAAAGGGTGTGTCAACAGGGTGGGAAAGAGAGCAGTTGGGGGCTCCCTGATATTCCACTTGACATTTCTCCTGACAGTTTTAGGCATAAAATGGCAGATATTGCCAGACTGGAGCCTTAGGTGGGCTATTGTGACTAAAGCATAGAGGCCAAGGGGGCTGGGAGCAAGTGGTGGCCTACTCTGGGGTCCCTGCACCTGAGAAGGAATGGGGCCTTCAGCACAGGTTGGAAGTGGCCCCAGCACTCTTGTACAGTGCTGTGGTGTCCCAGAAAAAAAAGCCCACAAAAAGGAATTGGCGTGGAGAAATAGAGGAATATTTGTAATATTGATGATTATGATAACAAAAGAATATTTTGTGGGAACAAGTGGGAGGATTTAAGTTATTGTAAACTTTCCATCAATGAAAATCATCTAAGAGATAAGACCCAGATAAGCCTATGTCATCCCCTATCTGGGGATGTCTGAGCAGAAGCCAGCCTACCAGCTTTCCAGGATTCTGAAAAGAGTCTTTGTTTGTCCTGGCTAGATTCTTCCCACTCCTAGATTCTCAGAGCTGGTAACAACCTGGCAGCTTCTGGAGAACAGGGATCTGTTTTTCTAATCTTCCATCCTGTGCCTTAGGCAGTACTGTGTTGTGTGTGTGTGTGTGAATATTTGTAAATATGAATTGGGAGCATCTGTTCTGGACACATTCCTTGTTTGATCTGACCTCCTTTTGCCTTCATCCAAGCTGTTCCCTTCACCTGAGAAACCTTCCTCCATCCACTTACTCTACTAAAATGAAACCAAACCTTTTGAGAAACCTTCCTCCATTCACTATTCCACTAAAATGAAACAAATCTGAGCCACTCAGATCCACACTCCCCTTACCTGTGCTTTGCGTGTGTTCATTTTTTACATTTACTCAGCCATGTTACTCAACCACTGAATGGGTCTACTTGGTGAATGCCTTTTGACACGGTCTTCTCCCCCAATGGAATTGTGCCTTCTTGTCTTTTCACTGTGTGCTGTTCTGGAGAGACATGAGTGGTAGTAGGGATATTTTCATTCCTCTTCTCCTTCCCTCTCTGCTTCCTTCCTTCCTTTCTACTCTGTTCATTCAATGAGCATCCAATGGACATATCACCATAAGGTTCCATGCTGACTTAAATGTGAATGAGGTGGGATTTCCCTATGTTATTACATTGCTCCTGGAGTATTAGCCCTAACTTAGTAATGATTTGGGACTTGGAGAGAGAAAACCCTTGGATCTGAGGTGGGAGGCAGCAGGCCTGCCAGAGCAACACACCTTCATATTGTAGTCTAGAGACTTTACTTCTTTGCCTGGCTCCCTCTAAGGAGGGATTTTCTGCCCTACTGTACCCTCCAACACCCAGGCAAACCCCCTCCAGTAGTAGAAATGTCTTGGGTTAGTGTTCAAGATAAAAGTAGAGGAAAAGACTAGACTCTCTTTGAAGGAGGTGTGGTTCTCCTGGGCCTCAGTGGGCTATATCTGCTCAGTGGGACAGTGGTTCCACAAATAAAGGCCAGGAAGAGGAAAAAGTATGAAAAGAATGAAGCCTATCTTCCCAGTTTACCTGCAAGAGCTCCTCTTCATATGTAGGATCTAGAGAGGGCTTTCCTTTGTGGCATCTCAGATTCTCATACCCAAGTATTTAATGGTTATGCTTATTTATTTCTTCAAAAAGACTTACTGAGATCTTGCTGTGTACTGGACACTGTGCTGGATGTTCTGATGATCTAACACATAATTCAGAACATTTGGTCTAGCCTAAAATCCCACTCTTCTTCTGCTAAGCCCAGCCAGCCCAGCTAAGCTGGTGTTCTCATCATCCATCACCTTCCACTGGTCTCACACCTTCATCCTGCCTACAAACACTGGCTTCCTCAGTGGGATGCTTTCCTCTCCTGACCTACTCAGATTCCACTAAAAATTCAGAGCCTCCCATGCTGCATAGTTCCCACTGGCCTCCAGATGCCTTCCTTACCTGCCTTCTGCTTTGCAGGATGTCCTGTATGGGTTGCATCAATGGTGCACAAATCCTCTGGCTTCTGGTTAGATGGGCCAATAGAGAGAGACATATGTGGGGTCAGAGTGTTTCCTCCCTCCTTTCCTCTTGTGAAGTCATGTCACCTGTCACTGTAAGTTCCCTACCCTAGTCAGTGGTCTGCTCTCTCCCTTTCAATGTGAGTGGCCTCTCCCTGTCCCCATCTCTTTAACCTGAGACTGGCCACATCTGTACTTCTGTGGATCCTGGGTTCCCACATAGACCCTCCTTTTACTTCCTCATCACCCTGCCTGCCCTATTGTCATAAATGTTCTGCAAAGAAAACTTTGAGTGTTCCATCCTTTCCAGGACCCTGACACATGTCCTGATATTTATCTCCCAGATGTTATCTGCTCTTCTTGATTTGGAACACCTAGAGGCCTTCTTAGACTTGGTACATGCCTAACAGTATTTTCTGCATTCATTTTAAAACATTATTATAATGCTTATATGTTTCTTGTCTCTCCTGCTAGTCTTGAACTCCTCAAAAGAAGACCTGGCTATTTCTTTTTTTCATATCTCTCCTAGAACTTGGTAGAAAGTAAATGCTCAACCAAGTGCCTGTTTGTGGACAGATGAGTCATTACATTAGCAAGGTCAGGGTGGCAGGGCATACCCTTAGAGTTAAACTCCAAATTCAGAGAGAGGGTTTTTTCCAGGGGGCTGTGCCACCTTGGCCAAGTCACTGCTCTTAACTTCCTAACTTGCCATTGCAGAGTTGTCGTACCAGTTACTGCACGTCTCCAGATCTCATTTTCATTCTAAAAACAGTGTAATAGTAGTAGTGATTTTGTGAGGATTCAGTAAGTCTCTTATGAGAATGTGTCTCACTCTATTCATTTGAATTGAATCTGGAGATGTAATTAGGGGCCTAATATGAAATCTTACAAGTTGATTTAAAGATATGAAAAAAATATGTATATATACACATATATAACTACTGTTGCTAACAGATATCATTTGTTGAGTACTATATAAAAGTCTTATAGATATTTTCTCATTGAATTTTATGTAATGGGCATTAATAACCCTATTTTACAGAGGAGAAAACTAATCTTGGAGATTAAGAATTTACAGGAAGTCACAGAATGAGAAAGTAGCAGAGCCCAAATTTACATCCAGGGTTCTGTTCCAAGATCAGAGCTCCTCATCCTGGCTATGTGACTTGCTTCAGTGGGGCTTAGGGTGCCAGAGATGTCTCCAAGAGTTCACCTGCCACCTTCCACATGTGCGGTGCACCTGATTGTCCCATGCTATCTCTGAGAGGTAGGTTTCTCCTCTGGAGCTTTCTTTCAGAGTCCTCAGGGCTAGAAGGTGTGGGCAGCTGAGAGGAAGAGGGAGGAGGATTTCTTCCCTTTGTTATAGCCTCATCCTCTAATTAAACTCCTGGCTTTGTGCTAAGCTATAGAAGGGAATCCTAATAGAATTCTGGGATGTAGGCAGTCACCAGAAAGTCAGGCCAGTGGCATATATACATGGAAGAAGTGAAATAGCAGGATGTCCAGGGATTTTGAAGAGAGACTCCTCAAAGTAGCTAGCCTGAATGTAAGAATGGCAGGAATTTTATAACAGGGGCTTGATTTTATTAGTAACAGATGGACTCTGACAAAAGGCAAATTCCTTGGTGACAGGTTGAGGCATATAACATTTTGAGTATCACCTTGTACATGGGTCTCAGCCTCTGGTTGGCCTTGTTGGGGCCAGCAGACCCCAAAGCCAGAATAGGACATAAGACAAATCTTGCTTTAGGCAAGCACTCATTTTTGTTGTGAGGTGGATTAGTATATACCAGAGGTCTAGAGATTATTCAGACTCTGAACAAATTCATCTGAGTTCAGAGTGACACCTGCTTAGATCTCAAGCAAAATTAGGTGCCAGCAGAACCGAATAGCCTAATCTCTGTGGATCTGGAGGGGCAATAGGGGATCAGGGAGAGGAGAGTGTGAAGCTAAAAGTAGAGAACTCCGGAACTCACGCCAGGGAGATGTAAATCTGAATAGAGCACCTTGGACAGATTCTCACAGCATCCACAAAGAGGGCATGAAGATGGATCTGAGGGACAAGTAGAGTCACTCTCTGCCCTGTGTTTTAATGCCTAACAGATGCTGATCCACAGAAGCTGAGTGAGGTTATAGCTACTCTGAGGCATGCTCACAGACTGAATAGCATTCTCAGATAACAGGAACCAGGATGAAGGAGCAGGCCTATTTGAGATTTTCCAGCTGAGGGAAGGGGAAAGGATGAGGAGGACACACACATACAGTCATCACACAGTGGTCTGTCACACCCAACTGCTAGTCTGGCATGATGCTTAAGCTTGTGACTCTGTCATTAGACTACTCTAATTCACCAGCTGGTTCTGGTTATCTACTATTATCTATCAAGATATTTAGAAATAAACCATTTTTGGACTGTGTGGGCTCATCTGGGTGATTCTTGGTTGGGGTCTCTTTCATGGTTGTTGACATACAGTGCCTGGCATTGGAGTCAACTGAAGGCTCAACTGGGCTGCATGTCCCAGATAGAGTCTTTACTCACCTGCCTAGTACCTCAGTGGGGATGGCTATAATAGCTGAGGATTGTCTGAGCATCATTCTTTTCTGACATAGCTTCTCCAGGTGGCTAGTTTGGATTTCCTCACAGCATGTCCACCCTCAAGGTAGTTGGATTTCTTACTACTGACTGGCTTCCCCTCAGGAAATTTTCTAGGAGGCCTGGACAGACATTATTAGGCTTCTTATGATCTAGCCACAGATGTCACACAGCACCTCTTCTATAATACTCTTGTTGGTCAAAAGTGAGTCAGACCTAGCCTAGGTGCAAGAGGCTGAGTCCACACAGTGGTGGGCCATTTTGAAGACCAGTTGCCACATGTCATATCAGCTGTGTGGATATAGACAAAATGTAGAGCATTCAGAGCCTTGGTTTCTTCAACTATGGAATGGGAAACTATAATGCCTAACTTCCCAGGGTTGCTTACATATTAACATATATATGCCAGAGGATTCCCACAGTGACCAGTACCACTAATGGGTTCAGACATAGTTGGCACTTACTGCTTATGCATTATCTTGACTGAGCATTTTATTTTCTCCCTAATATCTTAATATATCTGTGTCTTCTTGTCCCAGCCAGGCTATAAGCTCCTTGAGGTCAAAGATTATCTTACACTTTTCTTTTAAAAATTCTTTCAGTTACCCTTAATAAATACTGAAAGAAATTGAGAAGAAAAAGAGATAAGAGAGCTGGGGACTATGCAAACAAGCTTGGGCATCTTTCTAATTTTTTCTAGGCTCACCATAGCACCCAAGCTCCTGGAGATTTGACCTTTGCCTTTTCTGGAAAAAAAACTAATAAGTAATCCTAGATTGTAAAGGGGTCATTATTAATCTAGTTAATAGATTGCACTGTTTTTATGAGGATTTTAGCCCATTAATTGTTTCCATGCAAATGGAAGCCGTTAATTACAAATTAATCTTATCTTTTTGTTAAGGCAGGGCCATCAGTACCTCCACTTGGCAATACTTGTTGGCACTTGATATGAATCAATGCTTATACTTGAAAGTAATAAAACTGCATTTCTTTAAAGATAGTTAATAAATCAGATCTTCATTAATGCAGATAGGCCAGACCCCCTACTTGTCTAATTTAATGAGGTTCTAATTCATTACTGTGATTCATGTGTCCCCCCGCCGGGGATGGTGGCCAGCAGGGCAGGGCACATAGTAGGCAGTTAATAAATCCTGTATTTTCTGGGTTCTCCCATAGTGGGAGGCTGTCCACTCGTCTTTCTCCGCATCAAGAAGTGTCATTTAGGCCCTCACCAGCCTTAGTACCATTTTTCACATGGTCCTACAGAACCTCAAAGTGGAGACATAACCTTCTAGCAAGGGCCAGAGCTGGGAGCTCAGGCTTCCTAAATTAAGAAAATAATGATGGGGGACCTCAGAAGCACTGTTGGGGTTAGGGTGATGGTTTATTTAGCTGGTGTTTGGACTCTTTTTGTGGCTGAGGCAACTAAATGGGGACTGTCTGCCCTCTGTGTGCCATCTACCTGAGCATGATGTATGCACAAATGGGCAAGGGGACCCAGATTTTTCCCGGGGACCCTTTAGTGATCCATTTCCTAGTGATACGTCTAAACCATTTCTCAGACTGTTTCTCTTCCCAGGCAGGTTTCCCTTTATAGGCAAGCTGGTTATTTCTCATCATATTTATTGCCAGCCTGGGACTGGGCCTCCACCCACCTCCTTCCGGCTACTGGGATTTCAGGAGACAAGCTTGGTCTTCCTTTGTTTGAGGAACAAGTGCAGGCCAACAGGGGCAGGAGACTTGCCCATCCCTCCCCATTCCACACACCAGCCTGGCACCTCAGGAAGAGGTCCAGATGCACAACTAAAATATGGGGTAGGGTATGCAAAAGTGGGTGGGAAAAGGGAAGCATCGCTTCTTTTTTAGACCTGGGGAGCCGGCAGTGTGATGAAACGCTTCCCTCCGTGCTGCTGAATTCATTTCTTTAAAGTTCCACTGTGCACAGAACCATTTGTTTCCACATTGTTTTTATTAAACAAGAAAGGCGAGCTTTATTACTGCGCAAATGAAAGCAGCCGGCAAAGACAGATACTTCCCAGATTCTTATTAATCTCCAAGAGTTATGGGGCCTCTGAAGTCCCACAGAAATTAACATACTCCACAGAATTCTCTTAGCAAGTCACCCGGTGCTGCTCCTCCCCACTGCGGGCAGTGATCACTGCCCGGCCCTAGCCAGCTGGAGGAAGGCTCTCTGGGCTTACCCAGGGCTCTCACCCTCCCACCCTCTCACATGACCCCCACCATTTCTTGGGCGGCATGTGTGCTAACCTCATGCTTCAGTGCACAATCCTGGATTGATTTGTACACCTATTCTGGGCATTGTCTGGAAATGTGGATTTAGGTGTCGTTCAATTCACTTCCATATACAATTAAATATGTATGGATTATTTACTATTGTAGTATGGGAGAATCTTGACATCTGTGAGATTATATCCTGAGGCCTTTGTGAATCTCAAACACATGAAAAACACAGTCATGTATAATTCTCTCTCTCTCAAAATGCAATACAGCAACCATTCGTTCATTCCACAGATATTTATTCACTGCCCTCCAATAGTTGGCCAGGGCACTCTTTACCCTCAGATGGGGAGGCTGAGGAGCATGGAGAGTTTGGATGAAGGAATGGCAGGATCTGTCTTATGATTTTAAGGATAGCAGCCACTGTGTTAAGAATGGCCCTAGGGGGCAAAGTCTAGAAGTAAGCCAACTAGTTTGGAGGATGTTGCAACATCCCTGAAAGGGTGATGAGGTGGAATTAGGGTAGGTGGGTGGTGGCAAGCAGAAGAATTCAAGACATGTTAAAAAAAATACAGTTGACACACACACGAACTGCCGTTGCTCCTTCAGATTCCTCACTGTGGTGTCTGCACATGGGGGAGACCTGCTGTGCATGGGGAAGGGTGGATGCTGGGCAGTTAGCTAGACTCCCTCACTAGGTGCAAAACTAACCTGGCCTTATTGGCCCCTGAATGGAAATCAGTTCCCAGCAAAGTGATGACTTCCTGTTATGTCCTGGGATTTTGGGGTCTCTTGGAAGCTGTCAGAGATGGAGTAGTAGAACCTGTGAATGTGAGGGTCTGCAGTGGATAAGATTTGGATAGCATATATTAATTTCAGCATTTTCAAGTTGGTTTTCCATTAAAGAAGTGAAGTAGCTCAAGTGTCGGTTTACAGGTGAGAAGCAAGGGCTCAGAGAATTTAGGTGAATTTTTTGAAATCACATGGTAATTAAGTCCAAGGGTAAAAGCCTGGCTCTCCTGCATCCAAGTGCAGCTTTTCTCATGTTGCAATGTGTGACCCTCTTTCTGTGTACCCAGCCCTGCACGAGGGTAAGGGTTGGTGAGAAGGAAAAGCAATGCCAAGGGAGATCTGGTTCTTGTCCTAGAGGAGCTAATAGCTTCTTTACAGATGAGAGTCATATATACATGCAAGTTTTAAGGAGGAATGTGTTTAAAATGGCACCATTTAAAGTTTAAAGCAAAGTTTGATCAGATTCAAGGGCTGTGGTTATGACTATAGGTACCTCCACCCCCTAAGAAATTCATCCCTATGGAATGTTCCACGATGGGGTGAGGGCTCCAAGGCAAAGCATATATAAGGCTAGGTTGTATCTATATGTTTTCCAGTCAATCAATGTAGTTTAACAATTTTTATCCTCTCATCTCATGTTCTATCCTTCCCATCCAAATGCTTTGGCTCAAGGAAGGCTATTGGTCCTAAGATCCTTCTCACAGTAAACTTGTTTCTGCCATAAATGCCTTTGATTACCCTGGGCCCCAGTCCCCTTTGAGGGGAGGATGGAGGGACATGTCCTCACACCTCCTTCCCAGAGAAGCACCAGCTCCACTATCCTAAAAAAGTCCCTCATTGCTATGGGTGAGTTTGGGGGTAAGAAAAAATCTGGAAAAGCTAGAGTTGGAAATGTGGCAGGAGTGTGAGAGGAAGAATAATGACTTGTTTTTTGAACACCCAGACTTGGGCATTTCTGGATGCTTGAAAGAGGTAAAACCACAAATCAGCTTATATCAAGGAGGAATAACTGTATGGCACTTGTTCTCCTAAGTCAGGATATAAAAGTCAATCCAAAGCATTGTGTGGACTACACAGAGGGGCCTTGAGAGATCCCACTTCTGAAGATTTACTTGGGAGGGTAGGGTGCCAGACAGTAGGTAAGTCAGAAAGGGCGAGTCTGGCTCCTTGCAGATGGAGCCCGGGAATAGAAGTGGGGCTCCTCATCCTGCATGGGTGAGGCTTCCTGGTGCTATTATTTCCTTATAGCTTCTTATAGTTTCTGTCTGGAAGGAAATGAGGTGTGCATCCTGTAGGCACTTTTGCCCTGCAGTCTCATTCCTTTGGCCCAAGGCATGACTCTCCATCAATACATATATTATCCAGGATGAACACTTGGAGGCCCCTTTCTCAGGCATTATCACAGGTATGGGAATGAGATTATCAGAGTGTTTCCAGGTGAACGTCATGGAGGAGACTGGGGCCTGGTATGAAGAGAGGTTCCCAGCACAGGGTCCTGTTGGTAAGTGTGAGTCTGGATAGGATATGTGATATTGTGTGTGTGTGTGTGAGAGAGAGAGAGAGAGAGAGAGAGAGAGAGAAAGAGAGAGAGAGAGAAACATGGTGTCTGAAGCAGCATCTGGGATTCCTATGGACTCCCAAACTAAGCAAAATTCTAGAGATCACTCAAAGAGGGAGATCTCAGAGACCAGATTCTCTCTTCCCACATTAAGCACTTCCCCAGGCCTTCTGAATCTTGGGGCATGATCATTCTGTAGGCTAGTTGATTGGCCAGGAAGACTGTCTGGCAGTGACATTTACATATGCGGCCTGACATTTTCCTTCTCAGTGATTCAGTTCTTTTTCTATTCCTTTTGCTTATTGTTGTAGTCCCTCATGTGCATTTAGATCCATGAATACAGGCAACCTAGCTAGCCATGGTGGCATTCTTTCCCTCTCAGCACTGGTTGTTTCCCCAAGGCCCCCTTTTCTCTTTCCCTTTTCCTGTCCTCACACTAGGACGTCATGTCTCTGGTGCAGCATGATTCGGCAGATGGGTCTCCTGAGAAGGACTCCCCTCTGCCTCAGATACACTCTATTCCCCAGTGGTGACAGAATGTGCAAATGGGATTCCAGCTCTGGAGCAGGAAGGAGAGAGTACTCAGGGAAGGTCAGAGTGACTAGGACTCATGCTTCTAAGAAAGACTAGAGGGAAGTGTAGGCTCAGCTGGCACTCAGGAGCCCCATTCTTAGGTGCCTGACCTACCTCTATAACTTCTGCATGCACAGGACTGCTGAGAGGGAGACAGCGATGGAGATGGAGGTAGAAGCCATAGCTAGAGAGGGAGCAGTAGAGGAGAGCAAAAGGGAGGAGGGGAGAGGGAGGAGAGGAGGGGAACAGTAGAGGAGGAGAAGGAGAAGGGGCTAGGGAGGAAGAGGAAGAAGAGGAAGCCGAGGCAAAGGAAGAAGAGAGGGAAGAAAGCATCTGGAAAATGCACTGAACTTAGAACTTCTGGCTTAAAATCCAAATTCCATATTTACTAATTTAAAAGAACTAAACAAATTGCTTCTCTCTCTCTGAGCTTGAATATCTTTCCTATGGCATGAAGAATCATATCATATCCTACTAATCCAACAGATCAGTTGTGAAAATCAAATGAGAGGATGTAAGTGGCATAGTGTGAAAGTCTGCTAATGTAAATAAATGTCTCTGTGTGTGTGTTTGTGCCCCCTGCCCCCTGCCCTGCATGTCGTAATTGTAGCACCATCCTCTGCAGGTGTTACATTGACGTCTCCTGCACCTTCGCCCTTGCTAATTCCCACATCTGGGATAATCTTGCCATTTCTAACCATTGCTATATAAATTAATCAGAACCATTTCTCAAGCATCTGCTAACTCCTCTGACCTTTGGGAGGTATTCCTTCATTGTCCAGCTACCACTGATACCTCCTTTCTCTGGACTGTGAGCCAGACAATAGGGGAGAACTTCTCAGGAAGGATTGCTCCTCAGCCCTGCCCTGTCTGATCATCAACTGGAATTAATACAGTTTTAAATGTGAGCACAGGTGGGATGCTATTATTGAAACATTTGGGAACTATGGTATTTTTACACAATGCCCCATGGTGTCCTGGGTAGGTGAGCATGTTTGGAGAGGGCAAAGACAGAGAGGTTTCTTGTCGGGCCAAGCTAAAGAGGGCTGTGGGTTTCTAATAGTGGATGGCAGACAAAAATGGTGGGTAGTGCTTCCCACTTCCATCCTGGCCTCTGATGGAGAGTGGGACCTGCCGGGCAGCTTGTTGCCTTTGCTCTAGAAACAAACATTGGCAGATTGGAAGCCCAAGGCTGTCGTAGCAAGTCAGGCTATTTTGAGAGGTGTTTCTTGACTGTTTAAGAAACAGTGGCTGAGAAAACAGAAGGGAATACCTTTCAACCCCTATTTTCTGCATTTCAAGGACCGTAGGCCGTGGTGGGATGCCTTAGTTCTTGGGACAGCGAAGTGGTGGTCGTGATGTATGGTGACATCATTTTGTATTGGTTTTGCTTCAGTGTTTGCCTTCCTGCACTCAGGTGAGGAAGAAGTCAGACAGGAAGAGGGGGCTGAGTGCTGGGCACATGTCAGGAGCCCAACTACTCAAGACTAGTGGCTACACCCTCTCATCTGGCCTCAAACACACCCTAGAACTTTCTCTAGTCTCTCTTTCTCCATATTTTGTATTCCCAAGCAGATTATAATAACCTTAAGGGTGGTGCCTATGAAATACTCTCTTGAAGCATGGAGCCCCAGCATATGTGAGGTCTCCTCTGGCTGCCCATTGAATTGACACACACATACTAAGAACCATAATAGAAACAGGGAATTCAAGTACCTGTCAGGTAGTATTCTAAGTATTTTATACACATCACTCCATTCAATTCCCATAGAGCCCTGTGTGGTAAATACCATGATTAGTCCCATTTTACAAATGAGGACAGGAAGGCAAAGGGACGTTGAATAACTTGATTAGGGGCATATAGCTAAAGAATGATAAAGCCAGGTTTGAGCCCAGGCAATCCGGCTCTAACATTCATGCTGTTAACCACTGACCTCGGCTTTCATGCTGTGGTGTGTAAGCATGTGTGTGTGTGTGTGCGTGTGTGTGCGCATGGACATACATATGGTATAGCAGGAAGTTAGGAATGACAAGAATGACAGGAGCCAGGAGCAATCCTGGTGGGCTTTGAGGAAAAATCTCTTTTTCAAAGTGTGTATCCCTCTAACAACTTAGCCAATTCCCCCAAATAGGAATATTCCTAAAATAGACCATTTCTTCATATGCTATGTTTGCATCAACCTTGTCACAGTCTTATATTTAGAACTTTAAGTAATCTTTATTTTCTATGTGTTGTCTATGTTTTGAATTCCTTCAGAAAGTTCTTTCTGAGACTGCTCCTCTTTTTGGCCCACTGGAAGTACTTGGGCAAGCAGGCTGTGATGCTAAGGGCAGTAGGAAGAGAGCCTGAATAACATGGCTACTGTCAAGCCACTGTTAGTTTCTTTTCCATGAGATGTAATTGTGTGTACACAGAACTGTGAGAAATGTGGGAGCAGACCCTATTCTCCTTATATGTCCCATGCCTCCCTGCATAGGGGCTGTTATATGGTTGATGTTTAATTCCCACTGTTTATTAATTATAACCCCACAATAAGAAGCAATATTCTCTGCTTGGAGCCATCTCCAAGTTTGGTTTGGTTCGTGGTCAAGTCTTAGGTTTGCTCAGGAACCAGCCTTAGTGGACTCCAAAGTGAACTTCTCTGCTTAAGCTTTCTGTGGACTTTCCTTCGTTGAGGATGATGCTATTTCCAGAAAACAAATGTTCTTTTGGTCTATTGCATTTGTTATCAGACATTCTATCACTTGCAACACCAAGACAAGACATGTTTTCTCAGCTGGAGGGATGTTGTCTTAGGGGAGAAGTTCCATATAGTAGAAGTTCAGAAAACCCAGGGATTTGATTTAGAAGCAATTCACCAGGTCAGAGACACTGTTAAATCAGAAATGTGGCAAGGGGAGAGGAGAGAAATCTGGAACTGTTAGTTATTTTGTCTACAAATCAAGGCATGGTAAACTTTCTCACTTTTAACTTCCATTGAAACAATGACCATAAACAATGTGGGATGCTAAAAACTAATTAAACAGCTACCCTAAATCAACAAAAAAGGGTAAATTGAATTTTAAGATACATTTGCTCCTGTGAAATGTATGTGGGGCAATGTGAGGGGAAATGTGCTTCTCCTTGTTTGGGGCCTGTCCCAATGCTGACAATTTTATGTCAAGCTTGGCTGATTGTGAGTAAGTCAGCTGGTTTCCATTATCTCAGCTGCTTTAGATTTGACTGAGTAACCCCCCCAACCCCACCCCGAGTGTCCCATCATCATCACCCCTTCCTAAAAGCCATTAGTCCAACTAAAAAGTTTTTTTTTTTTTCTGCTTAAATTCTACTCATCCTTACAATGCTCTCTGTTCTCGTGTTCAGTTTACTCAGTGATCCTTCAACATTAAGGAACAGATGCTTCAATGACTGTACCACTTACTGGCCACTTGTTACATCCAGCTTCATGAAAGCTATTCATCCTGTTCTTAACATTCTTATCAGGTTCACGGTCCCCTCTGTACCCCATGCTAATCAGGAAGGGCTAGGCTATGCAGAAACAAGATTCCCAAATGCCAATGGCTCACTACTACAGAGTTTCATGTTCTTGCTCAAGGATCCAAGCTAAGTGTGTCTCCTCCATCCTGTAATTGTGCCCCAGAGAACAGGCCTCTTTGGTCACTGTCACAGAGATAGATAGTGTTTTCCACTGATTCATCCTGGATATGAAACATATCATTCCTGCCCACATTTCCTTGGCCAATTAGTCAACAACCAGACATCTTGCAAGGCAATTGGAAAGCACAGTTTTCCAGGTGTCTGGAAGGGGAGGAGAATTGGATACTGGGGGACACTCTGATGTTGACCACATCCCCAACTACACAATTACTTTTTTGAGAGAAGATTGGGTATCTTAAATGTCTTAACATCTCCTGTGATGTTTTAGGTAAAATAGGCTTTCAATAAATGTTTGTTGAGTAAGTAACATCAGTTACCCTTTATGAAGCATTA
This sequence comes from Canis aureus, assembly GCF_053574225.1. Classification (NCBI taxonomy): domain Eukaryota; kingdom Metazoa; phylum Chordata; class Mammalia; order Carnivora; family Canidae; genus Canis; species Canis aureus. The sequence continues at coordinate 28,516,645 of NC_135616.1, forward strand.
ATTTGTGACAAAATTTATGCTAGGCACAAGCAGAATGGTGTAAAGACTTGTAATTAAGGTCTGGCACATGGTAGATCATTCATTCGTTCATTCATCCAGGTACAAATACCTGTTTAATGCCTAATCTGTTCCAAGCATTGCTCTAAGTGTTTGTGGACAGTGTACTGATCATCATCCTTACAGAACATACATTCTAGAGAAGGAAACAGATAACACACAATAATAAAACAAATAAGGAAACTAAATGGTATGATAGAATGTCTTGCACTGTGGGAATAAAAGAAAAGCAGAGATCAGTAAGGGATATAGAGATGGTGGGGGTTGGGAGGAAAGCAATTTTCAGTGGGGCAGTCAGGGCAGGCTTCATTGAAATGATGTTGGAAATAGGTGAGGTGGTAAACCAGGGCAAGTATTTGGAGAAAAAGCATTCAGAAAGAAGGACCGTCCTTTGCTAAAGCCTTAAAGGTGTGGCATCTTTCAAGAATAGCAAGGAATGAGACTGTGCTTCAGGGAAGATGAGTTTAGAAAGGAGTTGGGGACCACCTTGAAAGGGCTTGTAGGCCATTGTAAGACTTTTTTTTTGCCCTGAGTGAAGTGGGAAGTGCTATTGAAGAGCTCTGGTGCTTAATAATACATAATTATATGTGTGTTACATTTACATATATTTGAATCCAAAGAGGAAAATTTAGTTTGTTGTCTCATTGCATACACAGATACATTTCTTGGCTTTTTATATAATACCTTATATTTGTCTTTTCAGAGAATTTTTTCGTGGACTGTATTGTATAACAACAATTATAATAATAGAAAGGCTTGTACTACTATCATCTCCCCTCCCATATGTCCCCTTTATGGGGAACACTGCTGGAGCAGGGTCTAGATGGAAATTGTGGCTAGAGTCCTGTGGCTCAGCTACCCAAGGGATGGGGCTTTTGGGGACTGGCTTCTCTCTTATCATCCTTGCAAGCACTCACAGTGCAAGGTCTTGGAGAAGGAAACTTAATCAACAGAGTCAAATGGGTGGTGAGATGAGTTCCACATAATTCCCACTCTCATCGAATGTAAGCATCTCTTAATAAAACTCACAGTTGTTGTGGGGAAGGGATATGGGACTCCAGTCTCTCGAGCCCGCTGAGCTACCACCTGCTCCCGGCAGGGGCTGCACCGTTAATCCCTTGAGCATCATTGCTTCTTTCCCAGCCCGCTTTCCCTTCCAGGAAGAAAACAACCATGGGTTTGTAAGCTGTAGCTGTCTCTCGGTGCCATCAGAGCCTCTCTGGCCACTGCCTGTGTCATGCCATCAGGGACCCCAGAGTGATGACCACTGCCCCCAGCATTGTTAGGGGGCTTTTTAAACTAATACCACACTTGCTCATTTTCATTGCCTCAGGCCTGCTTACGGTAGGGCTGATTCCCTTACCCAGGCCAGGTTTCAGTTTTTTAAATGTATTTCTTTTATTGTCATGTGATGGTGATTTTTGGATACAAGACCAAGATTGATTAAGAGGGTTTTCATGATCATCCCTTAATTTGCTATTGGAGATAGGGTCACAAAATCCCCACATCTCACCATTTCTGCTCCTACTCTACCCAGGTGGGCTCTACTTGATCTTCCTAGCATGTCCCCAACAACTATTAAGCAAACACTTAGTCAACAATAATTAACCTCCTCCCAGTTAGGTATCCAACCTTTTCTGAAGATATTCACTCTTTTGTCTGTGGATATTGTTGCATACATTCCTTCACTTGGTCTTTCTCTTTGCTAGTTGTGCATATTTCACAACATTGGCTACCCCTACCCCATCCATTTCTGCCTTTACTGTCCTGCTTGCTGCCCTAGGATGTTGACCCCTGCAAACTACCTTCCCCAGGCTCCCCTGTGGTCCTGTGACTGTCTTCTGTTTGAATCATCAATGGGAGCCACTGGCAGGATGCTGGGGTGGTAGGGAGAGTGAGTTCAGGGTGATTTTACTCTGTTCTCCTCTCACTTTGGACAGCAGCTCCAGCTGTAGCTGTTTCTCCACACTACCTACCAGGTGGGCTGTTCTCCAGGACTGTAGCTCCTACTTGGTTCTGATAACATTATTTCCTCCATGCCCTGGCCCCTCAGGCCCTTTAGGTTCTAATCTTTGGGTGTCTTGACATCTTTCATTGGCTTCCTTAAATCCGTCCCTAGTCCCATCACTAAATTATTTTCAAAACCCCATTGTGGGTTCAAAACCCCATTTCCTGCCGGGCCCTCACTGATACACCAATGAACAATTCTCTGAAGACAGGGACAGGATTTGGCTGTCAGTACTGGGGCTGCCCATTGTGGCACTTCCCAGGGTTTCTATCCTCACTCCTTTTTGCCCGACAGTTTGCTTAGATGACTTCAAGCAGAGTTGAGGGTAAAGGTCATCTACCAACTGAAGGCACTGCTGTGGCCCTCAGGCAGTGGTAGTTGGGAGTTGAAATGAGAAGGTGTGTTCAATGCCTCATGGGAGTCCACAGACCATCTGGGGATATAAGAAAACAAATACCATCAAAACAGTATCAGTGCTGATCATGAAAACATGGCAGTTATTATTTGATAACTGCTCATTTGATAAATGCTCATTATTGAGCATTTAATATGTAACAGGCTTTAGGGCATGAGAGATTTAATTAAGGAGGCAAGATTTGAGCTGTTCATTGAAGGAAGGAAATTAAGATACATAGAGGAAGAGAAGAAGAGAAATGAGGACACAAATGACAGTGCTATACCCAGCAGTAATGACTCCCTAACTTAAGGAACTCCGAAAGAGGCTGCCCATGCTACGTGATTCTCCCTTTCACCCTGGGCTCCAGTGGGCTGGACTGCCCTGGGCTAGGATCCAGAGCATAGCTGTGGAGTTTAGCTTTCCTAGGGCACAGCTGCCTGAACTTAAAGCTCTTCACAACTCTTCATTAGCTCATGCTTGGATTTCCTGTTTAGAATGAGGCCATGAGCTTCTGCTTTGCCTCGCTTCTTGTTTTGTGTTGGTCTAATGGGGACATGTATTCTTGTCAAGACCTTATTATTCATCTATCTGGCCACCCATTTCTCTATTCATCTATCTTAACCCACTTAGATCAATGCACCGGTCTACTTCACTGTGATCTGCACTAACCAAATAGCCACACAAAACCATCCTACAAATCCTTTAGCTGTGAGCCTGGTTGTATACCTATACTCAAACTGGTGGGCACAGCTGAAGAAAATGCCATCACAACCATGCCAGTGGTGAGACCCCAACCTCACTAGGTTCTCATCATTCCCTAGCAACCACTTTGTATGTCCATGATATCCTCCAATTCCTAAAGATTGTCATTGTAGACCCTTCTCGTTATTCTTTAGACTAATCTGCTGCCTACTACGACCTCTGACTCACTCACCTCACCATGCCCCTCAGATATCCTCACTGCCTTCTCTATCCTTCTTGACTAGTTTCTTCCATGCCCTACTGTGTCTGTGTGCTCTTTGTGTGAATAGTTTGCCTCTCTTCCTTTATATTGCCTATGCTCTGAGGATTGTTCTCTCTCATTGCTTCCCTGTTGCCTATGCCTCTGTGGTCTCTCCATACCAATTCATGGAAATACATGTGAATTCTCCAGTGGCCTCCAGATGGTCAGAACTAAAGGACTCTTTTGGTTCTTATCTTGCTTTCTGCAGCATATGTCATCAAAGTCATTCTTCCTGTGAGATCTTGGTAAATATCTTTCCTCTTCTCATCTCCAGGCTCCCCTTTCTGTGCTGTCTCCTCTGCTTTCTCTAACCACTGTTTACATCTCTTTCAGTCCCTGTTCTTTTTTTTTATTTTTTTATTTTTTTAAATTTTTATTTATTTATGATAGTCACACACACACACACACACACACACACACAGAGAGAGAGAGAGAGGCAGAGACATAGGCAGAGGGAGAAGCAGGCTCCATGCACTGGGAGCCTGACGTGGGATTCGATCCCGGGTCTCCAGGATCGCGCCCTGGGCCAAAGGCAGGTGCTAAACCGCTGCGCCACCCAGGGATCCCTCAGTCCCTGTTCTTACTTTTCTCCTTTCCTATCTCAAATCTTAGACTCTTCTTTCTCAGACATGGAGTAAGCCAGTGCAGTGGGTAGAAGCATGGACTCTAGACAGTTGCTGTGGATTTGAATCTTGAACCCACTGTTTCCTAAATGGGCAATTTGTCATACTTTGCTATGTCTCCACATTGGAACAGAGCCTGGCCCATAGTCAATGCTTGGTAAACATCCACTATTATCCATCCAGTCATTCAAAATACAAACCTAGATGTCATTTCAGATTTTCATCCTCACTTCCTCATCTAATCCAGCAGCAAGGATCTTGACCTTCTGGTTGCTTGTTAGAGCTCCCTTTTTTTTTTTTCAAGCTGCCCTGGTCAGAGACTCATATGGGGTGTGATTCTTAACTGTTCTATTTGTTTCCAGCTTTACTTGCCTTGATCCAATTTTATATTGCAGCCAAAATAATTTTTGTAACTAACAGTTATGACCTTATCTGTACTTAAAATCCTACTAGGGTTGCTACTGTCTTCAGGACAGAGTCCAGCTGCCTTGGCATGTCATGAAGGGCCCTTACAGATCTGCCTCCTACTTTCCAGTCATTCTTCTTAAGTCTTGCAAGTTTCCTAATATCCATTCCATGATCTAGTCATCTAATTTCTTAAAGATACTCACTAGACATGGGTCCAGAGCTTCTGGATGAGACTTAGTGGCATTGAATATTCTCAGAATCTGCATATTTGACAAGTGCCTACCACCCTATATGTGTCTGATACACTTAAAAAACTGGAAATCTGGAGGAGGGGCAAGATGGCGGAAGAGTAGGGTCTCCAAATCACCTGTCTCCACCAAATTACCAAGAAAACCTTCAAATTATCCTGAAAATCTATTAATTCGGCCTGAGATTTAAAGAGAGACCAGCTGGAATGCTACAGTGAGAAGAGTTCGCGCTTCTATCAAGGTAGGAAGACGGGGAAAAAGAAATAAAGAAACAAAGGCCTCCAAGGGGGAGGGGCCCCGCGAGGAGCCGGGCTGAGGCCGGGGCGAGTGTCCCCCGGATAGGAGAGCCCCGTCCCGGAGAAGCAGGAGCTGCACCAACCTTCCCGGGGGAAAGGCACCCGCAGGGAGTTGGAGCAGGACCCAGGAGGGCGAGGATGCCCTCGGGTTCCCTGGGACAGTAACAGAGCAACTGCGCGCCCAGGAGAGTGCACCGAGCTCCCTAAGGGCTACAGCGCGCACGGCGGGACCCGGAGCAGCTCGGAGGGGCTCGGGCGGAGGCTCCGCGGAGGGGGCTGCGCGGCCCGGGAGCGCGAATCCAACAGCGCAGGCTCCGGAGCACAGGGCACCGGGACACAGCCCAGGATCCGGCCTCCCCCGGGACAGGCAGAGGCCGGGAGGGCCCAGGACAGCAAGGACGCTCCTGCCCCGAGCTGAGCAGATCAGCGGCCCCGCCCCGGAGCCTCCAGGCCCTGCAGACGGAGAGCTCCGGAGTTACTGCGGGGGCTGACTCCAGGGCTCCAGAGCTGGCCCCACCACTGGGGTTGTTCCTCCTGCAGCCTCACGGGGTAAACAACCCCCACTGAGCCCTGCACGAGGCAGGGGGCAGAGCAGCTCCCCCAAGTGCTAACACCCGAAAATCAGCACAACAGGCCCCTCCCCCCGAAGACCAGCTAGACGGACAAGTTCCAGGGGAAGTCAAGGGACTTAAAGTACACAGAATCAGAAGATACTCCCCCGTGGTTCTTTTGTTTTGTTTTGTTTTGTTTTTGTTTTGTTTTGTTTTGCTTTTTGATTTGTTTCCTTCCCCCACCCCCTTTTTTCTCCTTTCTTTTTCTTTCTCTTTTTCTTCTTTTTTTTTTTCGTTTTTTTTTCTTCCTTTTTTTCTCTTTCTCTTTTCCTTCCTTCTTTCTCTCCTCTCTTTTTCTCCTTTTCCCAATACAACTTGCTTTTGGCCACTCTGCACTGAGCAAAATGACTAAAAGGAAAACCTCACCTCAAAAGAAAGAATCAGAAACAGTCCTCTCTCCCACAGAGTTACAAAATCTGGATTACAATTCAATGTCAGAAAGCCAATTCAGAAGCACTATTATACAGCTACTGGTGGCTCTAGAAAAAAAGCATAAAGGACTCAAGAGACTTCATGACTGCAGAATTTAGAGCTAATCAGGCAGAAATTAAAAATCAATTGAATGAGATGCAATCCAAACTAGAAGTCCTAACGACGAGGGTTAACGAGGTGGAAGAACGAGTGAGTGACATAGAAGACAAGTTGATAGCAAAGAGGGAAACTGAGGAAAAAAGAGACAAACAATTAAAAGACCATGAAGATAGATTAAGGGAAATAAACGACAGCCTGAGGAAGAAAAACCTACGTTTAATTAGTGTTCCCGAGGGCGCTGAAAGGGACAGAGGGCCAGAATATGTATTTGAACAAATTCTAGCTGAAAACTTTCCTAATCTGGGAAGGGAAACAGGCATTCAGATCCAGGAAATAGAGAGATCCCCCCCTAAAATCAATAAAAACCGTTCAGCACCTCGACATTTAATAGTGAAGCTTGCAAATTCCAAAGATAAAGAGAAGATCCTTAAAGCAGCAAGAGACAAGAAATCCCTGACCTTTATGGGGAGGAGTATTAGGGTAACAGCAGACCTCTCCACAGAGACCTGGCAGGCCAGAAAGGGCTGGCAGGATATATTCAGGGTCCTAAATGAGAAGAACATGCAACCAAGAATACTTTATCCAGCAAGGCTCTCATTCAAAATGGAAGGAGAGATAAAGAGCTTCCAAGACAGGCAGCAACTAAAAGAATATGTGACCTCCAAACCAGCTCTGCAAGAAATTTTAAGGGGGACTCTTAAAATTCCCCTTTAAGAAGAAGTTCAGTGGAACATTCCACAAAAACAAGGACTGAATAGATATCATGATGACACTAAACTCATATCTCTCAATAGTAACTCTGAATGTGAACGGGCTTAATGACCCCATCAAAAGGCGCAGGGTTTCAGACTGGATAAAAAAGCAGGACCCATCTATTTGCTGTCTACAAGAGACTCATTTTAGACAGAAGGACACCTACAGCCTGAAAATAAAAGGTTGGAGAACCATTTACCATTCGAATGGTCCTCAAAAGAAAGCAGGGGTAGCCATCCTTATATCAGATAAACTAAAATTTACCCCAAAGACTGTAGTGAGAGATGAAGAGGGACACTATATCATACTTAAAGGATCTATTCAACAAGAGGACTTAACAATCTTCAATATATATGCCCCGAATGTGGGAGCTGCCAAATATATAAATCAATTATTAACCAAAGTGAAGAAATACTTAGATAATAATACACTTATACTTGGTGACTTCAATCTAGCTCTTTCTATACTCGATAGGTCTTCTAAGCACAACATCTCCAAAGAAACGAGAGCTTTAAATGATACACTGGACCAGATGGATTTCACAGATATCTACAGAACTTTACATCCAAACTCAACTGAATACATATTCTTCTCAAGTGCGCATGGAACTTTCTCCAGAATAGACCACATATTGGGTCACAAATCGGGTCTGAACCGATACCAAAAGATAGGGATTGTCCCCTGCATATTCTCAGACCATAATGCCTTGAAATTAGAACTAAATCATAACAAGAAGTTTGGAAGGACCTCAAACACGTGGAGGTTAAGGACCATCCTGCTAAAAGATGAAAGGGTCAACCAGGAAATTAAGGAAGAATTAAAAAGATTCATGGAAACTAATGAGAATGAAGATACAACCGTTCAAAATCTTTGGGATGCAGCAAAAGCAGTCCTAAGGGGGAAATACATCGCAATACAAGCATCCATTCAAAAACTGGAAAGAACTCAAATGCAAAAGCTAACCTTACACATAAAGGAGCTAGAGAAAAAACAGCAAATAGATCCTACACCCAAGAGAAGAAGGGAGTTAATAAAGATTCGAGCAGAACTCAACGAAATCGAGACCAGAAGAACTGTGGAACAGATCAATAGAACCAGGAGTTGGTTCTTTGAAAGAATTAATAAGATAGATAAACCATTAGCCAGCCTTATTAAAACGAAGAGAGAGAAGACTCAAATTAATAAAATCATGAATGAGAAAGGAGAGATCACTACCAACACCAAGGAAATACAAACGATTTTAAAAACATATTATGAACAGCTATACGCCAATAAATTAGGCAATCTAGAAGAAATGGACGCATTCCTGGAAAGCCACAAACTACCAAAACTGGAACAGGAAGAAATAGAAAACCTGAACAGGCCAATAACCAGGGAGGAAATGGAAGCAGTCATCAAAAACCTCCCAAGACACAAGAGTCCAGGGCCAGATGGCTTCCCAGGGGAATTTTATCAAACGTTTAAAGAAGAAACCATACCTATTCTCCTAAAGCTGTTTGGAAAGATAGAAAGAGATGGAGTACTTCCAAATTCGTTCTATGAGACCAGCATCACCTTAATTCCAAAACCAGACAAAGACCCCACCAAAAAGGAGAATTATAGACCAATATCCCTGATGAACATGGATGCAAAAATTCTCAACAAGATACTGGCCAAGAGGATCCAACAGTACATTAAGAAAATTATTCACCATGACCAAGTAGGATTTATCCCTGGGACACAAGGCTGGTTCAACACCCGTAAAACAATCAATGTGATTCATCATATCAGCAAGAGAAAAACCAAGAACCATATGATCCTCTCATTAGATGCAGAGAAAGCATTTGACAAAATACAGCATCCATTCCTGATCAACACTCTTCAGAGTGTAGGGATAGAGGGAACATTCCTCAACATCTTAAAAGCCATCTACGAAAAGCCCACAGCAAATATCATTCTCAATGGGGAAGCACTGGGAGCCTTTCTCCTAAGATCAGGAACAAGACAGGGATGTCCACTCTCAACATAGTACTGGAAGTCCTAGCCTCAGCAATCAGACAACAAAAGGACATTAAAGGCATTCAAATTGGCAAAGAAGAAGTCAAACTGTCCCTCTTTGCCGATGACATGATACTCTACATAGAAAACCCAAAAGTATCCACCCCGAGATTGCTAGAACTCATACAGCAATTCGGTAGCGTGGCAGGATACAAAATCAATGCCCAGAAATCAGTGGCATTTCTATACACTAACAATGAGACTGAAGAAAGAGAAATTAAGGAGTCAATCCCATTTACAATTGCACCCAAAAGCATAAGATACCTAGGAATAAACCTAACCAAAGATGTAAAGGATCTATACCCTCAAAACTATAGAACACTTCTGAAAGAAATTGAGGAAGACACAAAGAGATGGAAAAATATTCCATGCTCATGGATTGGCAGAATTAATATTGTGAAAATGTCAATGTTACCCAGGGCAATATACACATTTAATGCAATCCCTAACAAAATACCATGGACTTTCTTCAGAGAGTTAGAACAAATTATTTTAAGATTTGTGTGGAATCAGAAAAGACCCCGAATAGCCAGGGGAATTTTAAAAAAGAAAACCATATCTGGGGGCATCACAATGCCAGATTTCAGGTTGTACTACAAAGCTGTGGTCATCAAGACAGTGTGGTACTGGCACAAAAACAGACATGTAGATCAGTGGAACAGAATAGAGAACCCAGAAGTGGACCCTGAACTTTATGGTGAACTAATATTCGATAAAGGAGGAAAGACTATCCATTGGAAGAAAGACAGTCTCTTCAATAAATGGTGCTGGGAAAATTGGACATCCACATGCAGAAGAATGAAACTAGACCACTCTCTTGCACCATACACAAAGGTAAACTCAAAATGGATGAAAGATCTAAATGTGAGACAAGATTCCATCAAAATCCTAGAGAAGAACACAGGCAACACCCTTTTTGAACTCGGCCACAGTAACTTCTTGCAAGATACATCCACGAAGACAAAAGAAACAAAAACAAAAATGAACTATTGGGACTTCATCAAGATAAGAAGCTTTTGCACAGCAAAGGATACAGTCAACAAAACTAAAAGACAACCTACAGAATGGGAGAAGATATTTGCAAATGACATATCAGATAAAGGGCTAGTTTCCAAGATCTATAAAGAACTTATTAAACTCAACACCAAATAAACAAACAATCCAATCATGAAATGGGCAAAAGACATGAAGAGAAATCTCACAGAGGAAGACATAGACATGGCCAACATGCATATGAGAAAATGCTCTGCATCACTTGCCATCAGGGAAATACAAATCAAAACCACAATGAGATACCACCTCACACCAGTGAGAATGGGGAAAATTAACAAGGCAGGAAACCACAAATGTTGGAGAGGATACGGAGAAAAGGGAACCCTCTTACACTGTTGGTGGGAATGTGAACTGGTACAGCCACTCTGAAAAACTGTGTGGAGGTTCCTCAAAGAGTTAAAAATAGACCTGCCCTACGACCCAGCAATTGCACTGTTGGGGATTTACCCCAAAGATATAGATGCAGTTAAACGCCGGGACACCTGCACCCCGATGTTTATAGCAGCAATGGCCACGATAGCCAAACTGTGGAAGGAGCCTCGGTGTCCATCGAAAGATGAATGGATAAAGAAGATGTGGTTTATGTATACAATGGAATATTACTCAGCTATTAGAAATGACAAATACCCACCATTTGCTTCAACGTGGATGGAACTGGAGGGTATTATGCTGAGTGAAGTAAGTCAATCGGAGAAGGACAAACATTATATGTTCTCATTCATTTGGGGAATATAAATAATAGTGAAAGGGAATATAAGGGAAGGGAGAAGAAATGTGTGGGCAATATCAGAAAGGGAGACAGAACGTAAAGACTGCTAACTCTGGGAAACGAACTAGGGGTGGTAGAAGGGGAGGAGGGCGGGGGGTGGGAGTGAATGGGTGACGGGCACTGGGGGTTATTCTGTATGTTAGTAAATTGAACACCAATAAAAAATAAATTAAAAAAACAAAAAAAAAAAAACTGGAAATCTTTGCTTTGGAAAATAAAACAAAACAGTGCCCAGTCCTTGCTTTTAATAAGAGGTCAAAATGAAATTAATTAATGGCTAGGTGATGTAATTGTGGCTATAAATGCCATAGGAAGGAGGTTACACAAAGGTGCTTGTCTTTCTGTGTCTTTGCCTACTTTTTGCCCACTATTTCTTCAGTGCATCATTCACCGTACCTATTTCTTCCTAGCTTATGGAGTGGAGTGTGACTCTACATACGTTCTTGTGAAATGTGGGAAGATGGACTTACCCCATTCATTCTCCATGGACACTAAGCACTTTCCTCTTCACCATGTCTGAACCAAGACTTGTATCCTCACAAAGCAAACACGTTTTAAATAAAACATGTTTTATTTAAATCTTGGGTTTCTTTTGCATGAATCTCAGCTGGATCAGGCTGTGAGCTTTGTGGAAGAAGGAGACACAGGAACTCCTTCTGAAGGCTGAGGGGAAAATGAGGTGAGATAATGATTAGTGTTGGGACCAGAGTTCCTGGGATCTAACTTAAGAAAATCAATGTATTCTCTTGGGCAAGTTATAGATCCTTTGGGTATCACATTTGGCACCTTTAAGATGGATTGGGAAAAATGATTATCGAATTAGTAACATTAGTGTACTTTCTTACTTTCTTCATAGGATCAATATAAGAATCCAGTAGGATATGAGCTGTGACAACACTTTTAAATGTTAAAACACCATGATGCAAAAATGGATTACTGAGGCTTGGAAATATCATCTGACCCTCTGACTGTTAGATTTTATAATTGGTATTTTTTTCTTCCAAATGTGAGGTGGATCTTGAGTGTGCGTGGGTAGGGTGGGGTTAATATCTTAGGAGGGTTTATAAGAAGGTCTATCTTTTGAAATGAATGTTGAGAGCAGGAGGAGCCTATTCCACCAAACATCTCCTCCCTTCATGAATGATCCACTATGTGTCCTTGCCAGCTTTTTTCTCTGAGCGAAAACTGAGCTTCTGCAAAACTAATAATTAATTTCCTTTGAACACCACATTTAACATACTTGCTGAAAAATCTCCAGCAGAGATCTTTACCTCCTTTGTCCCCATGTACCTCTCAAACTTTGGTTCCCACTGGTTCCTAAAACCCATCTCCAATACAGCCCAACTGGTCCGATCGCCTCGTACCCTGGTGCATTGCCTGTTGTAGCACAGACCAACATATGATAGGAAATGTTCAGTACACATTTCTTTGGAGGCGAAGTGTATCACTTTGCCATTCTCAAAGAATTCTTTTTGAGTAAATTCTTAGTACCACTTTCGAATGTTAAGCCCAAAGTGGTTAGTTGGATACTATTTGGGATGCAAGCAGAGCTTTGTTCCCAGTCGCTAAAATTCATACAAAGTCAGCTTTTACTGCATATTTTGATAATCCTCAGTTCTCTGTCTCCTCTTCTTCCTCCTCCTTTCTAGCCTCACACACCAAGCAGGGCCAGGTTTTATTCCAGCAAACTTGGGTAACAATAGATATGATTGTCAGCCTCCCTGGGGCTGGCCAGGTTTTTATGAAATTAGACATATTTGTCTTGATGTTTAGGAGCGAGCATGAAATTCAAATCTGTGTGTTGGCATTCTGCGGGCTGGGCCTTTAATATTCAATGACATAACTTCATTGCAGTTTTGACAACACTATATAGAAGTTGTGCTTACCATTGAAAATTAAAGCCACTGAAAGCGTTGACAACAGCAAAATTGTGAATGCTTCCCAGCTCCTGAAGTGATTGCTATTCCAGTTTGTCTAGAAGTGCTTATTGTGTTTGTAATGCCGTCAGTTCCACTTACAGACGACTTGAAGTCGATGCCATACAGGTAAGTACCAAAGAAATCTCCGTCTTCTTTCCTCTCTTCATTCCTCCATTGCCTCCCACACAATTTTTCTGCTGAGGGTCTATTTGCATTTGGTTATAGAGCTCCTGAATCCCTCAACTTCTGAGCCAGTTGATTGCATTTCCCTTTCAAGTTCCCAGGTTAACCAGACTTTCATTTTTTCCTTTTGTTCATCTCCCTTTTCTTCTTTTTCTTTTTCTCCCACGTGAGTATCAAGGAAGTTGAGTTTTAGGGACTTACTGAACAAATCCCCTGAGCCTGTGAATCACCTCCTCTTCTGTGTAAAGCAAATCTTGGGCAGGGGGGGTGAGGAGGCTTTGGTATCTGAGGAAGGAATACAAGAAACTATCTTTTGAAACCAATGTTAAGAGTATGGAGAGACTACTCTATTAACTGTGAATACAGTTCTTATAATGTTGAAAAAATAGTAAAAAGAAAAAAAAATAATGGTTGGCTTGGCTACTGGTGGTGGTGGTGGGTATTAAAGCTAATGAACTAGCAGAGAATTCAGATAGCTTTGGTCTTAGGTTGGTTGCTGTTTTGGTCTTTGAAGGAGATTTCCTTCCTTTCTCACAGTTGATGGGGATGATTTTATCAGGAAAAAATTAAATAAGTCTTTCCTCCTTAAGCAAGCTGAGAGCCTTGGAATGTAAAACTAGGAGTCTGGGTAGCACTGTCTGTGGCACTGAAAGCACTGATCCTGGAGGGGCTCTTGTGGGTGGAGGGGGAATACCTGCAGGAAGGGTCCAGCGTGAGAAAGAAGCTGTGTGGGTACCTGCATGGGCAGATCTGGGGAGTCAGCATGGGGGCAACCCCTAGGCTCCAATATGCTTTTCTCAGTACACTCCTAATTATAATTAATCCACTTTCCCATGCTTCCAGACCCTATTAGACCAAGGGAGGTTTACAACTGTGGACAAGAATTCCTTTCTGTTTCCAACCAGCCCCATTGGAGTTTGGAAAATATAAACCCCATTGTGAGAGCAGGGCTGCTGTGGGGTAATTTGAATGGTGAGGCACCAGGGCCTAGACATCTAAACTCCACCATGAACACTTTGTAATTCCTGAGAGCTGGTACAGTCTTTCCTGGTCCCTGACTTTCCCAGAGGACCATGTCACTAAGGGGAGGTAACTTATCCTCAGATACCTTCGCAGGAGGCCCTTATTAGAGATACCATGTTTGTGACTCTTTCAGCAGCCTTGACATTGAAGTCTTGACAAGTTGTTGTCCTCAAAAGGAGTCAGTCAAATTGTAGAACATGGCTGGATTTTATAAATTTTTATGTATTAAACAAGAGGGTTTTATTTGTTTGTTTGGCTTTTTGTTAGCTTTCTTAGTTAACCTACATTTCCCCAGTGGCCCACTCTGATTTTGGTCTCATTTGCCATATGTGCTACCCTTCTGTGACTGTCCAAGCGACAAGTGTTATGATCTCTTGAGTGGATTGGAGGCTTGGGGTGAGCCCTGGTGACCATTCCCAAATTTGCACTATCAAATTCTTTCTTTGGTCCCTGATTTCTCCTAGTTTCAAAAAAGTTGAACTTTTGTCCAGAGCTGCAAAACATGGTATTGTTCCATGGCATTTTGAATGTGAATGATCTAGATATCATCAAAATTCAACTTTATTTTTGCTTTCTGACATTGTTTTAAGCTTTTTAAGTGGAAGGAATTTTCCCCGTGCTCAATGAGAACTGTGGCACATCTTATGGCTTTTCTGCTTTTGAAAAGATAACTAGATAGACCTATGACCATTGTTACAGGTCATAAATATAGGGTAGAGCCAATGAATAGTACATCTAGTCTCATGTTATGGTTAGAACTCTGAACTGGATTTAGCATTACATATTCTTCCCCATTTTGTCTTAGATTGCTTAAAGCTAGAAACCTGGTATGGAAACACAATATGGTTCTTTGGCTCTCTCTCTTTGCCTGACTCCTTGCTATTCTTCTTTCCCACTTGGTCACTAGCTGCTATATTGGATCTCACAAATTTGGAGGCATAGGAGGGAGGAGAGGTGAGTGGAAGAGGTAGTATCTGCCTGGCTGGATTTATCATGGTCTCCAGTATTGGCCAATGTATAGAACTGATACTTTCTCTTGAGGGCACTTACTTGGGATCTTTAGAGGTTCCCTGCTGGGTTCCTCTATCCTGAGGTTCCTATGATCTGTGTGTGACTCCCCATCTAGTCCAGTTGGACATTTGTGACATCTTTCTTTGCTACGGGCATGCAGTGATACCTGTCAAGCTTCTTTCTTTTCAAGACCTTCCTTCCTCCAGGCAACTCTACTGACCAAGAAGACTCAGAGTAGCTTCTCTCTACCTGGCCCATATCTGGGGGCATCTCTTATTTAATTCTAGGAGTGAAGGCTAGGCTAGTGAAGCAGCCCTCACCATTGGAATAATTGGTTAGAAACTCTGTCCTTTCCCAGGAGATTTGTGGGTGGGGACCAGACTCCTGATTCTAGTCACTTTAGCTTTCTCATATGCAAGTCAAGTGGGAGTCCTCTGTGTCAGAATTCTAAGTGTAGAAACACATTTCAGATTCCTACAAGAGGCCCTGTTGGAGAATTCCTCATTAGGCCTGGGGAGAGAAGATGACATTTTTCTATTCTCTCTAATTTCTTGACTGAGCCGAGGACTCTGAAAGTTGTGAAACCATGTTCCACTTCTTTCCTTTATAAATTCTGCAAAAGGGGTCATGCTGAAAAATGAAGCAGAAAGGACCCATTCTGTCTTGTTGTACATGCTTCCCTCTCACAAGGGCCTTAAATTCTAGATAAAGAGCCAAAATAAAATGAGGAAAAAGTTAAAAAGCAATGAAGGAGATGTTACAAGTCAAGGAGCCCCAAGTCCCAATTGTACTGTATGGACAATTAACACTATGGTCTGGTTAGGGTTGGGAAGATGGTAGAAAGGGGGATGCAGGGTGGACTCATAAATGTGTGTATTCAAAGCAGTCAATTTTAGCCTTGTTGCAATCTTCTTCCTTTTCTACTTATAATTCAAGATTCAAACACTCTGAGATGATGAGCCAAGCTTTAAGGATTCTTCTGGCTGGGAATGACTGGCTGAGAAAATGCATCGAGGTCCAGGAAGCTCCTGTAGGGAGGCACTGTGCTTGATGAAACATATTACTTGTATTAAGCACCATATGCATGTAAGCCTTGCCCTGTTAACCTACATGTGTTTCTGGCCAATTCTGGAGGCCTCCTGAGATACTTGGTACATTTAGAAGCAATAAGCTTGGATCAACAACATTCACTTTGCAGAAGCTTTTAGACAATTGTTCACTCAACGTATAAATATATTCAATATATAAATATATATACCATACACCAGGCATTGTGAAAGAAAGTACAGTCTCTCAGGTAGCTTAAGAGATGAGAGGCACATATTCGATTACTTTTCAGAGGAGAGATGCCTTCTTGCTGCTGTAGTCTAGGAAAACTTCACCAGAAAATGGGAATCAGTAATGTTTCACCTCAGATTTCATCAGCTCACCAAGCCCTGGGTTCCTAGCTCTGCTCAGTCATGGTTTCTGGGCTCCTCAAATGCATAAGTACTAACTTTATTCAGTGTTGGCAAAGACTTTGACAGGGACACTGAGTCACCATCCCCTATACCTGAGGGATCCAGTACTTCCAGAATTTTGTGCTGTGCTTCATGAGAACTGAGTGCATATCCTGGCACAGAGTAGGTCTTCCCTAAGTAGTTGTGAACTTACTGAATGAGAACATGAGAGGGAGGGAACCTCTGGGGTCAAGCTGGTACAAGGTACCTCTGGCTTTGACCCTAACCTGAATGGGGCCTCAGAGGCTGTGTTGGAAAAGACAAAGTCAAGCCTCTGGGGATAGTCCCAATGGGACAAAGTTGCTCCTGAAGAACTTCTGTCCTCTAGGCATTTTTTCTCCACCTTCCTTTTTTTTTTTTTTTTTTTTTTTTGAGAGAGAGAGAGAGATCAAGAATGAGCATGGTGGGGAGAAGGGTGGAGAGAGAGAGAGAGAGAGAGGGAGAGAAAGAGAATTTTAAGTAGGTTCCATACCCAGTGCAGGGCCCAGCATGGCATGGGGCTTGACCTCATGACCCTGAGATCATGACTGAGATCATCACCCGAGCTGAAATCAAGAGTCAGGCACTTAACTTGCTGAGCCATCCAGGCCCCCCCCCCCACCTTTTTATTCTTTTTTGCAGGTATTGGTTTGTTGTGTCTCTGAGAGGATTTGTAACACAGCCTTTCTGCCTCTGGAGGAAAATGACTGTGATTGTTTCAAAACTCCCACCCGGCGGCCACTAGGGGCGCTTCTGATTGAGGTGGCTTTGGGGATAGAGTGACAGAGAGCTCCGGGCTTCCTAGAGCTTCAGTTCTTGGTTGCCAGAAGCTCCATACTATGTGTATACCAATTTTCTTTACTTGGTACTGGGGGTCATTTACTCCATTTCTGCTTCTGCTGGGAAAGCTTCCCACCAACTTTTTTTTCTGGCATGGCTTACCTTCCTGAGGGAATGTTCTGGGTTGAACTAAGAAGTTCTTCATCAGCATTCGTGTCTTCCCCCTCACCCTAACCTTCCTCTTGAGGGCACTTGTGTTCTCCCTCCCCTTAGAATCAGCCCTTGAAATTCCTGGGTAAGTGGAAGATACTTCCCACAGAGCATGTGCCCTCACTCTTGTTTGCATAAGGAACTGAATTGTTACCATCAAAGGTTGGGGGCCCCATGTGAGCAGTTGGGGCCCCCTCAGGTCCCCACAGTCACATCATCAGGTGACTTCCCATGCACTCACACTGGAGAGCAGAAGAGATAGAACCTCCACACCAGGCTGACTTGGCTCCTTTCCTCCCTCCACCAGTCTGGAGGTTTCTGAGGTTGCAGACTGAATCTACTGTTTAATTTCTAACCTCCCATGGCTCTCAATTTAGGGCTCGCCTATGGGGTCCAACCACTCAATTAGGGCAGGCATTAAAGGCCGTGGCTGTTTTTACAGCATGCAGAGGGGGGTGGGTGGCAGCATGTCCCCAATCCAGGAGACTTTCCTTGTCCATGACAGCCTCCTTCACGGTTTCTTTATTGGATAGCAACTTGGTTATGGGGTAAAGCCATGGCAAAAGTTAGGTAACATAACTAAAAGCAACATTGGGACATGGACTAAGGCTTGAAAAAACTGGGGCAGTGACAGGAGAAGGGCCCAGGATGGAGGAAAGGGAAGCTAATAGTGGAATTGAAAACAACAAAGAAAGTCTTCCCTCGTTTCGATGTTTTTGCCAAAGGTGACCCCCGCAGTCCATTGCTGTCCCCTCTGCAGGGTTTTAAACCACCTGCTCTCATTTTCTAAAAATATGAGTAGCTACACTTTATGGAGCACCTACCTCTTGAGGCAGGATATTTTTTATTCTTCTTTTAGAAATGAATGGAGAATCAGCGAAGTTAATAATCTTCCCAAGGTGGCACAGCCAGTGGGCGGTGGAGCTGGCATTAAATACAGTCGTCAAAGCTGTGATTTTGTGACACAGTCATTCTGTCACCTCTTGAATGCCTACCCCTTCTTTCTCTTTCTCTTTCTCTCTCTCTCTGATCTGAACTTGGTGCTGATAAGATTTTTAAGCTAATTTGAGAATGCCACTTGGCCTAGACCATTCATGTGCTTCTGGCAAGAATCAAGAGGGAAGAGCCCAAAGAGGGCCAGGATATTGTCCAGTACACATTCCATGAGAGACCCTCAAGGATTGTAGACTCTCATCCTGTTCACTTTTTTCTCTCTGTCCTGTTCTTGGCAACTGTCCCTTAAGCCCGTCTGTTCTCTGCCTCTAATATATTATGCTGATATTTTATTACCAAACAATTACATCCACTAATTTGAAAAGGAAACGAGCAGGAAATTGCAATTATAAGAGTAAAAGCAATGCTCTTTTATTTCTCCCCTTTATGCATATGAAATATGGTTTGTCATTGCTGCAAAACAGACTTTCCTCTTCTTCCATGGCTCTTCACTGCCTGTCTTTAATAATTGAGCAGAAATGAAAGTAATAATTAGATTCCTGATAACAGAGGAGATATCCATGGGTTTGCACATGTGGAGGCTCATCTTGGAGCCACAGGGCCGCCACCATGTCTCTGTGGGAGAAAGCATACTTCATGCTGCTGCACTCCTGTATCTTCCAAAGCATTCTTTATATCCATGGTCTTCTATGTAGATTAATTATTTGTTCACAATTATTGTTTCCTCTCTGCCCTTGCTATGTTTTCCTACCCCATTGACTTTGGGCTTGGTCAGAACTTGCTTTGGTTAATGGAATATGGATAGTTGTGATGTTCACCTCATTTAATTGAGCAGAAACTTTCAATGTGCTTGCATGATTTGGCCCTGCTTCCCTTGAGCGATACTCAGGATGGCGGCTGCTCCATCTAGGTCCCTGAGTGATTACGGTGCACAGAAATGCCCTGCTGACTCCTGATGGATGTATGGTGAGAGCAAGAAATAAATGCTTTCTGTTTTAAGCCACTGAGATTTGGACCTGTTTTTTAATCACAGCATAACCCAGCCCACCCTACTGATATATCTGTGATCTCATTTGGTTCTCATTATATCCATGGGATAGAGAAAAGGTTGATCACACTGGGTGGTGTGGGGGAAAGAGCGTGTGATGTGGAATCAAAGGGATCTGGCTAAGAATGCTTTTTCCATCATTGCTGGCTGGGCAGACTTAGCCAGGCAACCCAGTGTCTCTGAAATTCTGTTTCTTTATCGGTAACAAAGGAGCAATTATTCTTACCTTGAAGGTTCCTGAGAATTAAAGTTGGTGTATGCCAGAGGCCCTAGCATAGTGCCCATCACAGAATAAACAGCTAATAAAAGATAACTGTTTTCAAAAATATTATTTAAAAATTCCCTTTTGACATTATCTCCATTGAGTAGATTAGAATGCTGAGGCTGAATCTACCACAGAGAGCCACCCACGTGCATTTCCAAACAGCTGGAGTGTGAGCTTCAGCTTCCAGACTGGGTCCAGAGCTCTATCTCTGGTCTAATACATTCTCACTGAGTCCCACACGTGGAGCAGCACTAAGAGTTAGGGATGGGGACGGTGACAAGAAACAAAAACACTGCTCCTTCAGGGAATGCCGTCTACACAGTGAAATGAACTAGATAACAGAGCTAGCTCCAAAGAAGCTGCTAGTTTGAGGCATACAGTATCCTAACATTCTAACTTTGTGTCCATATCAATCACCTGAGGAGCTTAATAAAATGCAGATTCCCTGGTCCTTTCCCTAGACTTTCTACTTTAATCCTATCCTACACAGTTCAAGGAGGAGGAGATAGTGGGCTCCTTAAATCAGGTTCCCTGGGTTCAAATCCCTTTTCTGGCACCTACAAATTAATTACACAATTCTGGGCAGCCCCGGTGGCCCGGTGGTTTAGTGCTGCCTTCAGCCCAGGGTGTGATCCTGGACCCGGGATCCAGTCCCACATCGGGCTCCCGCATGGAGCCTGCTTCTCCCTCTGGCTGTGTCTTTGCCTCTCTCTCTCTCTCTCTCTCTCTCTCTCTCTCTCTCGAATAAATAAATAAATAAATAAAATCTTAAAAAAAATAATTACACAATCCTGGGCAAGTTACCCAAACTTTCTGTGCCTCAATTTCCTCACCTGCAAGATGAGGCTAAAATTAATAGTTATATATTTCCTTGAGGATTAAGTTTGGTAATATATGCCAATATGCCAAGCTCATGGCACTTAGCAAGCACTCAATGAGTGCTGCCCATCACTATTCTGATGCAGGCATTATAAGAACCACTGATCCAGAAGCTTCTTTAAGGAATGGCCCAGGGCAACCCCTTCCTCTGGTGTCCTAGCTGGATTCTCTCTCATGGGGATTTTTGAGACTGTGGTCTCCACCCTTATGGAGTCTATCAGGGGTATTTCCAATTATGGAAGCTTTGAGTGCAGAGGAATATTTGGGTTAAGCCGTGCTTCTCAGTGGTTCTTAACTTGCACGTGTGCCACTCAAACCTGCAGAGGTTTGCTTCTGGGAAAAGCCCTCATTAGTAAACTTTGTTTGGAAACCATCTCTGGCTGGCAGGAGGGTAGCAGTGGGAGAAGTTCTTGGCCCTTGGTGGCCTGAGGCTGGAGTCAGGGCTGGATTTGTCCCAGTTGAGCTTTTTCACTTACTACTCTAGCACTGTGCCAACTGCCTCATTTTGCCTCTTGCTAATCATCAGATATTAGAAGATATAAGAATCACATTTATTATAAGAAAGGCCTTCTTCTTTTTCTTCTTCTTCTTCTTCTTCTTCTTCTTCTTCTTCTTCTTCTTCTTCTTCTTCTTCTTCTTCTTCTTCTTCTCCTCCTCCTCCTCCTCCTCCTCCTCCTCCTCCTCCTCCTCCTCCTTCTCCTCCTCCTCCTCCTCCTCCCCCTCCTCCTCCTCCTCCTCCCCCTCCTCCTTTTCCTCTTCTTCTTCTTCTTCTTTCTTCTCCTTCTCCTCCTCCTCTTCCTCCTCCTCCTCCTCCTCCTTCTCTTTCTCCTTCTCCGTTTCCTCCTCCTCCTTCTTTTCTTTGAATAATTCATGTTCAACTTAGAAGGATTAAATATGGGATGACCTCCCACTCCAGCAAGAGCCACAGATGGAAATCAGGTTTCTCAGGGGAGACAGACTGCCTCTTTGTGCTGCCATGAACAGTCTGATGCAGGACCTTGGGGCCATCCCTCCCCTTTGTCCCATTTGCCTGCACTGGCTCTCCAGTTTCACATACTCATCTGGGTCTGCCCTTCAGCATGCTATCCTCAGCCATGGAAATGGGGCCATAAGAAGGCAGAGGGTCTCTTTTGGAGCAAGCAGGGCCCTGACCTGGGAGAATCTGCCCTTTCCCTGGGCCCAGGAGGCTGTTACCATAGATTCTGGTATGAGGCTAGAGGAAGCGATAGGGGGTATAGAGGAGAGCTCCCCTCTCCTCATGGCGAGCCTTCAAACTCCAGTTCTCCGACTACTTGGGAGGGGTGACCACAGGCAATTCTTAATCTCCCTATTGCTTTAGCTTTCTTACCTATAGGAAAGATGAGAGTGGTGTTGTCCTGAGGATAAAAGTGAAAGGAGAAAATATAGAAACATACCAGAATAGGAAACACCCATAGAAACCACTCAGAATAGGGTCTGGCATTTGATAATCTCTCAATTAACATCAGCTGTTAACATTATGTCTCCTTTAGATTTGAAGTTTATGATGAGGTATAGGGTTTATTGTATTTTATTTGTTCAATTAAAAATTAATTTTAATTACATAAGGAATTCATGAATACATTTTCCTCGTAAAAAATTAAAACATTACACTGAAAACTATAATTCATTTTGACTGCCCCCATTCCTGGTTCCTCGTTCCTCCCCAGCATTTATTGGCTTTCAGTTTGGTCTACAGTCTTCTAGGATATTTCTGTTTTTTAGATTTTATTTATTTATTTGAGAAAGAGAAAGAGAGAGTGAGAGAGTGAGTAGGGGAAGGAGCAGAGGGGGAGGGAGAGAGAATCTTGAGCAGACTCCACATTGAGCACATACTCAGCACTGAGCTTGGAGCCCCATGATGGGCTCAACTAGGGCCTTGATCTCATGACCTTGAGATCATGACCTAAGCTGAAACTAAGAGTAGAAGGCTTAACTGACTGAGCCACCCAGCTCCCCAAACTTCTAGGATTTTTTAAAAAGGCACCTATGTACATGTATGTACTTGTAGAAAATAATATAGCATATATAAGTGTCCATATGTAATCTAGCCTAAATGGTATCAGACCCATATGTCTTTTTCATTTTACACTGTGTCTTAGAGATTATTTTATTTCAGAACATAGAGGTGTGCCCTATCTAAAAGCACCTTCAGAGTATTTTGTATTATGCAGTATTTCATTTAATTTAGTCGTTGTTTAAAATTTCCCCTTGCTATAGACAGTACTAGAATAAACATCCTTGTAGACGTCTCCATGTACATATACATCTTCAGACTTTCTCAGGGGTTATCCTATTCTCCAAAGTGGCTGTGCAAACTTACACTTGTATTAGTTATATACAAATTACATGTTTTTGTGTACCTCATCATCCTTTTATATTACCTCACTATGATTTTGCCAGTCTAGGCAGTATAAAAGGATACAGAATTGTATTGATGTTTTAATGAGAACTTTCCTTATTCCTAATGAAGTTGAGCCACTTTTTATATTTATGGGTTGATGGTGTTTTCTCTTTTGTGGATTACCTCTTGTGCTCATTGCCTACTGTCTTACTTAGTTACTTTTCTTTTTCTTATTTTTTTGCAGATCTTTTTAAAAACATCTTTTGGATAGTTATCCTTTCTGTGTTACATTTGGTGACAATGTTTCCCTTCCATCTACTCTTTGCCTTTGTCCTATACATGTGCCTACTTTTGACTTAATCTATTCATTTCACCCTGTTCTTTAAGGGCTTGCTATCGTATCCTATTTAGAAGCAGACTCTCCTTATCCTCAGCATCATAAACTCATTTTCCAATGTTGTTTTTCTGTTTTTCAAAAGTATCAAGTCTTTCATGTATCTGGGCTCTATTTGCAAATGATGTAAAGTAAGATGTACTTATAGGCAGTAGACACTGAGCTAAGAGCTTTATATGTGTGATCCCAGTCATTCAAACTACCTGAAAAGTTAGGCATTCTGGCACCCATCTTGCAGAAGAGGAAAAAAAAAACTGAAGAGATACAATGATTTGCCCAAGGTCCCAAAGGCCAATGCAGAGCAGCCATCTGAAATGACATCTGTCTGTGGGATTATACAGATCTCTGCACGTCCAGATGCCTCTCCCAGAGCTCCATGCAGGCTGAGTACTGGCTGATCACACCAACAGAAGGAATTTGGATCAGGTAGGGGAGCCCCTCTTGTGTCAGGAACTGAAATTACTGAGCATCCCTAAAGGCCAGGAAGACAGGCACTAGAGCGGCAGCGGACTTCTGGAGAAGTGGAGGAATCCCTCAGTCTCAGAAAGTTGCTTACCTGACCCAGCCTTGGGCAGTGCTGCTCCCGAGAATATGAGCATCCAGCCCAGACCAGTCCTGCTCCTCCCTGGTAGGACACAGAGCTAGACTTTGTTCCTCTCTCTGTACAGCAGGAAGGGTCCAGGAAGCTGGGAGCACAACCTTTCCTTTGTTACCCACTTCTCTTGTACCGATGACCAGAGAGGCTTCGTATGGGGTTGGCGTCATAAGAGGGCCAATATACGGAGGGGAAAAGCTTTTTCTGGCATTTCCCTACAAATCTCACAGCGCCACCCCCACCTACTCACCTGTATGGGCTGGAAGCCTGGCTCAACTGTTCCATCTCTCCCCAAAGAGCTGTGAACCACACACTTAGCAATGCAGAGAGATGGCTCCAGGCACCCTCGGCATTTATTATAAATCACTGACACAGGAAAGATATGAGTCCCCACCTGCAGAATCACTGAAGCAGCAACTGCCGGCATATCTTACCTGAAAACGATTTCTCTGCTTTTGCCATAGCACATGGGGCTTTGGGGGCCAAACCCAGAGGAGCCATTCCCTGGGGCACCATTCTCAAATGTAGGGAATGTTTTCCTGATATGATTCTTACATCAAGACTCTCTTGAGTGCTGGCATTTTCTGACCTCTCTTGAAAGTATCCTCCTCTTGTCCCTCCTCATGAACTATGTCTTTCTCATTCTGCAGCCTGCATTATGATACAATTTTGTTATCTTCTACATACTAATAGATTAACTTTGATCTGATCACCAGTTACAATGTTTTCCCCCACCACAAAGCAAATCAGTTCTGACAGTCTTTACGTGGGGACAGCCACAGATCTCAGTCTCACAAGACTGCTCTCCCATCTTCAGACTCCAGGTTGTCACCTGTGCCTCTGACCTGGTGGCTGTAAATTAGAGGTTCCCAGGATTCTCTCCTTGAGTTTGATTAATTTGCTGGAGTGGCTCACAGGACTTAGGAAGCTAGTTTACTCACTGCATTAGTGCTTCATTATGAAAGGATATAACTTAGGAATAGCTAGATGGAAGAGATACATAGGGCAAGGTTTGGGCAAAGGGCTACATTCCCATGCCCTCTCTGAAAACTCCACTCTCCCCAGACTTCCACATGTTTACTAGCTCGGAAGCTCTGCAAACCTCGTCCTTTTGGGTTTTTATGGAGGCTTCATTACATAGGCATGACTAATTAAATCATTGGTTATTAGTGATGGCTTCAACTTTCTGCTCCTCTCCCCTTGCCCATAATCAGGGGGTGAACCTGGAAGTTCCAACTCTCTGTTCTTGGTTGGTTCCCCTGGCAACCAGCCCCCACCTTTCAGTTTTTTCAAAAGTCACCTCATTTGTGGCTGAAAGGGGCTAGTTATGAATAACAAGATGCCCATTTCACCTTGATGGCTCTAGAACTATTTCAGAAAATGAGGACAGGAGACCAAATATTATGCTGAAAGATGCTCCCATTGCTCTTATACTCATGAAATTCCAAGGCTTTTGGGAGTTGTGAGCCAGAAACTGTGGACCAGGACTGAATATATATTAGAAGTATATTTTGGTTATCTGGTAACCAAATATGTATTTCTTGTAAGTCACAATTTTGCAAGCTCTTTAAGGGAAGGGGTGGTCTTCTTTATGGGAGATCAATAAAGACTATTTAATTTATTTTTAAAAAGGCACAGGAAAACAATTAAATCTTTTCTTTCCTAATGAAAAAAAAAAAAAAAAAAAAAGCTGATCTCCAAGTCAGTTGATTTCTTCTCTTCCAGAACACAATACATTCATTCCCCACTCTAAACCTTTGTTCCTTCAGTTCTCACATATGCGATGCCCTGTTTTCTGTGTCTGAGTTGGTATTTAGACTCTTCAGTTGTGTTGATGGAGCTGTCCTTGATATGTGCATTTTAATCATGTATGCTTTGTAAAATGAAGGCAGAGGGCAGAAGTGGCCCTTCCTGTGTGGTTTGGGCTGGCCTCCCCCTTGGCCCTGGAGCTGACCCTGTGTGTTCCGCTGTCTGGGAGGCTGTATGGAGGCATTCACCAGGCAGGTCTGGCCTGTGGTCTGACCAGCCGGTGCTACCCTTTGCTTTTCAGATCAAATTCCATCATCATCAGGCAGGGATGCCCTCCAGATGGCCCCACACATGCACAGATGCTGCTGGGAAGGAATAGGGGAGGTTCCGTGGGCCTGGCCCATTGTATATCATCCTGAATCAGTTTACCAGACTAAGGAGTGCATCCGATTGGCTCTGTCACTTCTTGGTGGGCAGTTTCCTACTCAGATCCCTCAACTTCCTTTTCCCCAACCCAAACTCCTAATGTGGAGCTTGTCCCCAGATAACTTGAATTTAACAATCATTTCTCTTGGTGGAATAGTGGGAACAAGAGAAATATCCCCTTTAGTGAAAATTATTGAATTAAGAAAAGATTCTAATATGACATCCCCTACCTGTCTCAAGAAAGGTGTCTTTCTCTTAGATAAATGTTGGGCTTGTTAGATGATTGTACAGATCTTCCTCAGCTTACAATAGGATTATGTCCTAATAAACTCATCGTAAATTGAAAATACTGTAAGTCAAAAATGCATTTAATGCTGCTAACCTACTGAATGTCACAGCTTAGTCTGGCCTACCTTAACTTGCTCGGAACGCTTCTATTAGCCTGTAGTTGGGCAGAATCATCTAACACAAAGCCTCTTTTATAATAAAGTATTGAATATCTCATATAATTTATTGAATACTGCATTGAAAGTGAAAACAGAATGACTATCTAAATACACAAGTGTATCTGTTGTTTACTCTCCTGATTGCGTAGCTGACTGGGAGCCATGGCTTGCTGCCTTCTGCCCAGCATCACAAGAGAGGATCATAACAGATATCACTAGCTCAGGAAAAGATCCAAATTCAAAATTTGAGTCCAGTTTCTACTGAGTGCATATCACATTTGCACCACTGTAAAGTAAAAAAATACAGGAGACATCTGTATTGTGTATGGTGGTCCCTTGAGGTCCTATGGCAAGGGACACCTTTGTTAGGGCACTGTGGAAAAGTGAACCCTCTGCAGAAACCACAACTTTGGTGGGAGTCCAGTAGGCTAGGCCTCTCCAGCCTTATTCCATTGGTGGAAGGGTGTGTAAGCATCTCAATCAATGCACTTAATTTGTCCCAGTGTGAGGGAGTTGCAGGGCAGCCTCCTGATCCTGGACTCTGTTGCTTCTCACTGTCAGCATCCTGGTTTGCCAGACTGTCCAGGCACATGACCGCTCAGCTTCTTTCCCTCATGTAACTTGAGTCTTGTTCTCCCAGATGGGCAGAATGGAGTAGGGCTTGTGTGTGGAGGCCAGGCAGTGGATGGAGGTGATGATTATGGCAAGTCTCTCGAAGACCAGCTGACTCTGTGGTGGGTGCTGGTATACGAGAGCTTCTTCCTGTGCCCTCAGGAGACTCTCAGAAGAGTCTCCTGACTTTGTCAACCCTAGGGGATGGGGTTTGTGTCAGAGGAAGAAGGTGGCTTCCTTATCAGTTCCCTATAGAGCTGCTTTAGGCAAGGTCTCACTTGCTATGATTAGACTTGCTATAATTAGATTCCATTTATGCCTGTATGAATTATCCTGTGGAAGAATGTGGCATAGAGTGAAGTTTTGGGCAGGAAGAAATGAATTCTGCTGGGGAAATCAAGGAAAACTTCAGGTGTTTAGGATGTTTGATAATAAGTCAGAATTTGCTAAGGAGAGAACAGAACAAGCACCTTCCCTTTGGGGGCAGGGAGTTAGAGATCCTATATGCTGTCCCCAGAGTAGAACCTAGCTGGGCCAAGAGAAGGGCAAGTCGGGGAGGGTTGTGCTGTCTGGGGAGCAGATGGGAATTGAAGGAAATGAGGGACCATCAAACTCCAGTAGCAGGTGAAGCCTTCCTTGAGTGTGACCTGGCATTTGAATTTCTGTCTTTCTGTAGAAGGGAGAACACTTCCAAA
The DNA here is from genome assembly GCF_053574225.1 of Canis aureus. Taxonomy (NCBI): domain Eukaryota; kingdom Metazoa; phylum Chordata; class Mammalia; order Carnivora; family Canidae; genus Canis; species Canis aureus. The sequence continues at coordinate 28,544,468 of NC_135616.1, forward strand.
ATGCTGTAGGTTGCTTTGATTTAGAAAAGCTACATTGTGTAGGCATTTGGGCAACTGAGTTATGGTATAAAGAGAAGTCCAGCTGTACAGTGATGACTTCTGCAGTTGTCTTTGGTTCAGACTGAGTCCCTTGCTGAGGGAGGGTCTATGGTGATCAAGGGTCAGGGGCAGCTACCCTCAGATTTCAGAAGTGGACCCAGTGATGGGGTCCCTGGGAAGTGAATTACAGCTATGATTCAAGTCAGGCCAGGTGGAACTTTCAGAGTTCATCATGAGTCCAGCACATCTTCTTTCTGAGGTTCCACAAGAGGCAGTAGAGACTGTGTGTCTGCCCTGGGCACCCATTGTCTTTTCAGGGGAAACAGCTCCAAATACCCAACACTATAATAATCAGGGTGACAGGGTGTGGCTTCTTACAGGCAGTGCTGTGGGAGGGCAAAAAGACAGGGGGGGAGATGGGTGGCCTGGCCTCTGGGTATGGGGAATGAGCAGACAAAGGGATTAGTAAGAATTGGGGAGGCAGAGTGGACAAAATTCAGTTACCCTTCAAAAGAAAAACACCCAAATGGCTTTTGCAATTGCAGTTAGCCAATGAGTGAGTGAGCATCTTCATGTGCGGAACTGTGTAAAGAGTGCTGGAGGCAGGTCAAGACCAAAGTGAAATAAATGGGGACCTCATTTTCTTGATACCCACCTGCCACAGAAGACACATTCATCCATTCATGGATAGTACTGAGCACCTAGTATGTGCCAGCTCTGTGCTGGAGCTGGGGATAGGATCCTAATGAGGAAGGAGAGGCAGTGAGCTAACTCATGAAAAACCTAAACCATTTCAAGCATACCTACAAAGGTCTAGATGACTGGAGCAATGAGACTGGATTGTATTTGGCCAGAAAGCAGATCTCCTTGAGAAGATGAGAGATTGAAGGAAGCAAGCAATTGATATTTATTGAGCATCTATCCCTGCCAGCCTCTGCGTGTGTCTTGGAGGGTTGAGGCAGCCTGTAGAGGGAGCCAGCAGGCAAGCAGATACCTTGAGAATCTGGATACCTGTAATGCACCTGCTGAGAGTGCTTGTCAAGTATAGAGTGCCAGCAAGAAAGGAGGGGTAGGAGGTGAGAACAAGGGAGGAAGGATCTAGGAGGCCGTCAGGAGGAGTCAGGAGAGTGTGTGTGTGTGTGTGTGTGTGTGTGTTTGGAAGGGGCGGCCTCAGGCACCTGGAATGGACACTCTGCTTCTGTTGGTCTCAGTGATGCTGATCCTAATGCCATGAAAACCTGAAGATCACAGAAAGGAGGAGGAAGAGCTTCAGTTCTCATCCCTGTGAGTTACTATATGCCTCAGAAAAGGCATTAGGGAAGTGAGAAAATGGCTTGCTGATCCTGATGCTGCATAAACAGGTTTCGCAGGCACACACGTGTTTTAGTGTGATATTAACAGATGAAGAGGGGCAAGATGAAGCTTTGAAGTTTCCAGTTGCCTGCTGTCTCCTGAAAACTCATCCTGCAGAAGAATCAGGCAGGGATCCCACCTAATGGCAGCCCCTGAAGACAGAGGGGCAGGCTGGAGGAGAGGAGGGGGGCTTTCTGAGGTCTGGGAAACCAGCTTTGTGAGGGACACCCAATATCTCAGGTTCTGATTTTCCATGCAGCTTACAGGACTATCTGAAATATTCTTGGAGTTCACAGTCACCTGATGTCAAGGCTCCCCATCACTCTGTATGGCTGTTTGAAAGCCTGCCTGAGGTACTTCTCTCACTCAGTTCAAACAGTATATCATTTGGGTTAAACATTACCATCTTGGGATCCTCTGTGAGTCTAATTTACCCATTTGTTTTTTTTCTTCTCCAGGAAGACTCCTGGAGCTCTCCACACTCTGCTTAAGAGCCTAAACGGCTCCTAGGCTGCTTTATGAGGAACATGAGCACACTGGCCTATGAGCACTTTGATGGCTAGCAGGGACCCCTGGAAATCCTCAGTTTGTGCTGGCTGAAGGACCCTCATCTTCACAGCATGACTAAGTTCATCACAACACTTTTATTCCCTGATAGGAAAGAAAAAAAATGGTCATGAATACCTTTGAACATGCTGGGGTCCTAAGGATTGGGGTGAGGGGGACAGTGATTGTCTTAGATCTACCATTACATATATCACGGGCTGGGTGGCTTATAATAATAGCTGTTTATTGCTCACAGTTTTGGGGCCTGCAAAGTCCAAGATCAAGGCTCTAGCACATTCAGTGTCTGGTGAGGACCCACTTCCTGGTTCACAAACGACTGTCTTTTACCTGTAACTTCACATGATAGGTAGACATGACTAAGGAACTCTCTGGGCCTCTTTTACAATCCCATTCATGAGGCCTCCACTCATGATCTGCTCACCTCCCTCCAGATACCATCACATTGGGGATTAGGTTTCAACCTGAAATTTGGAGGAGCACATTCTGTCCATAGTAGTGATGGAATGAATCAGAGAAGAGGCAGGTATCACCAATTTCACTAGTTTTCCAATTTTACTACGTGATTCTGTTTCCCAGTAAAGGCACCGTTAGCACAGTCTCTTGTCGGCAACAAGGGCTTTAGATCTAAGAATGGAGGACTGCCAACAGGTCCTTCTCCAGGATCTCTTCCCAGTAGATCCATTTGCCCCACAACTCAGAGAAAGTCCTTCTTCAAATGGGATGCTGGATAGGTGACCCAATTCTCCCCATCTCAGTTGACCCAGAGAATCCAGCCTTGAAAATTGTGGACATCTGACTGAGACAGAGCAGGGAGTGGATGCCGGTCCTCTCAACCCTGACTTCCAAACCAGCATTCCTTGATGGAGGGGAAACTATGCCCATGGAATAGTGTATCTTCCAGGATAACTAAAACTTTATGCCTTTGGGGAGCATATCTTGTAGGGATACAGAAGTAGGCTGCTTACTGAAAGGAGGGACCTGACTATGACAATTGTTCAAGACTGGACCAAACCAGCCTGTGCCAAGCTGGACCCTACTGCCAAACCTTCATTGACTTTTCCTCTCATAATACTGAAAATCATGCCCAGGGGTGGAGATTTAGAATATTAATCAGAAATGTGACACCTGATGAAGCATGATTTTTAACTGCACAAGTGCTAATAAATCCCTGCCTCTGCATGCTTAGATGCCGCCCTTTTCCCACCTAAGCCTTTCTGAAGTTCTCCCTGACCTCTCCTTGGGGAGTCAGCGTGAAGATTCTTTCCTTTCTGCTGTCCTCCTTGTGATGGAGCATATGCCCCAATAAAGCCTTGCCTGAAACTCCCATTTGGCCTCTTATCAATTTCTGTTTCTTGGCAAGCCCAAGTGTCTGGTTTGGTATCATTAACTTTGGGGATAATCTAAACATATGCAGTGGTCCCATTTCAGGGGGATGCAAGGACTCTTTTTGCAATAAACTTGCATTGTGATTTTAGAAACATTCTATAAATGTACTAGACTTCAAGCTCCTTGAGAAGAAAAAACAATATAAGTTTTTTGTTGTATATTCTCAAATCCAGTGTAGTACTTGGGACATAGTAAGTGTTTAGTAAATGATTTTTGGATGAGATGTTTCATGTCTGGTGCTATTTAACTTATAGTATCTTAGAGGAGGCTGTGGCTAGGCCTTCAAAGGGAATAGGCTCTGGAATTAGATTGGCATAGTTGCATGGGGAAGATATTGGAGAGAGTCAGTCCAGTAGACAGAAGATTCAGTACTTGGTGGCCATGGCTGATCAGCACGGGAGCATTCCCGTGGGCAAGCAGCCCCAGGTAGGGAAGCCAACAGTCAAGAGAGTGCTTCTTTGTGTCGGGCATTCTATGTGTGTTAACCCATTTCCTCCTCATTGCCAACCTATGAGACCTGTAATATTGCTTTTCCTTTTACAGATGAGGAAGTTGAGTCAGAGTGAAACAATGACATTCTCAGGTGACCTAGCTGGTAAATGGTGCCAGGATGCCATCTTAGGCTGCCTCTTTGGAGGCTTCAGGCTCTTCACAACTTCCCTCTACTGCTTCTCTGCAGAGCAGGGCCCTAAGGGTGGGTAGCACACAACTGAGGAGCCCAGCTGTCACCTGACTAAAGCAGACTTAGAAAGCTAGCATGAGTTTCTCAGTAGCAAGTCTGTCCTCATGGGAGGCAGCAGGGGTGTAGAGCAGCATGAACCACATCCTCCAGTGACCAAATATTGGACTGATGGTGGAGGCAGGAATTCACACACAGGAACAAGGCAAGAGGCAGGGACCAGAAGCAGGTAAGAAAGTTCCCTGGCTCAAGGGCTGGTTCACACTAACTAAAGCTAACAGTGCTGAGTCCCAGGATATTGTGAAGGACTTCTGAAATACTCCCTCTCCAGGCTCAGTGTTGGCCAGCTTTACAAGGGCAAGGCCAAAAGTCAGTCTTAAAATGTTTTTTTTCAAAGTGGGAACTACCTGAATAAGGGAATGGAAGAAAGCAGAAACTATCCAGCCTTATCTAATGCACGACTCGCTCGATTTCTTTATGGTGAATACGTTTCCTTTAGGCCCATCCTGTTTTTTCAGGGCATACAATTGGAGCTGATGTTTATTTCCAAGGTTGTGTTATATGATGGGGAAAAGTTCTCTGGAGAAAAATTCTGGGGCTCATTAAACAGTGGGTAGAAGAGGAGGAGAGAATGAGGGAGGGAAGTAAAGAGAAAATTATAGCAAGATGAGGTTTTCTTTTCCTGTAGGAAAGGACCTAAAATAATTGCATCTTCTATTTGGAACATTTTTTGTTTTTCACACTTCATTCCTGTTTATGCAAAGCAATGGGCTAGGAGAGTACATTCTTAGGAGAAATTCTCCCCAGGAAATACACTGCTGTGCACACAGGACTTTTCAGGTCATTGAGGGACTTGGTTAGAAACCAGAATTTACTTACAGTGGGAGATTGACCAGAAGTCTCTTCTCTCTCATTTTACTTTTTAAACACTTTGTACTTATGATTTTTATCTGTACAAATCAATTGGCCTCCCTTTGAATGTACTTAGAGAAAACTTAGTTCCTGCACAAGGTTGTTTAGTCCAAGGCCAGGCTGGACAACTTTCCCTGTTTATTTGTTGGAGGGCTTTTTGTGGAATGAAAAAGACAATGGTGACCATTACTTTTAAGCAGTCAGCCTTTGTAGGTGGCAGTCTACAAGTCTATTTTTTTCTTGTAGGTAGTCATTGTCTTAATTTTCTCCTAACAGCCATTAATCAATCTAGCTCACAGGACTCCTCTTCACAAGAAATTGGCCTTAAAAGTATAAACAGCATATAATGGCTCTGTTTTCTTATCTCTTCGGCATTGACATTAATAACAGAGGCCTTAGATAATACAACAAGAAATTCCTAGATGATTGCATTTCAGGCACTGGCCATAGGCTGGTAGGGCAGATTGTTTTGGGCAGACTGGCTTTCCTTAAGCTTGTTGAACAGCACCACCCCTCCACATAAAAAATAACTTCCTATATAAATGTCCCATCTACCTCCATGATTTTACTAAGAATGAGCCCAAGGGGATTGGTATTTTGGAAGAACTTTGATCAACTCTGTTTTCATTGATGGACTAGAAAGAAAGTTTGGGAGCATGACAGTGAACAGTTCTGCAGAATAGATTTCGCTAATTTTTCAGAGATGGAAGTTTCCTTAGTTCTGTCCTGTGATATCAGTATTTAAGCCTAGAGGTAGAGGGAGCTTTTGAGAGTGCTTATGAACTCTGGACTCTGGAGGAAATTCAGAAACAAATTGGAAGAAAAATTGAGAGAAGGCATAGGCGTTTGGGTTGAGAGGGGGCTTAAAAAACAGATATTTATTTCCTCACAATTCTGGAGGCTAGAAATCCAAGATCCAGGTGTCTGTGTCCACAGGGCTGGTTTCTCCTGAGGCCTCTTTTTGCCTTTCAGGTAGGTGGCTGTCTTCTCCCATGTGTCCTCACATGGTCTTCCTTCTGTCTATATCCTAATCTTTTCTTCTTATAAGAACACCAGCATATTGGATTAGGATCTACCTTAATGACCTCATTTTAACTTAATTACCTCTTTCTTTAAAAAAAAGATTTTATTATCTCATGAGAGACACACAGAGAGAGGTAGAGACATAAGCATAGGGAGAAGCAGGCTCCCTGTGGGGAACCTGATGCGGAACCCTATTCTAGAACCCTGGGATCATGACCAGAACCAAAGGCAGACACGCATAACTACTGAACCATCCAGGAACCCCACTTAATTACCTCTTTAAAGGCCCTATCTCCATAGTCATATGTTAAGGTACTGGGGGTTAGACTTCAAGGTATGAATTTTGGAGGGGACAAAATTCAGCCCAGAAAGAGGTGAATTTGGAGATACTTCTGCAACTATAAGTCACTTGGCTCTTATACACACAGAAGGGGTCTGTTCTTGGCTACAGAGCATAGACATTAGAAATGTAGCTTATAGGGTGCCTGGGTGGCTCAGTGGTTGAGCATCTCTGCCTTTGGCGCAGGTCGTGATCGGGGTCCTGGGATCGAATCCTGAATCAGGCTCCCTGTAGGGAGCCTGCTTCTCCCTCTGCCTGTGTCTCTGCCTCTCTCTGTGTGTCTCTCATGAATAAATAAAATCTTAAAGAAAATAAATGTAGCTTACAGACATAAGAAGTCAATCAAGAAGGGACCCTAAGAACTATGTATTGTGCATTGGTTCTCCAATTCAACTGCCCATTAAAATCACCAGGAAGCTTTAAAAAACACTGATCCCTGGCTGTCAACCTCCAAGATCCTGATTTGGCTAGTATGAGATGGGGACCAGAGTTGAGTAATTTTTAAAACTTATCGAGATTTTTTTTTTAAAGATTTATTTATTTATTCATGAGAGACACACAGAGAGAGGCAGAGACATAGGTAGAGAGAGAAGCAGACTCCTTGCAGGGAACCCGACCTGGAAGTTGATCCCAGGACCCTGGTATAATGCCCTGAGCCAAAGGCAGATGCTCAACCACTGAGCCCCCTAGGTTTCTCTTATCAGGAGATTTTAATGTGCAGCTAGTAGTCATCACCACTAATGTTACCACATCGTGATGTAACAGATTTTAAAAAGTAATAGCTGAAAAGCTTTTTTAATGACTTGTCCAAGATTGGGAAGGTAGCACAAAGGACTTCTGGTCTGAGTCCCAAGACTCTTCTCCTAGTACTTTTCTTTCCATTCCCTAAACACCAACACTCTACCAGGGATTCCATGGTAGATATTGTAGATTCCTTGTTGGGCACTGACATATCTTTCTGCTGGGAGTGTTAATGCCCTGGGCAAGCCTTCATGCAGAGACTAGTGGAGGATAGTGCATAAATATGGGGTGACTTTGAAGGCCCTGTGAGCTCCAGAACTCCCTGCAGTGATGGTACTGCAGTTTAACTCCTTTATCTGCCCCATTCTTATTTGCTCCTAGCTCAGAAGTGTAGGTCCCAAAGACATTCCAGTGAACCTGCTGCCTAACCATCTTCATCTCAGAGTCTGCTTTCTGGGGAATCCAACGTATAATGACTCCTTTCAGCATTCATAGTTCTTTCATAAGGGCTGAGTGCTCACTATGTTGGTCTCTGTGCTATAAGTATCTGGTATATAAGGAGGAGTAAGACCCACTTCTTACTTGAGCTGCTTGTCATCTACCAGAGATGCCAGTGGTCAATGGCTAACTCCAGAGACCTATCTGAGCTACTATAACAGTGGTGTGAAAGGGTGGTGTCAGAGCATCCCAGCAGGGGATGCTGATGCTCTGTGCAGAGGAGGCAGCTCAGGTCACTCTAGTCTATACTTCTTGACCCTTCTGAGCAGTCTGTCTAGGAGACAGAGCACTTTCTTGAAGCAATGAGTGCTCTTGCTTGCCTCCACAATCCTGCCCATTCCAGATATGCTTTATGACACAGTGGGTAGGTAGTAGGGAGGAAGGCTATGAGTAGAGGAAAGATGACAAGGAGGAAAGTGCCAGAACCAAGGCAGATAGAACACAGAATGAAGGTTCAGTTTGGGTCTCCCATGCTTTACCCAGTCTTTGTTTTCTGGAGGTCATTTCCCCTACACCGTCACCACGATTGGCCCCCAGAGTGCTCAGCCCCTCCATGAAAGAGGCACCAGAATCAGGCACTGACCTGCCAGAGGGAATAATGTCAATTCAGTGTGTCAGACTTGCCCTCTGTGTTTTACACCCAATGATGGAAAAAGAAAACAGGAATCAACCAGCAGGTGAGTAAGGTTTAGCAGCATCCAAGGGTTCTTCCTGGTGTTCCTGAAACTGGACCCATGCAGACAGATGGTTACAAGCCTGTGTCACCAGACCTGGTTGGCACAAGGTCTGGGTCCAGGACTGGGTCCTTGTGATAACTGTCCCTCTGTGTGCACTGGCTGAAAAGAGGACTGGCTAGCATACTTAGGAAGAGGGGAGTTCTCAGGCACTCTCATGCTTCCCACAGAGCATTTGCTGTGTGCCCAGCCCTGAACTGGGATAGACAGAGCACCCTGGCAAAGTAGAAGGGAAGGCCCCCGGCCTCTGAGCAGCTTCCAGCTTAAGTGGGTTGACAAGCACATTATCACTGGGTGTCTCAAGTCTGGTGGAAGAAAAACAATCTGTACCCTTGGGGAGCCCCAGGTCTCCTGGCCTAATTTGAGAGATGTGGTTTCTGCCACAGGCCAGTATTTAGGACACACATGCATATTTAAAAGGCCCAAGAACAGACACCAATAAGACATTAACATGTGAAAATTGTTACAGCTGACTAACTAGAGGCAGGGGATAGGACAAAGAGGCAGGCTTGAGAGCAGAATATCTTGAACACGTGGGGTCAGCCCATCAGCCTGCAGTCAAATCAGGTAGTAACAGGGACGGGAGAACCCTAGGCAGCACCGAGTACCTTGTAGGTAGCAGTTGGCAGGAAACACAGTGTCCTCCCTTATCGTAGGAAGGCTGGGCTGAAAGTGAACATCGCACAGTTGTGTATATATGTGAAAGCATGAACATTGTCAAGGGGACATATCTGAGAGGCCTCTTGTAGCCTCACTTGAATGGTTTGTAAACACAGGTTCATGATTTGTGAATGTACATCTGTGATGTGTGCACATTTGCATGTGTGTATGCCCATATTGTGGGGGCTTCTTTTATTTTTTATTTTTTTGAAAGATTTTATTTATTTATTCATGATAGAGAGAGAGGGGGAGAGAGAGAGAGAGAGAGAGAGAGAGAGAGAGAGAGAGGCAGAGACACAGGCAGAGGGAGAAGCAGGCTCCATGCAGGGAGCCTGATGTGAGACTCGATCCCGGGTCTCCAGGATCACACCCTGGGCTGAAGGCAGTGCTAAACCGCTTAGCCACCTGGGCTGCTCTTCTTTTTTAATTACATTTTCCCTTTCCAGAAAAATTTCACCTTAATTACTAACCTTATGTCAATGACTCCAAAATTCAAATGTGTATGGCCTTTTCCATGATCTCAAGACTCACATATTCAATGGTTTTTCTCTTTATCTCCACTTGGATATCTCATAGGAATCTTAGACCTCAACCACCCAACAAGGAAGCTCTTGATTTCCTCCTTTGAATTCTCTTTCCTCAGACTTTTTATGTGGCACCACCATGCATCTAGTTGCTTAAGTCAAGTGGAAGCCCAATCACTGGCTCCTGTGTTCCCTGGCTATCCTTCTTTGGAAAATCCTACTGACTTTGTTTACAATCATATTCCCATCCTTCTGAACTCTCTCTATCTGGGATAGGTCCCAGTCTTCACGGTGGGGGTAGTGCAACAGCCTGCTTCTAGCTCGTGTCCTTGCTTCTACCTCTTATTCAAACCAGTCTTCACAAAGCCAAATGGTAGTTCTCCAACACAGATCAAATTACTCACCCCTCTGTGCAATCCCTCCCATGTCTTCCTGTCACCTTGAGACTAAGATCCAAACTCCTTGTCCTCACCCAGCTCTCTGATGTCCTTATTCTGTTTTCCTTTTTGTATATCCCACTCTCCCTGCACTGGTCTGTTTTTCAGAAGCCCCAAGGTTGTGCCTACCTCTGGTTCTTGCCACTGGCCATTGACTCTGCTTGGATGTTCTTGCATCTTCCTTCCTGTCAGGTGGATCTTGGGTTAAATGTCACCTCCTTCAAAATGGCTTCCCTGACACTTACTTTAAAGCAGCTTCTCAGTTGCCTTCTGTCATCCTATCTTGTTTTATTTTCTTCAAAACATTCATCACACTCAGATGCCATGCTGCTTATTTATTCAGTTTATTTTATATTGTCTAGCTTCCTCCAGTAGGACATAGGCTTCGTGAGAGCAGAAAGCCTTCCTGGCTCCCACCTCCACCATAATCCAGCTCCCAAAGCCATGCCTGGCACAGAGTAGGCACTCGGTATGTCTTTAGTTAATGACTCAATAAATGAATGTGCCCCAAATAGCTACTTTGATTTGGAATGCTTGGATTTCCTTGAGATGGCCTTCTAGCTGTGAGAATGAATTGTAGCTGACAATAATTTTTATTTGAAAGGATTTAGTCTGTATGTTTTACCCAAACAGCACACATCAAAGGTCCTGTCCTTTACCTAGTATCTTGACATGGCTATTACTACCAGTCATTTATTTACTATTGAAGAAATGGACTACAACTGGTCTCCATGTTTTTGGTGAAAGTTCTCAAGTGTTTGGAGACTTGTGTCCCGCAAGCCCTTCAAGCCTCAGTAAACTGGTGAAGAGGCAGTGCTGTGCAGGGATGGAACACTGAGGCAGGCAGGACTCCAGGGTGGGGAGCATTGAGCTGGCCTTGCCACAGAAAAATTTTAGCCCGTTGGGGAAAGTCACAGGTCCAAATCATGTTTTCTAGCTTATAAAATGAGCTTGGTAACTGCAGCCCTTCTGGCCTTATGAGCCTATTGAAAAATGAAGGAGATAGTATGCATGTATATTTAAAGGGGAAGGGACAAAGGACTAGACTAGTGACTGTGTGACAGAAAGGATGTGGGATGTGCCCTGTACACCCCCCTCATGTGTCTGGTAGGATTGATGCACACAGATGGTGAAGGCTGGAAGGGACCAGGTTATGTAAGAGAGGTGTAGCAGCATGCTGTGGGATTCAGAGGAGGCTTCTGAGCCTGGGAAGACAGCATTTTGCAGAAGCCAAATCCTATAGAAACTAATCCCTCCAGGATCTGCCAGAGTGCTCACCGAGGGGTGGCCACTGCTCTGCTGGGCTGGGGACAGAGAGGTGGCAGCTTCTAAGGCCATCCTTGATGTCCCTTTCAGAGTCTCTTCAGTGGTGAGGCATGATTCAGACTGACCAGGAGATCCTGAGGCTCTGGAGCAAATAGTCTTCTTCTTATAAAGACTGTAAAATTCATAGACAGAAGAAAGAGACAAACATTTACTTCTTCATAATTAGTTAATTTCATTATTATTATCAAAACTTTCTCTGCTTTTCCTCAATAGGAGTTTAGTCTTGTCTTCCCTAAGGGAGCCAGGCTAGAATCAGGCTTGGTCTTTTACCAGGTACGTTGGGTCTGAGCTCGCCTAGAGCTACAATTTCCAGTCGGCAAAATCTTTTGCTCCAGTTAGCACTATCTCTGCTGTAGCCCAGTTCTCTCTGCCCTTGTTTCTCTGAGTAACGCTTCCTGGGCTTAGAGCAGGCAAGGTCCCTGAGCCCAGGACGCTTTGGGATTTGCTGGGGGACGACCAGAAGGCTGGAGGTGGCTGAGGGTGTTTCTGGGAGTGACTCAGTTCTGTCTTCCTGCAATGCCCACAGAAAGGGAGGGCAGCCCTGCATACCCTCCTTTACAGTTTTTAGAAGCACCTGTGACAAGTAGGAAAGGGGCCAGCAGGATATGAAGGACCAGGCTCTGGAAGAAAAAGATATGTGGATAAGCTTGATTTTGATTTTTTTTTTTTTCTTAAAGAGAACTGCAGGTTCTGTTTATTTGACAAATGAAATGGATGTCATCTGGAAAAAACATACTGCTTTTTCTTCTTTTTCACATAAACAAATTCTCATGACACAAGTAAGAGGCAGTCAGGAATACCTGCCCCCTTACTCCAGCATTGCCATAATTAGGAAAAAAATATAGCATGTCCAGTTAAATTTGAATTTCAGATACATAATTTTAGTACAATATTCGGGACATACTTATACTGCAAAATTATTCACTACTTAACTGCAGTACAAATTTACTGGGCACCCAGGGATCCCTGGGTGGTGCAGCGGTTTGGCGCCTGCCTTTGGCCCAGGGCGTGATCCTGGAGACCCGGGATCGAATCCCATGTCGGGCTCCTGGTGCATGGAGTCTGCTTCTCCCTCTGCCTATGTCTCTGCCTCTCTCTCTCTCTCTCTGTATGACTATCTAAATAAAATTAAAAAATTAAAAAAAAAAAAAACAAAAAACAAATTTACTGGGCACCTGTATCTTATCTGACCTTTCCTTCCATAGACCTCAGATTGACTGTGAACTCACCCAGAGCTCTGGTTTCAGAATCCTCCATGGCTCAGTCCTCTAAGGAACCTGATGCTACTTGCCCTCCAGATTCCTATTCCAGGGAAACCTGCACAATTTTCTCTGGGAGAAGATTCTCTTCTCTTAGTACTTAGGCCAAAGTCCTTATCTATTTGGGTTCACTTTGAGGAAGATTATTGTTGGGGCTTAGTAACACATGCAGGTGTGGTCTTCCTTCCAGACACTTGGAAAACAGTGGTTTTCTGTGTTGGTTACACTTTGGAAATTATCTGGGGAGCTTCAAAAAATACTAATGCCTGGGTTTCATCCTGAATTAACTGGTCTGGGGTGTGGTCTACCTACTGGAATTTAAAAAATCTCTGTGGTGATTCTAATGAGCTTTCAAGGTTGAGGACCAAGGCTGTTGAGCCAGAAAAGTACAGGTTTGGCCTGACAGGAACTTAAAGAGAACCACCTATTTATTGTCTATGTCGTAGTTTCAAGAAGGAGGAAAATCCAAGTATTTATCAGTTGTACTGGTATCTGCTGGTCATTTTTGTTGGTCCTGGTCCTCAGACAGGTGTGGGGATTCAAGGGAGTGAGATGCGAGACCTCTGCTGTCTGAGTATTCACAGTGCTTCTGGGGAGAGATGTTTCCTTCTCCCTCCCCATCAGCTCTGTAATATTACCTTAGAGGGAACCTAGGACTGGAGCCAACAGTGTCCTGATGTGTGTGTGTAGGTGTGTGTGTGTGAGCACGTGCAAAAGAGAGGTGGGTATGTGTTACCATAGTTAAGAAGACTTTGTTCAGAAACAAAATCGGGGTGGCTTTGATGACCAAGGCACTTATCCCACTGGCAGGTTATGAGAAGCTCCGGTCACTCCTGACATGAAGAAAAGCTAGAGGAGAAAATCCATGTCTGAGTTGGAAAGGAAGAAGGGCAGCATGTGAACCCACCTTCATGGCTCATATGCAGACAAATGCACTAATGAGGCAGGGTATGTAGATGTAATGGTAATAACAAGAGTTGTTATTTCATTATAATCTAATCATATTTTAATAGTTATTATTACCCATATGTTCTTATTTTTGTTATAGAAACTGCAGATATTTATAGTTATACTGGTCTATAATTCCTGTCCAAATCCTTGGGACCATTTGTTTAAAAACTCAAGTTTTTTTTTCAGATTTCAGAAAAAGAAAGTAATAAATATTGTTTATAAGTAAAACTCCAGTACCAACTGAAGCAATATCCTAGTGATACACACTAAGAGTTCTGCAGCAAAACATACGAATATCAACACTGAGGTGAATAAGCATCAAAAAAACTCAAGTCAGTCAAGTCAGGTTTTGAAAAATCTTTTGGCTTCCAAATCTCTTTCTGAAGTCTGTGAACAGGAGATTGTGGACCTAAAACCTATCTACCTCATTTATGGAATATAAAGAATTTGATAGGAGTGTGCCAAGTATTTTATATTACTCAATTAGAGCCCTACATGATGGAAACCATGGCAGCCCTACAAAATGGAAACCATTGTTGCTGCCGCTTTGCAGATGAGGAAATGGAGACTTAGGAGGTTGGATGACCTGCCTAAGGTCCATGGCTCTTGAGTGGAGACAAGTAGAATAGGAATTCAAGTTCCATTCCGTCAGACCCATGAGGCCTGAACTGCACTGCCACAGGGGCTGCAGGTGGAGAAGCAGGGGAAGGGGTCCACAGAGTACCTGGACAGACACTGGAATACAAAGCATGTCACACAGCAGGCTTTCTGCAAAAGTGTGCATGTGAGTACATGCTGAATGTGGGTGTTCTGTGTGTGTGTGTGTGTGTGTGTGTGTGATAATTTTCATGCAAAAAAAAAAAGATAATTTTCATGCTTGTGTGTTTTCCTGCGCATGAGTCGGGTGGGAGTGGGAAGTCTCTGTGAGTGTTGCTGTGTGCCTCAGGGTGTGTCTGCCTCCTCTAGTCTCTATGTCGGCAGTTCGGAATGCGGAGAATCACTATCATCATATCTCTGCTTTCACACCGTCTGTGATCAGGAGGAGGAGGGAGCTTTCTGAGGAGAACCTGGTGGAGAAGACTGTCTGTGTATAGACCCCAAGTGGATGAGTTAGTCAAGGTCCACACACAATCATCCAGGGGCCCTGAGAGCCGCTGAGGGCAGCTTGACAAGGTCAGTGAACTTCATCTTGGTCCGTTTATTTTTGAGGGGACAGTTCACTTGATAAATGAAAGAAAGGTTCCTGAGAGAAGTTACCTATTTCTTAGAAGAAGAAGTAGAGATGGAAACTGAAGCCTAGGTCGGTCTAGATATTGGCAGCCAGGGGCACTGCATTCAGTAAGTGAGAAGGCTGGTATTCTGTTCTCCAGGGCTGCACTTTAGAGAATGAGCCTTGGGTGTGACCGAGACACCCCACACCTGGGCCAATAGGGTCCAGCAAGTGATGATCTTGAGGGCTGGCGTTCACAGCTTGAGCCTCAAGGCAGCCATGTCAAAGGGATGGCAGCTTTCCACACACCAATTCAGGGGAGGAAAGAAAACATCTGAATTGCTTGGGATGCCTCTCCAGTCTAGATCCCCTATAACTCCTGATTGGCTGCTGCAGGAAGGAGAGAGAAAACGGAGAGAGCTAGCATATACTGACTGTCCACTGAGGCTGGTGCTCACTAGTTACTGCTTTATTCCTGAGAGCTACCTCTAAGGAAGATATTTCTCTCTCTCTCTTTCTCTCTCTCTCTCTCTCTCTTTTAAGTGTGGAATGCCATGCATGCTTGAACTCATGACCCTGAGATGAAGACCTGAGCTGAGATCAAGATTCAGATGCTTACTGACTGAGCCATCCAGGTGCCCCCCCTCACTTTTTTGCCTCCTTTTTAAAGAAGTTCATGGAGATTAGACAATGTCTTTCAGGTCATCCTGCTAGAAGATGGGAGAGTTGGGATTATAATCCATGATTCTTAGACTACCATACCTTTCCCTTATGACACTTTGCCTCTGGGATCCCTTCCCTCTGTGAACACACTCTCTAGTACAGCATGAACCATAAACTGTGAACACAATAGTTTTTACTGCTTTAAATATTTATTGTGTTTCCTCTGCTGCAATTATGCAAATTCCTTGTATAGAAAAGATGGGATGCTATGGTTTAAAGTTCACTAAACTGGGATTCAGGAAAATTGAGTTCTAGACTTAGTTCTTTATCTCTTGGGGATTCAATTTCCTCATCTGGAAAAAAAGGAGTTGGTGAAGATGTGGCCTAAATCTTGCTTCATTAGGTTAGGCTTCGACTTTGAGGGGAATTCGACTTATTTATGAGTTTTCTTAGGGTCTGAACTGGACACAGGTGAGTGTCTACAAATGCACTAAATCCTTAATATTGCTCATGTTGCTAAGGTGCCTGGGTGGCTCAGCATCTGTTGGTTGAGCATCTGACTCTTGATTTTGGCTCAGGTCATGATCTCAGGGTCGTGGGATCCAGCCCTGTGTTGGGCTCTGCACTCACTACAGTCTACATGAGATTATCTCTCTCCTTCTTGACCTCACCCATCCACCAAAAAACATGGTTAATGTTGTTAATTCATAACCATTTCTTACCCATAAATGAGAAAACACTAGTACACCAAGTGCAAATTTACAAATAGTTGTTAATATTCCCTGAGTTCTTATTAGGTTCAGGCTCCCTTTTATCAGGATGGGTCAGACAATGGGATAACTGATGTGCACAGTGACTTACTAATTTAACGTCTGTGGTAAAAAAGGAGCCAATGGACCCTGCAACCCTGCTGAAAGTCACCACAAACACATTGTAGTCAATATCAATTTTTCAATGTGTTATTGATTCTAAGAAGCATTAATTTCAAAACAAACAATGGTTTTCTTTGGTAATTTCCATGTTGTGGATACAACTGTCATTTTTGCTGACCTGCCTGTTGTCAGATATTATTGATTACCTATAGAATGAATGAGAATTATTTTATGGGTATCTTTATTGAACTGAACTGGGAGAGGGGGACAGGGAATTATAAATGAGAGAATTGTTAATGACTGTCCCCACCTCACCTCCCATCATTCTACCCAATCTCAATATAAAATTCCTGTACCTGTGGTCCCTGTTCCCCTCCAATTATTAAAATGCTTTAAATTTCTTCCCTTATTTTGCCAACACACATACAGCACACACATGTCAAGTACATTCAACTGTGGTTTCTACTTCATTTTTGTTTGACATTGCAAAACCTATCAATGCTGTTATGACTTGGGATTTGTATGTAAGGCATTCATTCATTCATCAAATATGTTGCAAGGAACTTGGGTGAATGTGTAAAGTTGAGGTCAAGATCAAGATGGTAAATTGGGGAAGGGACTGGCCCTGGGATGAGCCTCACCTCCCTGGGTGAGATGAGCCCTAGGGGCAGGTCTGGGTCCATGAAGATTTAGGGCCCAGGAAATCCATCCTGTCCGGCCTTTGGGGTGGAAATGTGTAGCCCATCACACAGGCTCCTTGTATTCTTTCCTCAGCTCTCTTCTTTTGATTTTGCCTTTTTTCATTGCAATCTCATCTCCTCACTACTTCCAGTTATCATCGTTGTACTGAAAATTGCTGAGTATATGCTCCACTTTGATTGTCCTTCTGAGTTTTGACTGGGTGTCCTGACTTTCAAGCACCTCAAATTCAACTTCTCCAATCCAGCCCTTCAATCCCTATCCCCTTGTCCCTCCCCAAATCCTCTACTATATTCTCTGTGTCCTTGTGTGCACCACCCGCTCACTAATGCTCAAAAGAAACTTGAAGGTCACTATAGTCTCATTTTTTTCTCACCACCACATCTAACCAGTGAAGGGCTAAAAAAGAAAAAAAAATTGTAGTTATTAAACAATATTCTAAATTGGTAAATTTTTATTAAAATATACATGGAAAGATTTCCATAAGTGTGTAGCATGATAGTATTTTTATTTATTTATTTATATATTTTTTAATAATCTTTACAACCAATGTAGAGATTACTCTCACAACCTCAAGATCAGGAGTCGCATGCTCTACTGACTTGAGCCAGCCAGGTGCCCCATCATGGGATTTTTAAAGTGACTATATCTCTGTAAATACCATCCAGATCAAAAACCAGAACTTTACTGGCAGAAGTACCCTACCTGCTACATGCTAGGACTGCCTCCAAGGGTAATCCTTCCCCTGACTTTCAACATCAGTGACTAGTCTTGTCTAATTTTGAAGTTGAGGCAAATGGACTCACACAGCATTTTTGTGTCTGGCTTCTTTCACTCAACATTATGCTTGTGGGGATGTATGTAGACTGTTAGGTGTTCTTAGTTTTTTATTTCTCAGTGCCATGTGGTATTCTTACTTCATAGCAAGGTAATTCTACTATAAAATTCATATCTTCCTGAAGCCATTTGAAGATATCCTGAATAGAGTCAAGTCATGGCAAGTTTCCTTTTATAGCATATGTCTTTAAAAGCAGGACATACCTGATTGTGGTATTTCAAGTACACGAGTAAGGAAGGTGAGTTTCACCAAAGAGGCCCAGACAGTCAAGGAGTTAGGAAAAGTACAAGTGAAACTTCTTATATTTTCCAGAGTTTGTTCTCTCTGTTGCAGTTTTGAAAGAAAAGTCATGCTTCAATTAATAACAGACAACGAAGTCAATATGATGGGAACCGAGACAATGATGTGATCAAATGCCAAGAAATGACTGACGGCTGAAAAAATATCATGTGAGCCAAAGCAATTTCTCTTGACTTCTAACTTTATTCATCCAACAAATAACATTTCATCACAGTTTTATCAATGGAATGCAATTCCACCCAGATCATTCTGTCAACGACAAGAAACAGCATCAAATCATTTTGTCCACACAAATAAATCAATCGTTGATTATTATTTTCTTGAATTTGGGACCCAAGTGAGAGGACCAGACATCTTGAGTAAAACAAAGGAGAGGAAGGAAAAGAAATGGTTTCTATTTTGACAAATCCAGTTGGGTAAATGCAGCTTATGCCTTTTTTTTTTTTTTTTTTGACACATTCTGATGTGAGGAGGGATAAACAGTTTTTAAATTTAGAGCAGAGACAAACTGTAATAATAAACACATGGAGAGAGAACGCTGCCACTTACTGCTCCTTACAGGTACAATAGCATTTCCAGTCCTTCACTTTAGCTTATGTAGTTCTCCTTACTGGGATTTGTCCCCTGTCTTTAAATGTATAATCAAGTTTTGAGAAAAATTAAATCACAAGGGCTCATAAATCCAAATGGGGGAGGCATCGACTTAAATGACAGACTTGTGTGGGGAGTTCCCTAGTTATGGATTGGGCTGCTTTTCCTTGGCGCTGCTGTGTCTTCTGGCTCTCACATCTTGCTGCTGTTGAAAGCCCTTTCTTCAGAGTCCTTACTTGGTGGTACACAACTGGATGGGAGGAAATTTGTTTCATTTCACAAGTTTAAGTTCATATTCATGCTATACATGATACAGTTATGTATCAGAATTTTTCACTTCATATATTGCAATGAACTGAATGTTTTTGTCCTCCCAAATTCATATGTTGAAATCCTAACCGCCAGTATGACCGTATTAGGAGGTGGTGGCCATTGGAGGGTGATGTAGTCGTGAGGGTAAAACCTTTATGCATAGGATTAGTACTCTTATAAAAGAGACTCCAGAGAGCTTTTTCGCCCCATTTCTGCCATATGAGGATACAGTGAGGAGCCGGTTGTCAGTAACTGTAAAGAAGGCCTCTCTCCCGAACACAACCATGCTATCATGCTGATCTCAAACTCCTAGACTCCAGAACTGTAAGCAATACATTTCTGTTGTTTATAAGTCACCCAGTCTATGGTATTTTGTTATTGCAATCTAGGCTGACCAAAACATATATTATATTATGAGCATCTTTTTCAAATTTGCCCTGGGATTGAGAAGGACTCTCACGAGGATCTTGTGTGGGGAATGCTCCCTGAGGCCAATCAAGTCAAGCTTTTCCTTGCTATACTTCTCTAGGCCAGAGTTCTTATACTTCTCTGGCTGTTCCCATTCATGCTGTCCCCCCAGGGCACCAGGTGGGTTGTCCGAAGGGGCTCTAGTGTCTGAAATACTGTTCTTTTTTCTTCCTTGGGACTACCACGGGGGCGAGGCTCTTTCTTTTTATCAGAAGCATAGAAACAATTGGCCTACTTACCATCTTTTCCATGACAATGTGCCCTTATATCTGCTGCAAGGGAAAAAGAGTCATTTTTTGTACCTCAATTGTAAGGAAGGCTAAGGTATTTCTAGCAGAGAAAGAAAATAATTAAATAAATACAAGTTGGTGCATCAAGTTCCACATATGAGGCCAAAATGGACTTCTAATTTTTTGAAGTTGGTGAATTTATTATGTATCTGTGTCTCTAGTACATATCACTGCCTTAAATGAAGAGGGGCTTAACACAGGTTTCTATGAGGGTTAAAGATGGTGATAACTATTTGTGGGTATGACATTTAAAACATAAGTTCAAGAAGATATGACTCTAATCCAAATATTTCCACCTAAATAAGGATTCTGATCCAAGCAATGACTATTTTTTAAATGACATCTTTTTTATGGTATTAAAAGTGATGCTTATTCATTAAATTAGAAAACAAACAGCCAGGAAGATAAAAGAAGAAAACAACCCATCTACATTCCCACCTCTTATCTAACGTTTGACATGTTTATTCTTTGTCCCCCACCCCTTTCTCATCTATCTTTGTTTCTGTTTTACAAATTTATGTTCATATTTATGCTGTATGTGATAAAGTTAGTCATCAGACTTTTTCACTTAAAACATTATACATGAACACCTTTGTCAAATTTTTGGAAACGTATTTTGCCAAAGCCCTACTTGAAGGCATGAAGGTTGCTCCTTATTAATTTTTAAAATTAAAAATATGGCATTTGTGGGCATATTTATACACATATCTTGGGGCAAATCTCAACTTATTTCTCTAGGAAACTTTGCCAAAAGTATATTTTTTAACAAATGAAAACGTCTTGATACTATTATCCTCTAGAAAATCTAAACCAATTTAAGCTCTCATTAACAATGTTTGGATGTACATATTTCCAGTGCAACCTTGTCAGCATTGAAAAAAAAGTGATTTAGAAAAAAGGAAAAAAGATTATTTTGATAAACAGGTAAAAAATCATAGTTTTAATTTTCATGAAATACTAAATTCTTTTTATTATTGCTTATTTTGGTTTCCCTTTTGTGAATCACCTGCTCACATTCCTTGCTGATTTTACATTGATTTTATTTCTTTTTAAAAAATATTTTATTTATTTATTCATGAGAGACACAGAGAGAGAGAGAGAGAGGCAGAGACACAGGCAGAGGGAGAAGCAGGCTCCTTGCAGGGAGCCCGATGCGGAACTCAATCCCAGGACTCCAGGATCAGGCCCTGGGCTGAAGGCAGGCGCCCAACCACTGAGCCACTCAGGGATCCCCCACTGATTTTATTTCTTTGCATAGCTCTCATATATGATAAAAATATTTCATCCAGATTTTTTTGTTTAAAAATTAAATAGTGATCCCCCACCCCAAACATAAGTTCCTGACACTTAGGTATTAAAATTTAGCTATCCAGTCTTTTAAGGATATCTTTGTTTTCAGGTATAGATCACATTTTAAAATAGTATACATTTTCTTCGGTTTTATCCTCCATATCTCCCTGCCTCCCTTCCTTCTTCCATTTTATAATTAATGGGTCAATGCCTTTGGGGTATGGTATAGGGCAGAAATCTAACATTTTCTTTTCAAATATGTAATCAGTTGACTAAGAGCCATTTATTAAATATTCTTTTCTTTCTCCCTCGATTTAAAATGTGATCCTGGTCAAAACTTTAATTTTTATTAGAATCTATTTCTGGAACTGCTTCCCTGTGCCATTGATTCATCTGACAATTTTTGCTCTGGCACCACGTTGGTTTAATTACTGAGTTTTATACTATAGTAAGTGTTATCTGGCAGTGTTAGTCTCTTTTCATTACTCTCTTTTGGGGGCTTCCTTGTTTATTTTTCTAGAGGGATTTTTACATTACCTTTTCAAACAATTTCAGTGTTTTGAATTAAGCAAACTGAAACTTATGAATTATTTTGAAGGAAATGATATACTTACAATATTATTTTGAAAAACTATTTCTTCTTATTCAGGAATACTATTTGTTTTGTAATTCATTCAAGATGTTTTACCTGCTTCAGTAAAGATAATAGTTTTCTTCATCAAATGCTACCTACTTCCTACATTTATTACTAGATATTTCAGATATTTGCTGATTTTTTTAATGGAAAGCCACTGTGACATGTGTGTGTATATGTGTGTACATGCATGTGTGCATATTTTGTGTTTGTTTACAAATATTTTGGTGATTTATGTTTTCCTTTTGCATCCCTATTTAAATGTATAAATCTCATTTATTTTTCTTGTTTTGTTGCATTGGCTACATCTGCCAAAGCCCTATGTAAAAGCAGTGACATCTGGTATCATTTGTATTGCTGTTCACTCTGATGTGAGCTCCTTTGGTGCTTCATCATTTAACCAATGTCCACTACTATATTAAGATAGATTTTTTTTTTTAAAGGAAGAAAGCTTAGTCTTAGTATCAGGAATATTTTTATTCATCAAAATTGATATGATATTGGTGGGTTTCTGAAATCATACCATCTCTAAATTTTGGAAGTCCCATTTACCTGATCATGTGTATTTTTGGTATGCTTATGATATTAATTTGTGTTGCTTTTTATTTGGGATTTTTGCATTTGTATTATCAGTAAGTCAGATCTGTAGGTGTGTGTATATGGTTCTGTGTGTATGGGGGGGGGCAATCTGGGTATATAAGTTTGCATTCTCTCTGTCAAATTTGAGGATCAAGGTTATGGAGGCCAAACTGGAAATGTCATAAAAATAAACCCTGGAACATTTGACAAAGCATAGACATTGTTCCTTGAGAGTTTTAAGCCCACATATTTCCTTGTGCCATTTAGAAGTTAATAAATATTAACACTGAGAGGTTTTTTTCTTTTTTTTTTTTTAAATTTTTATTTATTTATGATAGTCACACACAGAGAGAGAGAGAGAGAGAGGCAGAGACACAGGCAGAGGGAGAAGCAGGCTCCATGCACCGGGAGCCGGACGTGGGATTCGATCCCGGGTCTCCAGGATCGCGCCCTGGGCCAAAGACAGGCGCTAAACCGCTGCGCCACCCAGGGATCCCGAGAGGTTTTTTTCCATTGTGTTTCATTCATAGTTTAGATATTCTTTCTCTTCATGATTAAGTTTTGATTCACTTAAATTTTAATAGAAAATTGCTTCTTTCATCATTGTTGTGTCTTTTAAGTCTATGGATATGTGTACTTTCTCATTTCTAATTTTTAACCTATGTGTCTTTATTTTTACTTGAATATGTTGCTCTGTATTTTGCTATTTGGCTTTTCCTTTGAAAACTCTATTTCCAGAATTTATTGATTATATCATTTTAATTCATAATTTTAAAATATATTTTTAAATTTCTGCTTTCCTTGTGTTTATCTTAATTTTCTTCTGCTAACCAAGTTGGATGTATTTCATTTGTTCATTTCTTTTCACATTTCATTTTTAATTTTGTAAGAATTTAATTACATTAATTTTTTAGGATTCATATCCCTGAAAAAATGTCACCAAGGTTTTTATGTATAATTTTCTATTTATTACGACTTCTAAATAGCTATTTAAAAAATTTCAACAGTGTGATTTAAGAATACCTTTTCATCTTCCAAGTGGTTGTGTTTTGTTGTTTCTGCTCTGTAAAATTTATTTGCAATTTTTTTCCTCCTTACAATTTATTCAGATTTTACAATGCTTAGTATGCATTTTCATAGGGCTTCATGTACATTTGAAAAGATACAGCATTCTCTGTTGGTAGTATATAGAGTTAAATACATGTCTGTATGAGATAACTAAGATGAAATGTAGTACTGGGAGTTTTAAAAAATGTTATCTGATGTCACTGATGGGACCAGAGCATACACAGCTATTGGAGAGGGTATTATTCCATCTAAATACAACTGACCTTCCCATGGTCAGCCAGTGCCTGCAACAAGAGTCAAGCCTGGGAGTTCAAGCCTGGGAAGGCTGAACTTAGCCTGAGAAGATACACTAGAGCACAGCTGCACAGGAAGGTGAAGTGGGCTCATCTGTTGACAAGGACGATTTGTTTTTTCTTTTCCTTATTATAAGCTTTTAGTAAATCCTTGCTAAAGACTAGTCTGCTCTCAGCCATGGGACTTGAAAGACCGGTTTCTTCTAGACTTGTGCAGAGAGGGAAGAAGTAAAACCTCTGCAAGGTAGGTGGGCAGCAGAACTGACCCTTATCAGGCCCAGCTACAGCAAAGATGGTGTCTGGGCAGCTGAAGGAGGCAGCCAGAACAGAGGTATGTAAGGGCTTGATCTTTGGTATTGATGAGGCAGCTCTGGGGGTGAGGAGCCCTGAGGGGCTATAAGGAACAAGGGAACCCTTCAAGGTAGTTACTGCTTGCCTAATTAGATGGGTGCTTACAATGAACACAACTGGAGCTGTCAAATGAGTTTTACCTTAGATCAGACTAGTGCAGTTAAAAGACATTTAAATTAGAAATATTTTACATAAATATTATTAATTATACTGTTAGGAACCCTCCATTCTTTTCTGACAATATAATCGGTCCAAACCTGGGAGAAATGTGTTTAACTTTTCTGTGATTACTATATGGCTCTTAGTTTTATTGTTTGTCAGAGGCTCTGCTTTACATTTCATGATGCTATAATATAATGTGAGATGAAGACATGCATTTGTTGTATCCTAATTGTGGATTATACCCATAATCAATTTAAAATGCCCCTCTTGGCCTATTTAATGCTTTGTTTGCAATTTCCATCCTGTTTCCTTTTTTGTGTACATACATCTTGGCTAAGCATTTAACCTTTCCTTCTGACCTTGTTTGAGTTGTATCTTGTATATTTTATATTTTGACCAAACATAAAAAATGGCCTTTATTTATTAATGAGGGAGTTAATTAGATTGATAGTTATTTTCAAAACTGATACACATAGTGAACATTGCTATCCTCTGCCTAGAATCTGTTTTCTCCTTTTTTGTCCTAATGGAGCCTACATATTTCCATATTTTCCTTGAGCCAGAGTCTGCCCTACTTCTGTGGTAGGTGTGATAGGCCTAAATGTAATCCTACTCTGTTCCAGTGACTGGCTCAGCAATGAGCAGGCAATTCAGTCCTGGCCAAGACATTGAGAAAGCAAATGGGTTTGGAGGCTTTTCTGGATAAATGTCTTTGGTTCTAAGAAATCCATTGGAAATGACAGTCTTTTCCTCTGTTAGGCCTCATCATGTCTAGACACTGCACCTCAGCCTGCCATAGAGCATAGAGTGCCATCTTGCTGCCTGCCTGAGGCTGATGTCCTCACAAGGATAGGTGGCAGAGCAAAGAGATGGGAAGAACCTGGGTTCTTGAAAATATCCCTGAGCTTCTGAATCAATGGCCATTGTGGCTGTTCTACATGTTTTGTTTCTGCCACATTAAATTAGGCAAGTTTTTTTTTTTTAGACAAGTTTTTAATTGTTCTTTGAGCCAATATACATCCGGGTTTCTGATAATAGTAGCCAAAAGCACTTAAGTGACATATTATGTTCAATTTTTACATTTATTTCATTCTTTTAATTTATTGTTTCTCTTTTTTTGGTGTTGTGTCATTTATATATAGATTATGTTTTATTTACTCTTGTTTTCTCTTATGAATTAAGTCTGAGTCTGGTTTTTAATTCTACTAAAAGGTGAGTAGTTTAATATATATTTGCCCCTATATTTATAGAAGTATCAAAGTCAATAAAATAATGATAAGTATAATATTAGTATTGCAGTGTATGTTTATTGAGCTGTTAATATATACCATGTAATATGCTAAACAATGTATGTATGTTTATTCATTATGTCCTCACTGTAGGAAACAGAGACACAGAAAGTTTAAGTACTTGCCTAAATAAAGCAAATAAAGTCTATTCCTGCAGATGAGGAAATTAGTGCCATTTTACTTCATGCCATGCTTTTAGCTTTCCGATTTACTTCCTGGTTTTGTGTGTATGTATGTGTGTGTGGTTACTGTGGAATTTCAGAACCAGGATATTAATTAATTATTTTTATATTATGTATATTTTTTCAGTTAAAATATTTCATTTTGAATCCACATGTCCTACAACTAGTCTCAATTCAACATGTAATTTATTTTGATACTCACCATCATTTATTTTATTCTTTAAAGATTTATTTATTTATTTGAGAGAGAGAAGCACATATGTGTGCACACACAAACAGGGAGAGGGGCAGAGGGAAAGAGAGAGAGAAAATCTCAAGCAGAGTTCATGCCAAGCGTGGCGCCTCATACAGGCCAATCCTAGGACCCTCTCTTATCATGACTTGAGCAGAAATTAAGAGTCAGATGCTAAACTGAATGAGCCACCCAGGCACTGCCATCATTCCTTTTAATTCCCAATATTTTATTCTAAATTATTTAACACATTAAATTTTTTTTCAAAATATTTTATTTATTTATTCATGAGAGACACACAGAGTGAGGAAGAGACATAGGCAGAGGGAGAAGTAGGCTCCCTGCAGGGAGCCCGATGTGGGACTTGATCCTAGGACTCTGGGGTCACACCCTGAGCCAAAGTCTCAACTACTGAGCCACCCAGGTGTCCCTTAACACAATTTATTACTGGACTAATTAATATGTTTTTGAGCAATTTTATTCAGAATCTGTGTTTGCATATAGTTTTCACAGAATGATCACTTGGCTGGTTGTAGAATTTCCTCAGAAATTCTGTGTATATCTTTTATATGTTCTCATACTTACTGCTACGTGGACATTTGAGCTTCTTCTTTTTTCCCCTTGGAGTCTATCCATTTCATTTCTATTCAGATACAGGTAGTGTGTGTATTTACACAATTAATTTTCATTGCACAAGTAATTCCTGAAATATTCTCCTTCCACATATTAAGAACTTTCATTTAAAAAAAATTCTGTTTGACCTCCCTTCCCTCAACTCAGATTTTTCCCTGAGGTAACTACCATGAGCATTTTCCATGAATACTTCCAGAAAGTTTCTATGCATTCATAGAATACATGATACATATATCTATAATTGTAGACAGCACATAGCATTATTCCAGGGAAATGGTACTTTGAGAATGTATGTTGAAGGCATTGGTGAGGGGTTTGTGGTGGGATGGGGTGGATGTGCAGAGCAACCTGATTACCTAAGGAAGGAGATTCTTCTTTGCAATAGTAGGTACATGACCCAGTGTCTTCCTTATTCCATGGGAAAAAGTGAGGCCATCTTCTCAGGCCTATGGGCTTGTTTTCCATATTAGGCTCAGCTAACAAGTTAATCTGCACCTCAGCTCCAGAGCTCATGTAACAGTGGAGATTCTCCACTACGAGCACAACTCATGGCAACCTTATTATCACACTCCTTTTATGGATGGAGATTCTGGCCAAGGTATATTTAGCACTGTTAAGTTTTCCCATATTCTCATGTGATTTCACTAGGATTTGGAAAAAGCAAAGACTGGAACTTAGCTAGCAAGAGGCTAGCCTGGGGAGAAGCAGGCCAAATTGCTTAGAAAGGGCAGGTTGCCTGAAACTCTGGGAAAGAAGAATGTCAATTATAAGCCCTTTGCCAGTGCATCTCTAATCTTTTGAATAGAAAAGAGGGAGACTTCTTTTCATGAGAAATCAACTTGTCCAATGAGGACAGTGTTCTGAACATTGAGCTAAAGAGATCCTGGGAATGAGCTTGGGCTCTCCCTGGCCTGAGGTTTAGAGAAACAATTCCCTGCCTCTTTCCCAACAAGTAAACCGATTGTACCCAGCTTCTTATGGATCCCATAAGATTTGTTTCTCAAGTTAACCAATTTAGTAAAA
Source organism: Canis aureus (assembly GCF_053574225.1). Classification (NCBI taxonomy): domain Eukaryota; kingdom Metazoa; phylum Chordata; class Mammalia; order Carnivora; family Canidae; genus Canis; species Canis aureus. The sequence continues at coordinate 28,571,876 of NC_135616.1, forward strand.
ATATGTTTTCCCAATTTAATTACTCCCATAACTTCAGAAGAGCATATGATGTTCCATATTACCACACCAAGCTGCTGGCATTCCTGCCAATGGCAAATGAGGCTCTCTGTCTGATAAGCCCAAGGAACTTGCTGTGGGTAGACAACCTGGGCCAGGCTTTTAGGAATTTTGAAGATAGAGCAATTTACCACTTTTATATGACTTAACATTTTGGTGTCATTCATGTCCATAAAAAAGGAACAGCCAAACAGACTGGTAAATGCTGACTTGTGCATCTGTTGGGTCTGGCAGCTCCTAGCCTCGTTTTAGTAGTGAGTGCTTTCTGGAACCACTCAGTCTAGTGGACTTCTCCCCACCCACATCCCTCTCCATATTGCCATCTGCTTTATTTCCTTATAACTCTTATCATGATCTGAACTTGTCTGGTGCATGCACTTCTTGCTTCTCTATCTTCCTTTCCAGAATGTATGCTTTGTGAAGCAGGGGTCTTGCCTGCCTCATCCACTGCATAGACACAGTTAAGAGAAGTGTTTGCCTTAGAGAAGGTATTCAATAAACATGTGTTTAACTTGTTGAATGAACTCATAAGTTAAAATACTAATGATGGAAGTTTGGGCACTGGAGTCCCAAATAGAGAAAGGAAACATGACACAAGATGACCCCAACTACATGGAGGTACTGCTTATGTTAGAAAAGCTTCCAAATGCTATGTGATCAAGTCCTGAGGCTCCTGGCCAAGGGAATAGGTCTTGGAAGGTCTTTTCTATTTTTACTCATAATAGATGATATTTGTATGTTGGAACAATAAGCTGGAAGATATGCATGAATACAGACAAATTTTGAATTTGAATTCAAATTATAAGTTACACAAATATAAGGTAGAGGAGATGTTTGCTTGATAACACTCTATGGAAACAAATTGTATTTTGGCTGACTCATCTTTTGTAAATGAATGGCATGAATAGCTATTAAAAATTTACACAATTAATGGAATATCATGTCTAACAATACAAATAAAATTAACATTCATTGTAGCCACCATTTATTTTGCACTAGCCATGTACAAGGAACTGTGTTTAATGTTTTGCACATGACTAAAACTCATGACAACCTTATTATCACACCCATTTTATGGATGGAGACGCTTAGATTCTGAATTTAACTTGTAGCAGGACACAATGCTCAAAGGTGGTGGAACCAAGTGTTTCTATTGCAGAAGGCTGTTCATAACCACTGATTGTCTCACTGCTCTACATGTATTCAAACACATCTGGGGCCTTGGGCTTAGTTCTAGTAGACATGTTTTAAGACACAATCAACTAGTGGATTCACAGAGAGGTCATGGGTATGGTAAAGGGTATGGAAACCACAGCATGTTGGGAACATTCAAAGAAAAGGAGGGTGTTTAGTGTAGAGGAGAGTTGATGGAAGGTGAGGTGAGAAATGAAAGGGCATCAAATGTCTTGCTTGGCTCTAAACAGCAGAATTGGAATAGCAGATGGAAGTTACAGTGAAGCAAGTTTCAGCTTGATATGAGAACTAACTTTCTAAAGATTAAAGATGTGGGATGAGCTTTTGAACCTATCTCCCTCTTCACCCTCCAAGCATATATAGCCACCTGTCAAAGATGCTGGATTTCAGGAGGGAGTCTCTTCCATTTCTATGAGTCTGGGATTTTCTAGATAGGTTTAAATTTTATTTAAAATAAAGGTAAAGATCATTTGAGCTTATTTAAGGTGAATCTTGTCAGGGAGCAGGGGGATTATATTACTCTCTGAGTTCCTGTCAGCCTTTTGAGCATGTAACTCTTCCAGTGCGGCCATAACTAGGGCGCATTTGAAGTCGGAAAAGGGGAGTTGTATTTGTTCTGAACCTAAATCCTCTTTAAAAATAATAATTCTTGGATGTTATTCTTATATTCAGTTCATTTCAAAGAGTCTTTCCTATGTACTTATTTTGTGTCCAGCCCCAGGTAGGAGCTAATTTTTTAACCATGTCCCACTGCACCCCACCCCACCTTAATCCCATTCTAGGTCAAGACTGTGGCCTGTCTTGCCTCTTGTTGCCCCTCCAACCTATTCCTAGAAACATTCAGAAACTTTGCAGGTAGAAATTACCTGTGTTTATAATTTATGAAACCCAAAGAGCAGTGGAGAGAAAAATGAATGAATCTGGCATGATTACAAAGACAAAGGCAGCTCTGGATACATTTCCACAAGCCAGGGTGGGTTGAATTTTCTCTAGAGAAAGTGTGCTTATTTGTGGTTTCCCACCAACCTCTTGGTTCAGAGAGCATCTACAAAGTGCTAGATGAAACAGGCTTATGTGTGATTTCAAAGGTGTGTTAGAATCTTGGGGTAAGATTTCATGAGCCCCAACCCCTTAAACTGCCCTTCTGTGGGCTCCAAATTTTACAGTCTGAGCACTGCTTTTCTGAGGTAGGCATTTCTCTTAGCATTCTTCTAAAGGCGATTCACCTGGGTGATGGAATGCCGTGGTTCCTGATGTCATCTACAGGAGGGCAGTCCTGGAAGTGGTAGTAGTTTACTGATTACTTGCTTCATACCAGGCAGTATCCTAAGCCCATGGCATATTTATATAGTTTGATATTCATGATGGCACTGTAACTGTATACTATTACTATCTGCATGTTACATGTGAAGGAACTGAACTTTAGAAAGGTTAAGTACTTTGTCAAAGTTCACATAGCTTGTATATGGTTGCTATAGACTGAATGTTTGTGTTCCCCCAAAGTTCATATGTTGAAATCTGATTCCCAGTGTGATGGTATTTGGAGGTGCCGTCTTTTGAATATGATTGGATTGTGAGTGTGGCACTCTCATCAATGGGATTAGTGCCCTTTTAAAAGAGATCCCAGAGAGCCCCTTCACCCTTTCACCCATTCACCATGTGGAGACATGGTGAAAAGATGGCTGTCTATGAACGAGGAAGCAGAGCCTTGCTAGACATCAAATCTGCCAGCACCTTGATCTTGGACTTTCAGCCTTCAAAACTGTGAGAAATAAATTTCTATTGTTTTTAAGTCACCCAGTCTATAATATTTTTATTATAGCAGCTCTGACTCAGACAATGGTAGAGACTGGATTTGACTTCAGAACCTATACTCTTAATAAGTGTATAATACTGTTGCCATTCTAAGTAAAGTAATTATATGACTCTCAGAAATAGAGAGCTCATCATAAAACACTATGTGTGTGTGAGAGGGTGGTGGGGAGGTGTTTATTGTGAATTAACTTTCTAACCCTTAGTAAATTACTAATCTAGAATTTATCTGAGATGGTTAATGTAATTCTGACTTCTGTAAGGTCATTATTAACATTTTATTATTTGCCTTTAAGTCAATTGAAGGTACATACCAGGGAGTAATTACTTGCTAAGTAACCCAGCTATGTTCTCCTTCCCTTCCTTTTTTCCTTCATTTAGGCTTCTTCCTTCTCCCTTCTTCCCTTTCTCTTCTTTCTTTCCTTTTCAATAATTTGGTTATTTCTGAGTATTTGCTTTGTGCCTGTCATGTGCTAACCAATGGAAGTACAAAGATAAGTAAGTCTCAGTCTGTATTCTTAAGACCTCACAGCCTGCAAAGGGAGTTAAAAATAATTACTATTCAACATGGCAATGGTTATAAAGGAGCAGATTTTCCAAACTAGTTTTTTTTAAGAACACTCTTTGGCAGAATGTTAAGTAAGGGTATCATGAAAAAGAAGTATTTTAAGTTAAAACAAGTTTAGGAAATGCTGGGTTAAATAAAATTAAGCAAGCTTTATCTTACAGGGAATTTTCAGACCTCTAAATTGCTCATGTGCTCCACGAATTACCAAGAAGGAAAGAGAATATATTTTGCAGCCCAGTTGACCTCAGAACATTTCTTTTTTTTTATGGCACACATAATGAAATATTCAGTCACTCTTCTCTCTCTCCCTTGTCCATTATCCATCCATCTGTCCATCCATTCAGCCAATCTTCCTTCCATTTATCCAGTATATTTCAAGTACTCACTATGTGCCAGACATTGTGTTGCATTCTGGGAATCCATCAATAAACAAATCTGTGGAGTTAGTATTTTAGTTGGGGAGATAAACATCAAACAAGCAAATACATATGTAAGATTATCAGAGTGTGGTAAGATCCACATGGGAAATAACCAGAGTTTTAAGATGAGGGAAAAAAAGAAAGAAAAAAACCAGAGTGATCTACTTACGTAGGTGGTTGAGAAACCCCCCTGTGAGCAAAAGACATTTAAAGCAAGTACCTGGAGGAAGAGAATGAGCCAGCTTTGCAAAGAGCAAGAGGAAGAACCATCCAGGAAGAAGAAACGGCAAGTGCCAAAACCCTGGAATGCAGAAAGGCTTGGCAAGCTCCAGGAATTGAGCTTCCTCCAGGAGCGCAGGTCTGCTTCAAGGCAGAAGGCTGAACTTGACACATTTTTAAGAATTAGAATCTCATCATCATGATATCACAGAGTTGGAGGAGACCCTGACACCATCTATTCCAAGTTCTTATCCAAGAGGATCCCGTCTTCTGAGATATAGGGCTGCCTGCTCTGCTTGGCTCTGTTTGTAGGGTTTTCCCCTTTAGATGCGCAGTAAACTTCAGCCCCAGAACGTAGCTGGGGAAAGCATTGCTTGTGACATTTCTCTCCTTTATATGAAATGAGGACTAGTGAGGATTGGGTTTAAGGAGAAAATTTCTCTCAGAGGTGCAAATTCCAATACAAGTGATCATAGCCGATACCCTTTAGTCCAGCCTAAAAATAGCAAATAACAAGATGGAAGGGGGAAATTGACAGAGACGCAAGCTAGACTCAATGGCCAAGGAATGGGAGGAGGATAACTCTGATTGGTGAAGACTGAGTGCCTCACTCCCAAAGCTTTTATCTTTCAATTCTTCCTGCAAGATTAAGCATCCCCAAACACCGCTTTTATGGTCTCTGCCCTGGTTCAAGGAGTTACAATGGATCTTCTTTACTGTCAAGTCAAGTAAAAATCTCCCTGCTTAGACATTCAGGACTATCCATTATCATCATCATTTTCTTTTGGGTAATCCTTTGCCTTCTTCTTATCCCCTTCCCCAGCATACACACACACACACACACACACACACTGAATTTGTTTCATTGTGCACTTAGTGCCACAAAAGAATAATACAATAATTCTTATTTGAGGATCACACTCTTGACTTTAATCCTGTCCTTTCCTGACTGTTTGACTATGTATCTTGCAGACCTTCAACTTCCTCATCTACATTAATAGATGTTAATAATAATAATGCTTGTTGTGATGCCTGGGTAGCTCAGTTGGTTGAATGGTGACTCTTGGTTTTGGTTAAGGTGATAATCTCAGGGTCATGAGACCAAGTCCCATGTTGGGCTCCATGCTCAGTGGAGAGTCTGCTTGAGATTATCTCCCTCTCCCTCTGCCCCTCCCCCACTCTATCTCTCTCAAATCAATATATAAATCTTAAAAAAATAGTAATACTATAATAATACTTGTCGCATGGAGATGTTGTTATTTTAACTGTCATAGTATCTTCCCTATTATGGACTCCTTCACTGGAAACTCATTTCTTCCATCTTGCTTGCTATCTGCTGGGCCCCCTACTCTTTGGTTCTCTCATCCTTGTTTGGACTTTATGATCCTTACTTAGCTATTCACAGTTGGCCTTTGACACATAGATTCTGGTTCCCATTTGATGCATGTTTTACCTTCAAAGGTAACCTGACCTTCCTTCCCAGTTCTTATTTCCAAGTAACTCAGCCTGGATAGGAGTTCTTAGCTCCTGCTTATTTGAGAGGAAGAGTTGGAAAGTTGTTTTCTGAGGTCTAACCTCAGTAAGTTGAGACAGTTGAGGTCTAGTTTTTTCCTCTTGGCTGGTTTTTGCTCAGCAAAGAACTCCCTTTGGTTTTTTTCTGGCTGCAGAAGGCATTCCCAAAGTTTTTGTTCTGCTTTTTAGCCTCTTGGTCTTGTGATTCTCAACAGTCACTGATGCATGCTCTGTGGCTGGCCATGCTTTCTAAACTCTGGTTTACTGTGACCTAAAGAAATTCAAAGTGAGGGTGGAAGAGCTTTGTTCCAAACTCAGAATCCAGCATGTCCTAGCTCTTACCATAGCCATCACTATCCCTAAAGAAATTCTTGCAGATCATCTGTACATTTTTCTCCTTTCCACTATAGATGTCATAAGTTTGTAGGTGAATAGGAATAAGGCATGAGCTACTCAGATCCTTTCCCTAGTGTTGCTAGTGGTTGAGGAAGCAATGGGGGAAAGTATAATATAGTAAAAAGTGGCACCTACATAGAATAGGTCTGTTTTCTTGTCAGTAGCTGGAGAAGAATGGCTCAGAAAAAATGCATTCAATCCTGAGACATGCCTGAGGATGGACTTTTCCATGAACTAATGATTTCAAGCCCCTTGTCCTTGCTGCAAGTAGAGAATTGTTTGGAACTTGTAAAATATGAGTAAAGGAGGATGAGGTGTTTTATGTATCCCTCCAGCAGAATTTCACAATTTATCATTGGTCATAAGCATATCACATGATCATCACAAATAGGGAAGGCCAGGAAATGGTATTAAACTGTGTTCATTGCCTTCCTGAATTAAATTGCGGTTCTGTTTTTAGGTAGGAGAAGTGATAACATTTGGTAGGCAACTACACTGTCTACCACTGCAACAATACTTTTCAACCTACCCTACCTCCCAATTCTCTGGGCTCTTCCTCTTGCAACATTTCTTCCCATACTTACCTCTTCAGTGTTACCAGCACCCAGATCAAGGCTTAAATGGGAGTGTAGGCCACCCCAAAAGAACGGTAGAATACCTACTGGTGGTCTCGGGTCCCATATAAAAAGCATCCTCACCAGTTCTGGGTATCAGAGACCATCTGATAGGGAAGCAATAACATGCTTTTCTCCTGGAAAGATGCTAGAAGACCATTTGGAGCCCTTTTAGCTGACAGGGGTCAACTCTGTGGTGTTGTGACCCTGCCATCTCTGCATGCCCACCAATATCATCTCCCATGTCTTCCTTGTCTAGCTGATCCTGAGTCCCTGATATCCATATCCAGAATGTATTATCTGTTCATATTCTTATGAACAGGGCTACGACTTAGACACACTCATGGGTACAAAGAATAAGTGTACATTATGTATTTTATGCATTGTTTAATTGGAATCCAGAGCAGAGTGCTGGGCTGCAGAATTTTACCTCTCCATGGAAGCATTTACTGATTAAGGAGAAGCAAAAAGATGCGTTCTCCCTCTCTGCCATCCTCCATCATTTAAGTTTATAATACTCCTGACTTTCTCTCCATTCAACCCCATTGTGTATTACACTTTTTACTATACAGAGCTATTGGTAAGGTCCCACTAGGTGGGTTAGCTAAGTGGACTGGCATATGGATCAAGGGCAGAAATTCAGTTTCCTAATTAACCATTTTATTCAATGACCTCTGGATGGGTCTAGATAAGTTATTGTTGGGTCTTTTCAGTGGAGAAATCAATATTTGCTTTAGGTAAAAATACTCCAATATGAGACATATAGGTATGCCAGGAGCATTGTTTTAAATCAAGACCTATTCTGTGTATGTGCTTCTTGAATAGTCTTTGAATCAGAACCCCTAGGATTAGAACACAGTGCTAATAAAGTAAACTGGCTGCATCATTCTGGGGGCTCAAATATGTTTTCTTTATTATGTAGCTATAGATTGACTCCTTATGCTTGCAACTCCAGTCATTGGACACCCTTTAACATTAGATACAAAAAGATCCCTTGATATGGTTATTCTTTGACACCCTAACCCAGTGGTTTTCACTAAAGCCATGGCCATGGCCTCAGAGTTCTAGGATTGTTGGGCTTAGCTAGGACCTAGGCATTGGCATTTTTATTTCCCCCACCCACTTAGGTAACTCTAACATGCAGCTCAGAGTGTAAAATTAACTCCTAACCCTAACAGGAAACCTAACTTTAGGCTTCTCTAACCCCTGTCACAAACTAACACTCCCAAATCAGTCAGAGCTGACCCTGTCCTCAACTACACACCAGCCTCTAAGTCTTAATCATTGAGCTGATGTCATGCTAGATCTAACATATCATCTACCCCACCCCATTGCTACAGAGAATATTCATAGATGTGAATTCTAGCTCTGGAAATAGGTAATTTCCTAATGGAGGGTATAGACCATCTTCAAATACAGAAACAATGACCTACTTTGGCTACAGACTATTTCTTCTTAGTCTCAAGCTTCCTACTAAGCTGGCCACAGACTGGTTCCAAGCTCACACCCAAAGTTACCCTATAATCATGGTCATATAGTTGCTACCTTGTTCTGATGACTCCTGGACTCTTTCTTTGGTTAATAAATTATTCCATACCTGATAAATTTAAAATTTATAACCCTAGCCACAAATGGAACCCAGGGCTCTAGCTTCAGTCTAACCTCAAACCCTGGCCATAAACTAACAACCCAGCCCAGAAAGACCTCTACTCTTGGCTGATTGCAAATCATAAACATCATCATTTTTTTTAAATGAAAAAATTTAGATATATACAGACACCAAGAAACTGGTAATTTAACCCTATATACTTATCTCCCAGCTCCAGTAACAATCAGTATGTGGCCATTCTTGTTTCATTCATATCTTTACCTATACTTACTTCCATCCTCTCCTAGGTTATTCTGAAGGAAATACAGACATTATTATATCCTGTCACCTGGGTGTGTTTTGGTTTATTTCTATAAAATATAAGCGCTCTTTTGAAAAAGATAACCATGATACAATGATCACATCTAAAACTTAACAAACTTAAAAATTCTTTATGCACAGATATCTAGTAAATGTTCATATTTCTCCATTTCTTATATATATATATATTACTGCTATATATATATATTTAGTTTTTTTGATACAAATAATATCTGTACTTTGTTATTTGTCTCTTCTAAATTGACAGTTTTCCTTTTTTTCATGTTTATTGCATTTTTATTTCTTTTCAAGGAACTTCCAAGTCTGAAGCCCTAAATGTGGGGCCCTGCTGGCCTCTAGTCCTGGCCACTGATGCACCAGCACAAACTGTCTCATAGAAGGAAGGCTCTGGTCAAGAGGGGTGCAAGCCAGGGAGTGGGTAGGTTCATGTCCCTCGGTACAACCACTGACTATGTCACCAAGTAAAGCTTTTGCCTTTCAACTAGTGAGGAACATGCCACTCTCATATTAGATGATGGTCATGTCTTATGTTTGTCATGGCCACTCTGTCTGCTGACATGCGATCATGACAGCAAAGATGCAAGCAAACAAGCTGTGAATATATATCAAAAACCTACAGTTACATGCACAGAATAAACTCACACTGCCCCTGCCCACCCTCAGTCTGGTTATGGCAATAAGAATCATTCAAGGCAGGATTCATAGTTCAGAGCTGTGGTCACCAAGAAGGGCTTATTAAGGTGGCCAGTGTCATCACTTCTGGGAATGTAGGGAAAGGAAGGGATTTGAATTGAAGAATCACCAGGAGGAAGGGAGAAACATCCAGACAGCTTCCTTTTGGAGAGGATGGATCCTAATCTCAAACTGGCCAGACTTTGGTCTTGAGGACTTGACAGTTTCTTTGAGCAATGAGTTCACATTTGAGCGTTGGGATTTTTGAAGCATTTGGTTTGATTAGGGTTGAGTGAAGTAGCAGAAAACAGCATCTTCAGCAACTCCATATTGCCTTCCTGCCTAGGAAGGATGTTCAAGCTTCTTGGCTGACATTCAAGTCTCTGCCCATCACTTCCAGCCTATTTTGACAGTGGTAGCTCTCCCTTTTCTCTTACTGGAATCTTCTCCAGTCAGACTGAGCTCCTCGCTGCTTCCCAAAAAGGCCATGTGCTTTCCTACTTCCTTGCATCTGTCAAGTTTTTCTCTACCCTTGGAATGCCCTTCCTACAGCCCTCATGTGCACATGCTGTCCAGAGTCGGGATGATCATACTCAGGCCAGACAGGAACTCTAACGAAGCAGCAGAAGATGAAGTCAGCTTGAATACAAAGCAAAAGAAACACTCGTCAAAATGACCCAGAGCCTGGTACTAGAAGGTGCCTGGATGCCTAAACAGCCAACAGAGGAGTGTGAGCCAGGAGAGATGTCACTCCAACCTGGTACTCACAGAACGGCTCAACTCATCCAAAATGAAAGCTCGATGGAAACATGTTGAGCAAAATTATACATGCTCATTTCTTAACATAGCTTTCAGATTTAATCGTAGGGAACGTTTGTTTTGGTTTGAATTTCTCTCATTTTTAGATACCATTTTCTCTCCCAAACTAGGTCATTTGAATTATCTGCTGATAGTTCAAATCTGTAGATAATTTGCTTTTACTCACATTCCTAAGAACTAATTACCTGTACATATAAAATGATGAAATCTCATTATATTTTCTTTTAAAACTCTGACATGCATTTAATTACATTAGTCAATTATTACTGTACATGCTGAGGATTTGCTATTGACCAGCTCGTGCTGGAATATTTACTGCACAGATGTGTTACTTTAATTAAACAAATGTGATTACACACATATCAATTTTTATTTGGTTTCAAAGCCCAGAATCTAAAAGTGACGCAGTTGGCAAAGCTGTGCGGTGCAGTGCTGGTTCCCGGGAACACAGCAAGAGGCTCTTTACTGGGGGAACACAGAGAGCCTGCAACTCAGCGTGGGAAACTTCAACCATAAGTGGGTTTTTGTTGGTGTGTAAGTGCCATTGAGTGAACCGAAGAAGGGAACAAACAAACCAGCCCTGAATCTTCCTAGAACATCTTCAGCTTTGTTCTCTTATAAATAGAGAGACCAGGGATTGTGTTTAGAGAACCTACAGGAAAACTAACCTAAAAGTCAATCCATTTGAGAGTGGGAATTGCTTGGGATTGGTGTTCCGGTTAGGGAGAAGATCTGATATTTGTCTTTAACATCAGGGTGAAGTAGAACAACATTAGAACTTTGGATTTGGTCTCTTGGTCTCCTTCCTGCCATAACCTATAGCATATACCCAAACAGTGAGGTTAGCATCAAGAAGGATAACCTCCCATTATCTAGTCCCAGTTAAGCAGCTTTGAGTAATAATATGAAGATGTAGACAGAAAATCAGAATGTGCTATACAAACCAGAGAAACGTGAAGTTCTCCATGACTTCTGGCACAGTGACTGCAACATATCAGGTACTTAGTAAATAGCCTTGGGTATTAATAATTAATTATAATAATTATATTAATCAAATAGAATATAAATACAAATAAATATATTAAGTATAATAATAATTCAGTATAATAATTAATTAATTAAGTCAATCCATTAATCCACAAACATTTACCAAGCCTTGTATGAACTGGTGGTTGGTGGGCACAGACAGAAAGGCAGAAGATCTTTGTTCACACAAGTGCAGACTAATTGTTTTCCTTAGTTTTACACATGAGTGATCACTGTGTTAGTTCTCAGGAGTGTCCCTGTCTGGGCTTCATTGGTATGCCACATGAAGAACCAACCCAATGGGTCAAGTCAACTAGAAGTTCTGCTTAAACTATGTGTCTTCAGGTCTCATGGGTGTGGACAGCATTTCCAAGGATAAGGTTGGGGAGCAAATGAGATGGGACATGTCTGGGTTTTCAAATATACTTTGAGCATGGAGAACTCACTGAAGTAGTGAAGAGTGTGTGCCATCAACTCTAGGTGCAGAAGGAGTTTTGCCAAAGAAGAGACTTCTTTTGCCAAAGACCGCCTTCTTTATTTTTTGCTACAAAAAATAAAGGCTCAGGATTGGGGATGGACACCTAGGTCAGGAAAACACTCCACTCTGTGGCTTTACCACCTTGTGACAGCTTCCTCATCTAATGGTGAAGACAAAACTCATCTGAAAATGTTTTTCAGGGATTATAAACCACATATATGTGATGTCCGGTGCTCAGTAGGTTTTCAGAAAGTTGTTGGAGGTTTTGCTGGTAAAGGAGCTAGTATAGACCAGCTGGGTAAGGTAGGTTGTTGGAGGGAGTTGTTTTCAGTTACTTTGCCTATGCCATTCTTCCTTTTGGCATGTTACCTACCGCTTGTCCATTCCCACGTCAAGGGGAAAGCCTAAGGTAAGTACATTTACAGAGTTTTAGGAGCAGAAACACTATGTGGTCAGCTCCCAGGAAGTGAGTTGCATAAGGTCTTGCAGCTATGAAGGGGCAGAGTTAGAATTATAACCCAAGTCTTGTTACTTTAAGAGAAATACTCCCTGTATTACATTTCTCAGTGGGATGAGTGTTACACACCATCCACAGAGATACACCTTTAAGAAGAGGGATGGGTGGAGGGCAGTGATTAATCCAAACCAATAATGGCATTTCAGGCACTTCTGCCTCACCCAGAGACACTCTTGGGATATTATTGGAATAGATCCACCTTCCTGGTAGTTCTTAAGTTATCTACACAAGGAGCCCCTGTTTTTCCTATACTTGAGTTTTCTGACCAGTATGGCTAGAAATAAGGATCATCTTACTCAGTTGGGGATTAGGGCACTTTCTCTAGGCTCCAAGCCCCTCTCCTTCATTGTAGGGTACTATATAAATGTTACAATTTTCCATATGTGCCATGAAATAAACAAGGTTAGGGAGCATTGGCCTAACTAGTCTAGCTGGTTTAGAAGACAGCTTGAATTTTGGCTTCACCTTTGAATAGCCAACTAACCCCAGCATAGTGAATTATTTGAGCCTCAGTTTCCTCATGAGTGGAATGGATATAATTTCATCTTTTAATTTTGTTTTTTTTAAATTTTTTAAATTTATTTATGATAGTCACACACAGAGAGAGAGAGAGAGAGAGAGAGGCAGAGAGATATAGGCAAAGGAAGAAGCAGGCTCCATGCACTGGGAGCCCAACGTGGGATTCTATCCCGAGTCTCCAGGATCTCGCCCTGGGCTAAAGGCAGGCGCTAAACCGCTGCGCCACCCAGGGATCCCCCATCTTGTAGTTTTGCTGTAAGGATTCAGAGAGACTGTCTGGTATAGTGTCTGAAATAACATAAATATCCGATAATGGTGGGTTGAAAGTACCACTTTTTTTCAATTTATAATTTTCTTTGTTAAAGTAGAGAGTACAACTTCTGGCTTCCACTACTCACAGTTTGGTGGATGGAGTCAGGAGATAACTTAGCTGTTTAAGCTCTGAGCTTTGGCTATGATCCCTCTCTGTCTCAAGTTCCATTTGGTTTGCCAATAGTGGTTCTGGTCTGAAAGGGTCACTGCTTAGAGTAGAGACTGGGGTGAGGCCATGCTGGCCTCCTCCTCCCAGAGGCAGCCAGCTCAGGCCCAGCCCAGTACCCTTACCCCACCCAGCTCCCTGGTTGCTGATCTCATACTTTTGCCAGGGCTAATTATACTTAAACCAGATTTGTAGGAAGCAAGATGCATGCACACACAGCCAAAGCCTGGAATTGCTTACCCGAAAACACGTTCCCTCCTCCTTCTGCTCCAGTTCTCAGTCTTACCAGAAGCGGGGGCGGGGATGGGCGAAGAAATGGAGTTTGCACCCTGTGTGCAGAGGCAAGGGGATCCTGGAGTCACCCTCTACCTCGCTGCCCCGGATTAGCTCTGGCCTGCAGCCGCAGGTCACAGGAACAAAGTGGAGCCAGCGAGGCACTGGGCTTTTCCTCCCTCCGAGTGGGTCACTGTAGGTTGCACCCAGCTCTTTGGGGGGCGAGGGCTGGGCTGCTAGCCCACTGTACCTCATTATGTATTCCTTCATTGTTTCCTATGCAAATTAAGTTAATGAGAATTAGGAACATAATGGAGCCCATTCACCGTTCTAGTCGCTGGAAAATGGGTTTGACTACCAATTTTCCATTACAGCTGTTTTGTAATTACCGTGGAATACTCTGAATTCTAATGGAGACGCGGAGCTGCCTGACAGCCTCTCGACTACTTTTTTTTTTTTTTTTAAAGAAAGGCTTAAAAAAAAAAAAAAAAGGAAACCTACATCCTATAGCATAAAAGCCTTTCAATCAGAGTGTCCCCAGTTTGGCTTCTGCCATGAAAGTCTCCTCCACTGTTGCAGGAAGGACGTACTGCCGCGGGTGGGTTTCCTAACCTTTGCTGGGATTAGATTAGTTACCTGGCAGTACCGAAGTTATCCCTTGCCTTGGAAGCAATCAAAGCAGAATTTGGGGCTACATTCAATCAGGGGCTGCCCTGTGATGGAGTCAGAGCAGCCCAGGGCTAGTGTATACTGCTTCCTGCTTGATCTGATCTTCCCATCCCTCCCTAGCCATAGACATTCTCTTACTTACCTGTTGCTAAATTCTGGACACTTATCATGATAGAGTATTCTTTGATATTATGAGTCCTTCTTTTTTAGCACCAAAGATTCTAGGAGGAGGAACATGTTACAGTTCAAGGAATTCAATATTTGTAAATAGATCAAAATGACTAGAACATAGGATGCAAGGGGATGTGAGTAAGGCTGACAACAGTGAGCACTGAGCAAAGAGAATGTGGAGCCCATTGTGTCATGTGAGGCTAAAAAGTCAAGATTTTATTCTTAAGGCCTCTTAAGCAGGGGAAATGCATGATGAGAGTTTAGAAGGATGTTCTGGTTACAATATGGAGAAAGGATTTGGATATATATATCTTGGGATGGGGTTGTTTTGGTTACTGGACACATAAAACTCAGGTAAGGGCTATGGCAGCTATATACTACTTCTAATTGATGATGGAATCATGAAAGCTTGAACTAAAGAGGTGATAATTGGGATGGAGAGAAGGGGATGAATTCTGAAGATGCTTAGGAAGTAGAATTGACAAGTTTGATGATGAATAGGATATGTGTGTATTACGGGGCAATAGGGGACTTCAGGTCATCCTCCTTGGCTTATTGGGTGATGCAATTCACCAGAATATAACAATATTGAGAACTAAAATTTTCAGAGTGTAACATGTGCCAGACATTGTTTTATTTTATACATATAGTCCATTTGATCTTTCCCATAATCTAATGAGGTAAGAACTATCACTAACCTCAGATCATCAGAGAAGAGGGATGCATGGGTGCCTCAGCGGTTGAGCGTCTGCCTTTGGCTCAGGGCGTAATCCCAGGATCCCAGATCGATTCCAACATTTGGGCTCCTTGGAGGAGCCTGCTTCTCCCTCTGTCTATGTCTCTGCCTCTCTCTTTATGTGTCTTATGAATAAATAAATAAAATCTTTTAAAAAAAATCATCAGAGAAGAGTTGAGACATAGGGAGGTAAACAAACAAACTTGTCCCAAGTTTTCAGAGTCAGGAAATGCTAGAGCCAGGACTCAAATCTAGGTGATCTAGTTCTGTAGGCCAGATATATAACTCTTGGAAAAGGAGATTCGCTCTGGTGTGCATGTGTGTATGTGTGTGTGCGTGCACGTGTGTGCACACACATATGTGAGAGAGATAAAAATAAAAACAGATAGACAGGAAAACAGAATAAGAGCATTATCAGTTGTGGATGTATGAACTGAAGGTGCTTTTACAACACTATGGTATAGATTTCCTGAGGGAGTTTGGATAGATAGGATATAGTCTACAAGGGAAGACTGGGATCAAAATACAAGTTTGTGAGGTGTCAGCCTTCCAATTGATATTTGAAGACATGGAAATGGTTCAGAATATCCTAGGAGAGATGATGCTCTGGAGAACTCCAGTTTTTGCATGCTGGACTGAAAAAAAAGGACCTTCTATGGGATACGGGGAGAGAATAGCCCAAGAGCAAGGTGAATCTGAGGGAGGGCAGGTTAAGTTTCAGATTCCTGGAATTTAGGAAAGAGTAAGAGTGCATTTCAGGTTGTTTCTCCAAAAATTAGACCCTGAAACAAGTAATTTATCAGAGGTGATTCAGAAGCTCTAGGAAGGTCGTGGCTTCATCCTGAGGCAAGATTTCACCTCTACACCGTGTTTTCCTGATGTGCTTGGAAGTCATTTCTCAGTTTCAGCATCTTTTGCCACCTGGAGAGGCTGAGAATTTTCAAAACCATCAAATCCTGATGTCTTTTTATTTCACAGTTCTTCCCTCATTTATCTCTCTCCTCTCACATTCTACTATAAGCCCCAGGAAGAAACCTGGCAGTGCCTTCAGCACTTTGTTTGGAAATCACCCTGGCTAGATAACCAGGTTCATCCCGTACAAGTTCTGCTTTCCCCTACAGCAGATGACAATTTGCTAGACCTTCTGCTGCCACATGATAGAGGTCCCCCTTCCTCCAGTTCCCAGTAGAATGTTCTTTACTCTGAGTCCTCACTGGCAGTGTTCTTGTCATCTAGGTTTCTACTCACACTTTGCTCAAGACTCTTTAGGCTTTCTCTACCATGCTCCTCAAAAGTCTTCTAGCTTCTTCCTGTTTGCTGTGGCTTTGAGAACAGCAGTCAGGAAAGGAAGATCATAAGCAGGCTGTAAGCTGAAAGCACAAGCTGTGACTTTTGAGCATGGCCTGAAACCTCTGTCCATGCTCGGTGTCTCTTACCTTGTGATGAGGCTGTCTTGCAAAAGCCAGGACCTTTCTTTCATCACAGAGCTGACTGGATACCTGGCTCAGGGGCCAGAGGAGGATCCAGGGGAAGGCAGAGAAATTGTTTCCCCAGTTACTGTTTCATACTACTGAGGTGAATCTGCAGATAAGCAACTGTATGTGTGAGCTACAAAAATAGCTGCTACTTCACTTCTGCTTCTTCAGATCTCCAAGGAACCTCCCTTGAGGCCACCCTAACTAGAAATACACAAGAAAGGAAATAGCAAGAAATATGGTTCAGCCTAGGGGGTCAACACTTTACAAAGACATCATGCCTATGTTCCAGTTACCCCCAAAATCTTTGCATAACTGCACCAGTTTACTGGAACTTCCCTCTGCTTCCTACCTCTGTCCCAACCTGGGCCTCAGCCCTAACAGTACCTCCACTGTGACTAGTCCTAATATGTCCCCATGATATTTAATACCTTCATTACAGCATGAGTCACATGTCTGATTTTTGTTTTTTATCTCTGCCCTTCCCCCACCAGCATTTAAGCTCCTTAAAAGATCATATGCCACATTTTCCCTAATATCCTTAAAAGTTATTGCCTGGTACATATAGGTGTTTAATAAGTTTGAATGAAGGAAGGAAGAAAAATGAGTACCTCTGCTCTTTAGTGTGTTTTGGATAAAATAGTGTTCCAATTCATGAGGTCATTGTAAAGATAAAAGGTACTAAAATATGTGTAAGGGCTCAATTCATGGTAGGTTATTGTGGAAGCTCCAGAGTTCTCTGTATCAGCCTAGCCCTGTGGTGTGGCAGATGGCCACTCAGTCTTCAACAAGCCCTCCTTCAACACCGTGCCCTGCCAAAGTTGTCATCCTGGAACCACCCAGTCAGGGTGAGGCAAAATCTTGAAGAGTGCTATATGTTTGCAAAGCTCTGGAAGGGGATGCACTGATAAAATTCCCTCTTTGAGGGAAGAGACATATGATCTTTACTGAGGGTTCCCCAGTTAGCTGGGGATAAAATGAGCTCAGCCTTGGGGAAACCATGATCATAGGAATATGTTGTCTATGGACCTGAAGAGTTAGTGTGTCACTTGACCTAGATCTCACCCAGGGTAATGAACAGATGAGGTAAGCAAGGTGTCATCTATCTGTCTGTGTATTTGTTTATTCAACACGTGTGTGCACACACGCACACACACACAATTTTTATATATATTTATATTATAAAATATATAATTTTACAAATGCTGCATTAATATTGGGGTATACAAAAGTTAATACATGTAAAATGCTTGAAATGGTGCCCAGTGCCTATAACCCCAAATATTTGTTGTTGTTATTATTATTATTATTATTATTATTGAAGTGATACATATAGTTCTCCATTTATGCTTTATATTTGTAGATATGCAGGTGTTATCTATTCTCTCTCTCTGTCTCTCTCTGAGTCCTTAGTTGGTTTCTACAGTGTGTCATCTAGACTGATTACTCATCTGATTCTTGACTAATTGCTATGACTTATTGAGCCCTTATGTGCCAGGAACTGTGCTAACTACTTTAATTTCACAAGGCTTATGATTAAATTCAGTTGCATATAGCATAAAAACCCATCTGATTTCTTTCTGTCACGTAAAAGTGCCTGGAGGTAACAACCAGGGCTAGTAAGATGGTTCCACCATATCATTAAGAAACCAGGACTTCCTCTACCTTTTTGTTTCACTAGTTGTAAGGGAAGCTGGGAAGTGTGGGATTTTAGCTGGGGGGCATCATTGCCCTGAATAAAAATCAGACTCTATTACCAGAAAGAAGGGGAGAATGGATATTGAGTGGCGTCATGGCCTCTCAGACCTGAGCACCTGATTCTATTTGATCGGAAATAAAAAGATGACCTCTCCTCTGCATTCTGGGTTCCTACCAAGCCTGAGGAGAATAATTGTTGCCCCCAGGTATTATACAGATAAAATCATGGCTCGAACATGGCTAACAGGAGAGGTTGGGTCATTCTTAGACCAGTGATAGATAGGAGTCTGGCAAAGTGGCATAGTGATCCATTTTGAATGAGTTTTGAAGATTGACTCATAGAAATTTCAAGGGTCTAAAGATGAGATATTGTTCAGACCTACTATTTTTGTTTACCTCTGCTCCAGCTATTGAGGGAGAAAATTTCTGCTCCGTGTCAAAAGGGAGACAGATGTCGGTTTGAAAAGGAAAGAAGCAGAGGGTCAGTTGCCACCTCTCACCAGGACCTAATTCACACTCAGGGAACATTTGATCCTCTGGGCTCTGAGGGAAGTTTAATTGAAATGCAAAAACCAAAGGTCAAAACCATGTAAAATTTAAAGGCCATTTTTACTATTTGACAAGGAACAAATTGTAACTTTATATTGCTTTTAGATGCAATTTTGTTCAGTGAAATTAGATTATGCTCAACTAAAGCACCTTCTTTAGAGCTTTTAGATTAAATATTAGAACTTATTAGAAGGACCTTGATTTCGTCAGTAAATACCAAGGAAAATATTTGGTGGGAAATGCAGCTGCCTAATTTGCATTAATACAAACGAGAAC
Organism: Canis aureus; assembly: GCF_053574225.1. Lineage (NCBI taxonomy): Eukaryota > Metazoa > Chordata > Mammalia > Carnivora > Canidae > Canis > Canis aureus. Next base: position 28,590,953 of record NC_135616.1, read on the forward strand.
TATTAAGCTTAGTTGATTAGCATATTCATATGTACTGTAGTCCCCGTGTATTTAAAATAGATTCTGCTAGATTCTGATTACAAACTCAGTGTATGTATAACTCCGTGAACCAGAGCCTTGGCAATAGATTGTGCCTTGGAGTGTGAGGGTGGCAGCAGGAGGGTAAAAGAATACTGGTCTCGAGTTTGTTTCCATAATGTGTACCATGAAGAGCCGGCCCCATCCTCAATTCTCTGAGAACCAGATGAAAACCAGAGAGATAGGAACCCAGGATAGGAGGCCAGGGAGCAAGATGTGTCAGAACAAATATGTGTGAGAACGAGACCCACTTTGACAACAGCATTCATTTCCTCAAGAACCTTGAGGAAATGAATCCTTACTTGGCACATATGGAGCTGATCTTCTGACTTCCTGACTGATTCTGTGACGTGGCCTTTTTATAGCTGGGAATGTTTCTGTATGGAAGATGTCTCTTAATGGGGGAACTCTGAGGAGCAGGCCGGGGAGGGCAGGCTAGAGCTACATGACTGCTCCTGCTTTCATGGAGCCTATGAGTGACGCCCAATCAACCATGTGCCTCAAGAGGGAAACAGGCCTACCTGAGGAGGGACAGGATTCTAGAGACCTTCCAGGGGGCATTAGAGGGGAGCATGAGCACTGGCACAGGGGGAAAACATGAGTTGGGGTGGTTGTGTGATGGTGCAGCCCCTGAAGCAGGGGCTGGAAAATGAAGGGGAGACACCTGGCCATGACAGGGATTGTTCCGTTTACCATCCTGCCAGCTCTTTAATGCAAATCAGTTTGTTCCCTTTCCAAAAGTTCTGTGTAGACTGATTTTTTTCTTTTGTGGATACATTGATAATCTTTCTTTAAGTTGCGAATTAATTCTGAGATGATTCAATTTTATTTCTGATGATCTTTTAGGATCTCTGTCTTCCTATAACCCAACACTCCCCCACTACCCAACATACCTAGGAATAAATATAATAAATGAGCTATAAACACCCAAACATACTTGCTAATTCAAAGGGATGCTAATGATCTGTTAAGGAAAATATTTTATAGAATAAATAATCTTCCTCATTCCTTGGCCTAAGATTCCTTGTAAAGTTTCTGAGAGCAGAGAACCAGGTTGGGCCTCCAGACACCCAGGATGGCGACGGATGTGACACTAGATGGGCGTCATGGAGACATCTCTTTCTTCTCTCTTCTGCCCTGGCCCTTACCCTATGACATATGGTACCTATGCATTTTGAGAAATCATGCCCCCAGACAGGTCATTTTGTGTTCTCTGCTCCCCCAAGTGCATTTCCTCTGTTTACTGTTTTTAAGGTGACAGCTTTAGGTGAGTATAGTGAGTGGCTAATACACCTGAATAGGTTGATGCATATTGCTTACAGATAAGGTCAATGCCCCATAAATATTTATAGGTTAGTGCTCTCTGGGGAGGGCAGCACACTAAAGGTCATTGACCTTAGTGTTCCTTGCTCAGGTGTCTCTGCTGGTCCTAGAGCTTCCAGAGCAGGCACACATTGGCTAACACCTTTTGAGATGGGTGTCCACAGCAGAAGGTGAGAGAAGGCAGCACAACATTCACTTTCCTGATGATTCTGTTTATTTACTTTGCTCTTTTGTGCTGTCACTTTTCTGGGACCTAACATGTAGAATATTGGTGCCAGAAACAATTATAGACATTATTTTATTCTAAAAATAAAGCTGAGGGTCAGGAGAGTCCTGAGGCTTGCCTTAGTGATGCAGTCCAAATCGGTGCCACATATTCTGAACCTCAGACCAGTATGTGAGTTATTTCTAACGTGTATTTAGTTTACATTGATCGAAGCTGCCCTCTGTGTGCTTTATAATTAGATGTAACAGGTTTTCAGGTAGATGCAGGAAGCAAAAAGCTCCACATTTGGTGACTTTCGTCACGTCGGGCTCCCGTCACGTCGGGCTCCCTGCATGGAATGGAGCCTGCTTCTCCTTCTGCCTGTGTCTGTGCCTCTTTTTCTTTCTCTGTGGGTCTCTCGTGAATAAATAAATTAAATCTTAAAAAAAAAAAAAAGAAATGTAGCTGCCAGGTGGGGATACCTGCCCTAAGGAAGGATGTGGCAGGGTATGACAGTAGAGTGGACCAGGCTCTTGTCCTGAGAGGAGGCTGTGGGGAAGCATTACAGTTGTTCACGGTGACATCTGAACAACTGGAGGTATTGGGGAAGGAGGCATAAGATTATTTGGGAAGAGAGAGTGTTCCAGATAGAGACAAGACATAGGGGGAGAGATAATGAGGCCCAAGGGAGGGAAGTAGGATGGAGGGCACACAGGAGTAAGATCTGGATCAGGCAAGTGCATGGGGAGAGGACAACATATAATATATTGTCCAGCTGGCACCTTCTGATAGTGAAAGACGTGCTGCTTGTAATCAGTCCAGGACAGACATGAGCAGTAGGGTCGAGGGTGGGCTGGGGTGCATGGCATCTACTGGGAGGGCCAAGATGTGCTGGCTCCTGCTGTGTGTGGGTGAGAAAACTCAAACATGTGAGCCGAGGGTGTTGTGGTTTTGAGGACGTAGGCACCAGCAGGGAGATGTGTCAGGGGCAACTGCAATGATCCAGGTAGGATGCGTGGGGTTGTGAGTGGATGGGGCAGTGGCGAGGAGGAGTGGTGCATTTTAGAGACATACTGACAGTAGGGCCGACAGGATTTCCTGGCAAACTGGAGGAGGGTGGGAAAGGAAAGGAGAGCTGGGGTTAACTCCATGGCCTGAGCTGCTAGCTAGCAGCTGTCTCTACTGAGATGCCAGGAGACTGAGGAAACATCAGGTGTGAAGAGAAATGAAGTTTGGTCTTATCTATTGCAATGGACTGAATATTTGTGTCCCCTTCAAAATTCATATGTTAAAATTTTAATCCCCAGTGTGATGGCATTGGGAAGTGGAGCATTTGGGGGGTGATTAGGTCAGGAGGGCAGAGCCCTCATGAATGGATTTAGTGCTCTTATGAAAGAGACTCCAGAGAGCTTCCCAGTCCCTTCACCATGTGGGGAGATGGCAGAAAGACAGCCATCTATGAGCCAGGGGGTGCACCCTTGTCAAATACCCAAGCTGCTGGTGCCTTGATCTCAGACTTCCAGCCTCTAGGACTGTGAGCAATACATTTCTGTTGTTTATGAACGACCCAGTCTGTGGTATTGTGTTATAGCAGCCTGAACGAAATAAGGCATCCACGTTACCTTTGATATAACATCAAACTGAAGAGCTCGTATGTAGTAGAAACAGGAGTCTTCAGGATATATATTTGGTATTGGAAGTCCCTGGAGCCGGATGACATCCCTGAGCCAGTGAGTATAGACAGAGAAGAAAGCCAGGCCCGGGCCTTGTCACAGGTTAGCAGGACCAGGAAGGAACAGAGATGGAGGGAAGCGAGGAGAGAGGTGGTCTAAGGTCAAGTGAGGAAAATATTGCCAAGCTCTCCTGTAACTGTTCAGGATGTTTTCAACATGACAAAGGTTGAAAGCAGGATGTAGTGGGTGGAGGGAGGAAGCAGTGAGCCCTGAACGCCAGGGACTGGTCCTGTGAAGGCAGGAACGGCTATGTCATGAGCAGTGTATGCATGGGGCTGTGGGGGGGAGGTCAGAACAGGAGAAATGCCATGAGCTGACTTCTCTTGGGGCAGATGGAGCTGTGGGTATGGAATGTGCCATCTGAGCAGCCTGAGGCAAACACTCCTTCCTCTGTGGACACCAGCTTCCTTTTGAGCAGAGCCCAACTGCAACTATAAGGCATGCTTGGTGGAAAGCGAGAATTTGTGAGGAAGAAGCCAGCCAGACATCAGGCAGTTGGAAGTGTTGATGGCATTAATACAGGCCAGAATAAAAGAGCAGAGGGGAAATGGTGCCAGTCCTGGAGTGGGAAGAATTCTCAGGCCAGCAGTGGGAATTGTAGACAAAGCACCAAGACCAGGAACTTACAGAGTAAAAGGGTCAGATCTAGCTTTTGCCACATCCTAGTTTGGCCTCGCTGAGCCCTTCTCTTTGTCTCTAAAACTGGGTATAGCCCTACTTCATCTGTGTTTCTGCAAGAGTTAAGTGGGATGAATTATACTACAATCAATTTATGTAGGCCTAATCCATTATAGAAATGTGATGCATTCATTTTCCTTGTCTTTGTAATTTTTATTTACAAAGACAAGGAAACAGATTTATTTATCTGTTTAAATTGGGACAGTGTGGGGGCTTGTTTCTAGGGGAGAACACCGAGGAACAGGGCAAGTAGTCTTCGGTTGGTGAATGTCTAGGAACTCCTGTGGGGGAAGGAAGGTGATTGCAGCTCTGAGATCACTTCTAGCACAAGGATGACAGCAAAGGTTAGACTTCATGTTTATAACACGAGCTTCATGCTGTCATGGGTCCCTACACATCTTCTCATTAAAGATGACCAGCTCTAACCTGCCCTTCCAGAGCCTGCTAATGGGAAGAAGAGTGGGCTTCCTGAGCAGTATCTAGTTCATTCCCTCATGCTCATGAGGGCCACGTGAAGCCCCAGCCTGCCTTCTCTCACTACACTGTCTGGGGCTGGTTGTGTGAGATGACCAGCTCTGGGCGCCCCTCTGTCCTCACAGACACCCAGGTAGGGATCACGGACTGTGAAATGAGCCAGTCCTCAGTCCATGGAGGGTGTCCCTGAATGCAGGGGCACGTGACAGCTATCCTGAACGCCTGCTCCCTGTGGTCAGACCACGTCCAGGTAGTATGTTTTCAGCTAAAGGATGGCACCCAGATCTCTGTGGCCTCTGTCACTAGCTACCCTCAAATCCCTGTAGCCTCCATCTGACACCAATAGGGTCACTAAAGAATTGGATAACCAAGTCACCAAGGTGACTCGGGAAGGTGCAAATAGGGGCTTCATCCTGCCCACAGGCCCAGCTTAGGGGTACGTGCCTAGGGAAATGGGGTACAGGGCAGGGTGTGTAATTGTGTGGAGGGCCAAGGGGCTTGCTGGTGGACTCAGGAGTGGTGCAGCCTAAGGCTTCAACAGGAAGGGTCAGAAAGGCCAAGCTGGTGGCAACAGGGCTCTCAGGATGGGGGGTTCACTCTGACCATTGACCAGCCTTGCTTACAGCTAGCCCTGAGGTTTAGATGTTTGGTCAGGTTTTCCCAGGAGTGCAGAGTTCTCATTCAGCCTTTGGGTCCTTCTTCCTGCTGAAGCTGAGTGACTGTTGGGAGTCTTCGAGGTGTGCCCTCAGAGCTGACTTCTTAACCTATTTTAGTGCAGAATTCTGAGCAGTCCTGCCTGCATGTGCAATGACCTCATGGGTCAAACCGAGCTCTTTCAGCTCCAGAGGCAACAGGTACGTCTCCCAGACCCATCCCTTCTGTGTGTGCTGCTCGCAGCAAGAGCCTGCCTCAAGGCTCGGGAAGCATTGAAGGACACAAAACCCTTATGCAGAGTGGCGACGCTCCACAGGGACGGTTTGAGCACCAGCGAGCAGGCGGCAGTGGTAGTGGGAGCATTTCCGTTCCCAGAGCCTCCAGAGTGGCTCACTCAGTCCTCTACCTTTGGCCTGGCAGCTGTGCCTTTGCTCCGGCCCTGGATAAAGCCCAACCGGGAAAGAGGCCGTTCACCTTCCCAGATGAGACCACCAGGGGGCAGTGGAGCACACTCGCAGGAGGCAGCAGCTGCAGGACCAGGAAGGTTGGCGAAGCTTCTGAGGCAGGGGAAACAGGCTAGGCGACCCTAGGGTCAGAAACCATCCTCAGAGCACCCTGTACCCTCTCAGAGAATGGACGAACTGGGCTTTGGCTTCACATCAGCCAGCTTTTATCTTTAGGCAGAAACTATCCAACCTTTATAGCCTCATCATCATTTTGTTCTGGACCATCACCCTTATTTCCTGGCATGAATAGCCCAGAGAGGTTGTGTAACTGAACTGAAGACACACAGCTGCAAAAGTGGTCAAGCAATCGATTTTTCACAGTGAGATTTTAACCCCAAGGACCTTCCTTATTGCTCTGTAGTGATTAATCCAGTCCTCACCAGGGAAGTAGATAGCCAGGCCACACTTCATACCTTTGCCAGAATCTCTTGGGGGAGAGGCAAGGGTCTTGCCTGAAATCTGCATTTCTAGCAAGCTCTCCAGGTGATTCAGATAAATGTGCTAAATGAGAACCCTGCCCTTGTGGGGGAATGTGACCTAAACCAAATCGTAAAGAAAGTGAGTTTTTTCTTCCGTGTTCCCATACCACCCCCTCTTTACTCATGCAGGGCTTCTAGTCACCCGCCCCCTACCCCCAGCCCATGATGTCAGGTGCTCACCTTTAAAATCCCTTTCTGCCAAGGACTTATCTCCATCACTCCTGGCTTCCCCGTCTCACACTCTGACAGGGACTAACACTGAGCTGCCCTTTACCATCATACCTTCCAAAGTGACAACAAGTTAATCTGATTAAAAAATCAATTCTAGTGGGATTAAGATACACAGTTGCTCCAACAACTGGCCAATCCCAGGTGTCATGGGAATTTAAAGCAGGGATTTCTGGACATAACATCACAGCCTGGGCTTTTAATCCAGAAGTGCTGGATTAAATACAATAATACAATAAAGATGAGAATTTCAGGGAAGAGTAGAGAGATGCATTCTGAAAGAGAGATACTTGGCACTAGGATCTGGGTTTAAGAGGTATTTTGCCTGTATTGTGGTGATGACTGATGTAGATCTCAGGGTTTTTTGTTGTTGTTGTTGTTGAGAAGGGGAAGTACTGTTTTTCAGTACGGTACTTTTTCAGTACTGGTTTATTCAGAGATAATATATATGCATGCAAAATATTCAAGCAAAATAAACATTATAAATTTTACTATAGTCCTGTTACCCAGATAACATCTATTCAGTCATCTCTCTGAGTATGACAATGATGAAAAATTGCTGCACTTTACTGAGCACCTACTATGTGCTGGACACAGTGCTATGTACTTCCCATGCATTCTATCATCTTATTCTCACGTGGTCCATGGACAGGGCATAATAGCCTTTTTTTTTTTTTTCAGGGTAATGAAGTTGGAAACAGAGAAGTTGAATAATTTGTGCAAGATGAACTGCTATGTGATGGGACAAAAACCCAACTCAGGTTTCTCTTGTACCAGAGCTCAGATTCTATTTTTTTTTTTTTTTTTTTAGAGCTCAGATTCTTATACTGGCTACATATGCAGGCACATGCACAACCTGTAGACATGCACACACCTGTACCACTCCTTTCACCCCACAGACACACACTGAATCTGCGTGCAGATACACCACACATACATACACAGAACTCATGCACCGCACAGACACATATGCCCTGTAGACACACATATGGCAAGACTCACACAAAGGACCCACACACCCTACAGACACACAGAATTTACACCCAGACATGCACACATGCACCAGAGATACACACACATATGCACATACTGCAGACACCCACAGATTTCACACATATGTACTGAAGATATGTACACAGAACTCATAGACATGCTCATACTATAGAGAAACACAGAAAACTCACACATACACCACAGGTATATACACAGGACTCACACACACATTGAAATATACACACCAGACAGACCATACACACCATAGTCACATATGTGCATGGGGGCATAGAGTCACACATACATACAGAGGTTCTTCTGAAATCTGCTTTTTGAAAATTCAATATGTATATAGAACTTTTATTCTTTCAGAATCCTGTGGGGAATTCTATTGCAGAGATCAATCATAATCTTTCTGATCAAATCTGATTAGTAGCTCTCTAAGTTTCTGAAAAATATTTGAATTACAATAAAATAACAAAAGTGGGAAATTGGGGGGTTTTCATTAAGTTCCAGATTGCATGCATTATATCATTTAATCTTCATAATAACCCTGTGTGTAACCTCATTTTGCGGTTACAAAAACTGAGATTCAGATGGTTTTAGAGCTTCCAAGGGACAGCTCCAGGAAGCAGAGCTAGGAAGTATCTCCAGACCTACCCTCAATATGAGTTTGCTTTTCACGAACATCCATGTCTATACTTGTCTGTGTTGGAGAAATTCCTGGAAGAGAAATTCCAAGTCCAGGGTTACATACATTCTCCAGTTTATGGACATTGCTGAACTGGTCTTTGGAGAACTGTACCAATGTGCAAATAAATGCCTTATTTCCTTTTAATTTTGCCAGGACTGGATATTTTTATCTTTGTCTATTTGTTAGGTGAAAAGTTATATTTAAGTGTTAGACAAATCCCTTTAGGGAATTAGGTTTTGACTGACATGGTCAGAAAAGGGTTTGTGGTATAGGAAGATGGTGACATTGAAGGATGAATAGTTTTGTTTTAGCAGAAGATATTTTTCTTGGTGACAGGGACATGGAATCAGACAGCATTCTGGGGTTCCTAGCAGTTTCAGTGCTTCTGACCTGTTGAATTGCATGTAGAAGTTCTTTGAAGCTTGCTTGTCATTGTGACACTCTGTCCTGAGGCTCAGTGTTTGGGAGATGTGCCTCCTGCAGACACAAACACCATGTAGTCTTAGGAGGTGGAGGAAAGTGTGTGAAAGTATAGCTCACCCTCACCTGTGATACTGTAACAGGACCATCTCCTGGACACATAGAAAGTGACATTAGGGGCCACCTCAGAAGCATGTTGGTGGCAATTTTGGACTGTGTGTGTGGACTCTTTACCCTTGGTTGCTTCTTAGGCTCCCTGTGCAAAATAGGCATTAGCAGAGCAGCTCCATGGTGCCAACAGCTTTTGCTTTCCAGTCTTGAGCTGGTGGCTGCTGGAGGATTTGTTCTTGCTGTATGTTTTAGCTCTGGATTTTACACAGGTAGCTGCTTGTTGCTTTACAAATGGTGGCTCTCCAGGTTCATGTTTTATTGGATTGTGATAGAATGGTGCAGGTGGCTCTGGAGGTAAGCCTGGGTCTGTGTCATATCCCCAGGCTGCCCCTTGCCTCCCTTGAGAAGCTGCCCACAGTAGTCCTGCTCGTCTCTGTTACCACCTGCCAACCTCTTTAGCTCAGCTCAGCACCCCTAGGGCTGGGCGGCCCTGGGCAGCTCCCGGAATTCACTCAGCCGTTGCAGATTTGACACACCATCAAAATTGCAACTATTCCTTTCTCAAATTTTACCTTCCTGAGCTTTTCTTGCAGCTTTTTGTTGCCTGAAAGATTGGATTTCCAGCTTCTGTTGTAAATTTTCTTCTAAGTGGGCTCCCTTGGTATGTATGGTGGAAGAGAAAGCAAGAAAAGAAAAAAAAAAAGCTACGGGGGAACTGCCCCTTCCATGGTCTATGTAGCCTGAAGTCTTCATTTCTAGAGAGGCTTTCTCTCCATGAACTGGGGCCCCAGAAAAGAAGCTGAATTATAGCGAGGAGACTAAGTGTGGGCTCTTTCTCCAAGTGTCTGAAAAAATATGACAAAGCTTAAAGAAAAGCAGGAATACATAAAAATAGTTGGCTTTCCTTTCTCCTTGGAGTTGTTTTATAAGGAGCTTTGTGGCCTTGACTCTGAAGGGTGATTGGTTTTTTGCCTTGTCTAGCCTAGGTGCTGAGAGCAACCAGTGGATGAGAAGCCTGCCTGCCTCTTCTCCATGACCAACATATTCTGGCCACCCAGTTGTTCTATGTACAGGGGGCCTACAAAATACAGAGTTAAGTATTTTTGGTAAATATAGCAGACTCTTAATTCACATGAATGTTACTCTCAATTTCTCTTTTATATCCTTTGTATTATTTTTATCATGCATGCTACTTTTATAAATACTATAAGCACAATAAACTGCTACTATTTTTTGCTTTAGATGTTTATCTTCCAGAGCTATTAAAATAGCAATAAAGAAAATTTTATTTTGCCTTTATTAATTCTATTTTCATCCTTTTTTATTTTATTTTGCATAGATCCCAGTTTCTGTTTCGTATCTTATTCTTTCTTTCTTATTTTGGTATCTTAGTTTTAAAAACTTTCTTTGATCTTTCTTCAAATATAGGTCTTCTAACATTGAATTCTTTTTTTTTTTTGAGAAAGTAGTTGTGTCTCATTCATTTTTGAAAGACTTCTTTTCTGAATATAGTAAATTGACAGCGTTTTAAAATACTTTAAAATGCCATTTGACTTTCCTTTGGTTTGCATAGTTTCTGATGAGAAATCTATTTTAGCTTTTACCTTCTTTTCCTCATAAGTAAGATGTCTTTTTCCTCTGGCTGCCTTCAAGATACTTCCTTGTCTTTGGTTTCTATAGTTTTACTATTGTTTTTTTTCCCCTTGATTGGTGCCACAAACAGCATTAATTTTGGAAAATTCTCAACTCTTATTTTTCCATGTATGTTTTCTGTCCCATTTTCTGTCTCTTTTCACCTTCTGAGAGTCAAGTTATAAATACGCTCTACTTTTTTTTTTTAAGATTTTATTTATCTATTCATGAGAGACACAGAAAGAGAGAGAGAGGCAAAGACACAGGTAGAGGGAGAAGCAGGCTCCATGCAGGGAGCCCGATGTGGGACCCTACCCTGTGACTCCAGGATCACGCCCCGGGAGGAAGGCAGGCTCCAAACCACTGAGCCACCCAGGGATCCCTATGCTCTACTTTTTGATGGTGCCTTGTAGCTTTTGTATGTTCTTTTCTTTTACTATTATTATTATTATTATTATTATTGTTTTCTGTTTCAGTTTGGGTAATTCTATTGTTTTCAAGTTCATTGATTCTTTCCTCAAATGTGTTGAGTCGACTGATGAGCTCTTAAATGTCTTTCTTCATGTCTGTTACTGTGTTTTCATTTCTAGCATTTCCATTTGATTCTTCTTTCTAGGTTTCATTTCTCTGCTCAAATAGCCCATCTGATATTGCATGTTATCCATCTTATCATTAGAGCTTAATGTATCAACTATAGTTATTTTGAATTCCATGTCTGATAGTTCCAACATCTGTGTCATATGTGTATCTAGTTCTGTTAATTGTGTTGTCTCTGGACAGCATTTTTTTGCCCCCTTGCTTTTTGGGGATATGCTTTATAAATTTTTGTTGAAAGACATGTCTTGTGTAGACACTGGAGGCTTCAGTAAGTAATCCATATGCTTGAGGATAGGTATGCCTTTCCTTCTGTTAAAATTTTAGCTTGGGGATATACATGAATGTGATTAGGAGTTGAGCTGGATTTAAGATTTGTTGTTGCTATGGTTACCTTCAACGGGCCACATGCTTCCAATACCTCAATACTGCCTTGTCTTGCGATTGGGTTTTGGTTTGCCAGAGAATTTTTCTCAATGTTGAAGCCACTTTAGAGCTTCCCTTTACATTATGCTTGAATTTCTTTTTATGCTCTTGTTCCTCCACAACAGTATTCTATTGTTACCTGTAACTTGATGGTTCTTAGCCTGTGATGGGGAGTGCATGTATACAAAGTTCTTATAATTAAACTTCAGTTTTATAAAGGCACTGTGTCTCAGGGCTGTGGTCTTCTTGTGTTCCTGCCCCACCCCTGGGGGCAGTACTGGGCCCACCTCATATCTTTGTACCTTTCCCGGAATAGAAGTTGTTTTTTCCTATGTTCTCCTCCCCCAGACACAGGAGGCTTTCACTCATAGCTCTAAGTGTGATAGTGTTGGTTGCCTTTTCCTAGTGGTTTAAGACTATTATTCTGAAGAGGCAACAGGCAAGGAGAATCTAGATGGGATTTTATACCTTTCCTGTAGCTCCTGCTGCTGTTCACTTCCTTCAGACTTGAACTACAAGGGGGCACTTCTTCAGGACTCTCATCAGTTGTTTTCCGGATCACTGGTTAGGTACATATAGAAGAGCCTGCAAATGGTTGCAAGTTTCCATTGTATCTGCATCCTCAGGAGTTCTATATTCTCTTGAGATTCATCAGTTGGCCTTAACAGTTCAGTAAGAATTTTTTGCTGAATACTTAACCAATGTCTGGCAGCATCTGCCCCAGGTGAGCAAGTGCTTATGTTCTATCTCTTCTTCTTCTTCTTTTATTTTTTTAAAGATTTATTTATTTATCCATGAGAGGCAAAGAGAGAGAGAGAGAGAGAATGAGAGAGAGGCAGAGACCCAGGTAGAGGGAGAAGCAGGCTCCCCGCAGGGAGCCTGATACAGGACTCGATCCCTATCCCAGGATCACGCTGTGAGCAAAAGGCAGATACTCAACTGCTGAGCCACCCAGGCATCCCTGTTCTTTCCTTGCACACAATTGTATTTACTTAGATTTCAGATGAGTTATTTGTTCTGCAAGCTCAGATCACTGACAAGTTCAAGTAATGTAATGAATTTGTGGATTGTGCAGCATTTTTGTTATAAGTGGGGGAGTTACGCTCTTTCTCGTTTTCTACATCTTAAGGAGAAGCCAGAAGTAACCCTATTCTTAATACTCCCAAACTGGAAACTATAAAAATGCCCGTTAACAGTGCAATGGTTAGATATATTATGGTACATTCACTCAAAGGACTACTATATAGCAATGAGAATGAATGCACTATATCCACATAAAACAATGTGGATATAACTTATAAATATAATGTTGAGCTAAGGAAGACAGTCACAAAGGAATACATACTGGATAATTCCATTTATATAAAGTACAAAACTGACCCATGCTCTTAAAAATCAGGGGGGCAATTATCTTTGGAAGGCTAGAGGCTAGAATGGAGGACAAGGGCACTCCTAAGATATCAGCAATGTTCTGTTTCTTGATATCCTGGTTTCTATAGCTTTATCTTCCTGAAAATATAATGATATATATATAGATCTATCTATCTATCTATCTATCTATCTATCTCTCATTATGTGTGTATATATATATATATATATATATATATATATACACAACTGTATGCATGGATTTATAACTTTCTAGATAGCTAGAAAATAAAAAAGTTAAATCACAATCCAGCAAAAGACAGAAAATTAAGAAAATGCTAAGGAATCTTATGAAATGCTAAAGCCTAAGGACATCAATTATGGCAATAAATATAAATGCTTATAAATGTTCCCCATTAAAAGATAATAAAATACAATAAAGCTCATATATGTTTTTAATGATGTGCAAATGTAAAAAGGACTATAGGTGAGCCCATTTCCCCTTAGTTCCCTTAGTCTCTTCTTAAATTATATGTGTGCTATCACCATGCTCTTGAGACAGTGTTCCCAATTTATTAAATGGTGAATGGGGCAAGGATATTTGAAGACAAGTAAGAAGGAATAGATCAATGAGGGGATAATTTGAGACATACAAAAAATATATAATGCCTGCAGATTGAGCTGGTTCTGAGTTTCACCACACTCACAATTTCTAAGGGAGATTGTTTTTGTTAATTTTATATCCATCTCTAAATCTCTTGGCTGACACCTCAGTTCTCCATACCCTAAAACACTAACACCATAGCTTTCAGAGAATTCTAGCTCTATAAATGAGATGGCATCAGAGGATGATACTATCCTTTCTCAAACCCCAGCAAGGGAATACATTATCGTGTAACCACTGTGTAAAGGAATTTTTAAGAGGAGATAAAAAGAAATTGGATCTGGAGAATTTGGCTAGAGGAGGTTGGAGGCTTTACAAAGGAATTAAATAGAAAAGTTTGGGTTCACCTAACTGAGGGAGTCCATAGAAGTAAACACAGCAATGATTCCTATCAGGAATTACTCTATGAACATAGTGTGGGTTGGGGTGTGTGTTTGCTTTCTTACAGTAATTGTTCAAAGACATTCAAGAAAATTGAGACCTAGAGACAAGGCTCTGAGTAATAAATGCATCTTACAATTCAACTACTCCATTTTTAAAATAAGAAAAACTTATCTGGAGAAAATTTTCAAGACTTAGTAAAACATCTTATTAAAAAATAGTTTATTATGACCTAGAAAATTCCATATCCATTATCTAATTGAAGTTACCTGAATTCTTTGTTAAGGAATGTACAGAGAAATGTGCATATAAGATTCTTCATAAATTATCTTATTATTCCATAAATATATTTGAGATCCCAACTATGTGTTGTACACTAAATAAGAATCCTTATTACAAGGCTTAATCTCTATCATCAAGAAGTTCAAAGGGGTACCTGGGTGGCTCAGTTGGCTAAGCATCCAATTCTTGATTTCTGCTCAGGTCGTGATCTGGGGTCATAGAGATTGAGCCCTGCATTGCGTATGGAGTCTGCTTGGGATTCTCTCTCTCCCTCCTCCTCTTCCCCTTCCCACTTATATGCGTGCACATGCACATGTGTGCACACACTCTTTTTCTTCCCCTCTCTCTCAAGAAAAGTTCAAAATTGGGGATCCCTGGGTGGCTCAGCGGTTTAGCTCCTGCCTTTGGCCCAGGATGTGGTCCTGGAGTCCCGGAATAGAGTCCCACATCAGGCTCCCTGCATGGGGCCTGCTTCTCCCTCTGCCTGTGTGTCTGTCTGTCTCTCTGTGTCTCTCATGAATAAATAAATAAAATCTTTTTTTAAAAAAAGTTCAAAATCTAGTGACGGATAGTTATGGGGATAGCAAGAACTCAGTGTTATAAATACTGTGATTGCAGAATATTCAGTGTGTTGGAAGACAATTTTGTATGACTCTCTCAAGTTTCTGCACGTTGTTTAAGTGGGCACTGTTCCTTGTTTTTGACTATCTTTCCAAGGATGTTAGTATAATGAACAATCTTGGAAGATGGAGTATGTCTTCATTTGGGACAAAGGGCAGGTGGATTTACTACTCATTATAAAATATTTGGTTTCACTAAGATCAGAGTTCTCCTATAACATCATCTGCTATGTTTGTAGATGCCTTCTAGCTTCCTTTGAGTTACCCTGTAGGAACTGGAAACTGGAACAAAAGATGATACTCTGATTAATGCAATGATTCTTATGTCCATGAAGTGTAGCAAGCTAACTTGTTAGCTTGTAGGTAGGATAAAATCTCAGACCCTTCACACATCTTGACACATACTATTGTGGGAATATGAAGAAGGTGTACTTATTTTAGCTAATACAATAGCAATGATATGCTAGAATATGAAGAGTGTTAGGCAAATTGAAACAGTGAGGATGTGGGTGACAAAAGTGAGGGTCGGGGAAAGATGAAGAGTAAAACCAGGTGAAGGAAATAGGACAAGTAAGGGCCAGGTTGTGGGGATAGGGATTTTGAAGGGTATTTTATTTTATTAAGTTTTTATTTAAATTCTAGTTAGTTAACATATAGTGTAATATTAATTTCAGGAGTAGAATTTAGTGATTTCATCACTTACATATAACACTCAGTGTTCAATGGAAGGGCATTTTAATATTAGCCAAGAACATGAATGTTTTCACGAAAGCAATGCAATTAAGGGATATTAACTAGAAAATGGTATCTAAGCTTTAAGTTTTAGAAATGTCATTTTGGCAATAGAATGAATTGGCAGGGCCAAGATGGGAGGCAGGGAGATCCATAGACCAACTGGGAACCACTCAGATAATCCAGATGAAACATGATAAAAGTTTAAAGTAGGGAAAAGGGATAAGGAAGAGGAAGACTTAATAAAATATTATTGAAGTAGAATCAACTGGTTGTGTTGATAGAGTAGATTGTGGTGCTTCTCTGAGCTGAAACTGTCTTTGATACTTGAGTAAATAATGATAGATTGTAGAAGAATAAAGGGCATCCATAGGGATACCTGGACTTAACATATGTTTGTTGGTATCTGGTTTAGAAAGAATGACCACTCTAGATGGGTAGGGTGTGTATTACTCTGACTTGACAATTAAGGAAATTGTAGTCCTGAGGATTGAATAGATTGCTAAGGGTTGTATGGTCAGTGAGTTAATAGTGGAACTTGGAACTTTGATAAAATGAGTAATCTAGTGACCTTTTTATTCTGTTTCCTTGAATCAATCATCAGCACCATCACAGGGTTCTTACCCATTCTCAAAGGATCTAGGCTTCACCTGGGAGATAAAGGAAGCAGAAGAGAGAGAAAACTAGGGAGCTATATATTTTTCTTTCATTTGACAGATATATTAGATCTGTTAGCTCATTGCTGAAAGAAAGGGAATAGAGGATTTGTGTTTGACAATGTGGGCCAAAGGGAGTCTATCTTATTAATGAACTAGCTCCCCATAGCATTTCTTAGGAGTGCTGATCTTGGATGACCTGAGAAGAAATATGTTCTGCCAGAATAATCTCATTTTTGTACATCCAGTCATTATACTAAACTTGGTTACAACAGCAAAAAGCTAGAGCACTGAGTTTGTATCTTCACAATCATAAAATATCTCATCAACTAAATCAGTGAAAACAGTGAAAGACCACGTAAGTCATTTTTCTTGTTTGAGTTTTGCTATTATGAATGGGGATTTTATTAGTTGTTACAAAACTAAATTGTGATATGATATCAGAAAGTCAATTATTCTGTCTGGATCTCAGTTTGGTGCCTGGAACACAGTATCTTCTCACATAGTGTGCATAGAATTGTAAAATATTTTATCATTCTAACACTCTTAAGCATGACTGAGAGTTTCAAGCAAGAGTATGTAAAGAGTATAGATGAGGACCAAGTCAGAATATTAAAGAAATCCACATTTAGGGACTAAGAAGACAAAGAAGAATTTTAAAAAAAGAACCAGTGAAGTGGTCAGGGAAGGAACATTTGAAAAGAGTTTGTCTGTCTTTTTCTAATGGAAAGTTCACCACTAGGTATCATTGAATTTTATAAATTGGTTGGTAGTCTCCCACTTTCCATATCTGTAAAGGGCCCTGTGAAAGAAAATTAAAGCCTGGGAAATTTGAGTTGGGTATAAAAAGTTTAAATTTCTGTTTTAGATGAGAAGAATGGGAAGTCTTACCCCTAATTCTCTCCAAAATAAATCAGTAAAGAGAAAATAAATTCCCATTCTCTGTAATATTAACTCCCTTGAAATTTCTTCAGTCCTGGCTATGTTCATTACTTTTTGGGTGTTTCATTTTCCAATCAAGATGTCAATTTCTTAAGAGCAGAGTGCCAGCACATGTTGGATGAGTAATACATGTACTTTAATTTATTTGTTTAGAATATTCTCAGTTTTCTGACAGTGATGGAATCAAACTTGGAGTTGAAGACTCAAGAAGAGTAGAGATATTTATAGTTCACTTGACTAGAGGAATAGTGTTCTGAAAGTCCTCCAGGCCTGAGAGTGTCTGAAATCTCCTAAGCAGACCTGAGATGAGATTCTAGAGTCCCAGCTTGGTGCCTGAACTGCCCATCACCCTTTTGCCCTCTTTGCATCAGTACCTCTGAGAGAGGCAGTATGCTTTTTCATCTTGTAGGAAACACAGTCTCAGAAAACAGCTGCACTGAACTATTGGGCCATAATGGTACATATCACTCTTGGTCTTTGGCAGGAGATGCCCTTGGCTCCCAAAATAACCTTAACCACAGGGTTAAGGTTTTCCCATAATTGAAGAGTACAGAGGGAAGGAATCAAACACATGAGGGTTGACAGACATTTAATCACACTGTACTTAACAATTTGGGCTTCCTTTGTAGTCACATTGGTGATGGCAGCCAAGGTTTAACTTCTTGGAATCTGGGCTTCCACCATAGGGGGCGAAGGGGTCCTGCAGAGAGCTTCCACTTTGAGAGAGGTCTCAGCTAGTGATGGAGAGCAGTCACATGGCAGGATGGCTGAACAAAATCATTTGATTCATAAGCCATAGCTGTAAATAGTGCTCTCCTATACATGGTTCATTCCAACAAATCAACTTTCAGGGTTAATCGGATGGAGCAAGACTTTCATGTCACTGAATACCTTTAAGGTCTCCTTATTTTTCTGCTCCTAGATGCCTTTTTGGGCACATCTTTCTCTCTCTTCTTGGATACTTGGTAACTTAAACTCTTCTTCCCTACTTCACAATCTCCTTCCCATTTTTACCTTAGGAACACATACTCAAAAAACATCATATAGCATGGTTCCGTGTGTGTATATGTATTTTAAAGATTTATTCACTTATTTTGGAGGGTAGAGGCAGAGGAGAGGGAGAGAGAAACCTAGCAGACTCCACACTGAACACAGAGCTGATGTGGGGCTTGAGCTCACAACTCTGAGATCATGACCTAAGTCAAAACCAAGAGTTGGATGCTTAACTATCTGTGTCACCCAGGCTCCTCTATAGTTTAAAGAAGTAAAGCTTCGAGAAAAATACATGCTTTGGATAGATAGTTAGCCAGGACATTTTGGGTAGGGGGATCCCTCAAATGCATATTAACTTACTTTCTTACTTTTGTTTTTTTTGGTCTATTATTGTCCTATGAACACAAACCACTTTCAGGCTTCTGTGCTTTTGCTGGAGCAGTTTCTTTGGTGAGCTGTTCTCACCACTGATGACTCCTACATTGTATCTTTCAAAAGCTAGTTCTTTTTTTTAAATCCAATCTCAATTCAAATGTTACCATGAGTGATTTTCACATTTCTATAGTCAGACTTCTTCATTTCTCTCTTAGTTTCCACATTATATGTTCCTCTCTTGGGGTTTGCATCACTTTCAACCTACTATTTAAATAGTTTGCATCACCATTTTGTGCCACAATACTTAATGTCTAACACACTAGCATATAAAAATGATATCACTTTTTACATAAAATTATCATTGATAACATGCCAGTCATTGTACTGGGTGGTTTTAATCCCATTACCAAACAAATCTGTATTGATTCAGGTTGAATTTCTTTATCCCATTCCTTATCATTAGGAGCCCTAATTGTACTATATTGTTTGCATTTTTTTAAATATTTATTTCAATATTCATGTATTGTGGTGATGACTAAATGGATATACAAATTTATCAAAACTCATCAAATTTTACACTCAGAATGGATGAAGTATATTATAAATAAATTATATTTCAATAAAGTTGCTTTTAAAAATGGAGGTAAGCCTTTCCTGTCTTGAGGCTAGCTTGTAAAGGACAATTATTTCCTCCTGATAGTTGACCATCCAGTCACCCAGGCAGGGAACATGCATGTCCTGACCTGGCAGTGGGGTATAGCATTTTATAGAATAGACGTTTGCTTGAGGTCTTACAATTCTTCTTACAGTTAGCCTGGAAGAAAACAACAACAACAACAACAACAACAACAAAGCAGACGAAGAAACAAAACCAAAACAAAACCCCCCAAAACGCCTCAGGTTCAAACATCCAAAATGAGCAATTGTTAACTAAATCATGTGGGTTTTTAAAATTATTATTATAATAGGACTACTCTAGTTTATAGTGTGCATTCTATATTATATATAACAATTATAGTTACAACCATTTTATTTTATTGTAGTAAGGCAATTAAATATAAATCATCTGTTTTCCTAAGGATAATTAAAATTATCAAAATACTGTAGTATTATAATATATGAGTCCCCTACATTCTAACCATTATATTATCATTTGAAACTCAGATTATATTTCTCTATAGAAATAAAGCCCCAGTCTTGAAGAGACTGAGTCCAGAATATTGGAGTCTTGCTCATGGGCACCATTCCCTGATCTGGGCTACTCTTCCTGGTGTTGCCCTCCTACAGTCTGCCTAGGAATAGTCTGGGGCCAGTGCACCTGAGAACAGTTTATGGCATCTGTGTGCTACCCACCTAGGGCAGTACCTGCTGACTTGCTTCCAGGTAACTTGTTTTTTTCTTGTTATCTTCAGCCTTTGGGCTGAAGTGTGACTGATGCCAAGTGTCTCCTTTGCTTTTATTGAAAGTTCCCCACACCAGATTCTCTCCTTGACCCTGAAGGGGCAGATCCCCAAACTGGGCCTGACTGCTGGTTACAACAGCATAGATATGTGACAAGAAGGAAATAAAAGGGTCAGTCTTAGGTGGTGTGAGAAGATTCATATATGATATGTACAGTGTGAAGCAGAGCCCTGAACAAAAAGTCATAGCACAGGATACCCTGGAGAAATGAAGGTCAATGCCAGGAGTGACCTGCTGAGCTGAGAGACACTTCAGCTGGCCCAGGCTGAACATAGGCATGTTCATCCTATCCTTAGAGGAGAATGCATGCCCCAGCAGGAATTGGATTGCCTTCCTTGTGAGGACATCAACCAATGAGTTGGGGGTATGATTCACTATGCTTCTCAGATACTGGCAGGGAAAAAAAAAAGTAAAGTTCCTGTTGGCAAAAATACTTGGATATAATTCAATGACCTACTACTTAATCCTGACCTGTTATATTGAGGCTCTGCAGAGAGGAGGAAAGCATGATTTCTGCACCCCGCCCCCCCAAACAGGCTGTCATTCTGTTGGGGAGTCAAAACTTCCATGCCTAAACAAGCATAAAATGTCAGAAACCTGGTGGACATTTAGCAGTCAGGACTCCATGGATTCCCAGGGAGAGAAACCTAGCTCAAAGTAGCTTAAGAAGCTTAATTTATTGGCTTACATAAATGAAAAAAAAGGGGGGGTGGTTGCTCTTAGGGACTCATGAGATGCATACATCTGATTATTGTCCTCATTCTATTCTGATCTGATAGGCTACTTTTCATGTAGTAAGAGTGGCCGCTCCAGTTTTCAGTTTGTTTCATGCCACCTTAGTGACATTAGTGGAAAAAGAAAGCTTCTTTCTATATACAATTTCTATATACAATTCCAGAGAATAACTCATATTGGAGTGGTTTGGTCATGTGCTCATTTCTGGCCAGTAATTGTAGTCAGAGGGCTGAGCTGCTATGATAGGGTAGGCTGGGTCATGTGAGCACTCTATTGAACTGGAAACTAGGGTCTTGCCCCACAAGAGCTATATGGAGTGGGAGAAGGACAACTCTCTAAAATAAGAGAGCTGGGCTCTTGCTAGAGGAGAGGCTCTTACTGAGAGGTAGCAAAAGCAGGAAGGCTCCCTGTGAGAAGTAGAACGTGAGAGGAAGGTGTTTTCAGAGGGGAAACTGCATTCCTCTTTTCATGCAAGGGGAGCAAAGGAAAACCAGGGAAATAGACCCTGTTCCTTTCCCCCAGAGCCCTGTCAGACAGCAAGTGGTGGTTATCTAATAGGGGCCCCTGATGAAGCCACTTAGTGGCACTCATGCTAAGAGGTGGTGACCTCCAACCTCAGAGCCAGGGCGTTTTGGCAAAGGCAGCCTGTCAACACCCAGAGTGTAATTTGTCAGGGACATGGAGGTTAACATTTTTCTTCACAAAAAACATCTTTAATGACCATCAGCAATCAGGACCTCCGATTTCTGTCTCATTTGAAAGCTTTTAATGCTTTCAGAGGGATAGATGGGGTGACCTATGAGGTCTTTTCCATCTCTGATTTTCTATGATTAATGAAGTTCAATTGTGCAGAATAAAATGGCAAGTTTCTCGGTGTCAGTTCAGCTGTATTCCTTTTCTCCTCCCTCTTTTTTTTCCCCATTTTTTTTAGACGGATGATAATCATGCACATTTTCTCTTAATGCTTCAGGGAAAAAAAGGACTTTTCTTATGAGCCAGTCTTTGAAAATGTCAACGTGGGTGTATTTATTCGTGGTATAAATTGTTGCCAAATGCCACAAGCCACTCCTCATTTTCCCACCCCCCAGGATAGATTGGGTGCCTGCATTAAGGCAAGATGAGTACTATAAATGTGAAATTGTTTTATATTTGCTAAGAGTTTATTAGAATTTTTCTGGATACCTTCATAAAATACATTTGTTTAATAACATACTGACTTCTTCTGGGGTAGATATGATGGACTTCATTACTTTTTTTGTCTGAAGGGAAACTGAGGCTCAGAGCTGTTATAAGACTTCTTCAGAGCTGCCCAGTTGGGTGTGGGGACGGCACATGCCAGTGCTTGTTCATTCCACTGTGCTGCATCTAGGGATTATAAAGCATCTCTTGACAATTCTAGAGGAATTTGGCGAGTCTTATTCTCCCCTGTCAGCCTGAAGATTTTACTAGGTTGAAAGTCCTCTGTATTATGAAGAAGCAGATCTCTGGAGAACTGTCTTGGGAGCTAGAGGTTTTTCACCCTTACACACTCTTTGCATTTGAAAGAAAAAGGCTTCAGGAATGGGATTTCCTTCGGTTTGTATGGTTAGCCTCTTCTCTGGGTAAGGGCACAGACTGAGTTCCTCTGAATTCTTAGATATGCTGCTCAACATAGAGGGTAGTAACGGGACCCCAGACAGAATTCCCTTCCAGGAAGAGCCAAGACTCACTGTCTTTTCAATTCTGCCTAAAGGCCCCAGGACTATCCCAGATGAAGACTACCTTTTAATTAAAAAAAAAAAAAAATCTATCCAAACAGTTTATCAAACACCCCAAATGACTAAATTTATTTTTTTATTTTGTTATTATTATTATTTTTTCAAATGACTAAATTTAGACTACTTTCTTATTTCTAAGATCCTGGAAGTGCACAAGATATAATTCAGAAAAAAATAAACTTCCAACATTCTCATTAGGAAATGTGTTCTGGCCTGAATTGTTGCAGATTCCAAGTACACAGAGCACATGACATGACCTTTAACTATAACTTCCTTAAACATACTACCTGAGCTAAACATACCTGACAAGGGACCAACTTGATGTGGGTCCTGCAGGAGGCCTTTGGCCTGAGGATTATTTCTCTCTCTCAGGATAAGGGTGAAAAGGCCTCTTTTGGTTCCATAAATTGGGGAGGAGTCAGCTTGTCTGCATTCAGAGCTCACTCCTTTTTTCCAGAGTCACCTCCATGTAAGCAACATACTGGTGAAAGCTCATCTCCACAGCTCTGCCTCTTTAAAGCTCAGAGCCCTGTGGGGTTTAGAAATGAAGTAGGTATTGCTACTTGAAGCTGTGCAGTAGAGTGGGTCTTTTGGTTGTTGGCTTTTTTTTTTTTTTTTTTGAGAGAGAGAGTGAGAGAGCGTGAGAGCACACAAGTGGTTGGGGGAGCAGAGGGAGAGAGAGAAGCAGACTCCCTGCTGAGCAGGGGACCTGATGCAGGGCTTGATCCTGGGACCCTGGGACCCTGGGACCCTGGGACCCTGACCTGAGTTGAAGGCAGATGCTTAAGCAACTGAGCCACCTAGGCGCCCCGAGGGGAGGGTCTCATTCTATGTGGGGAACCAACTCAAAGGGGCTACAGTGGGGTGGCCACCTGGTTGGTGGTATTTAGTGAATGGAGCCTGCTGTCCATGGAGTGCTTCAGTGAGCATTTTTCAGCTGAGCTATTCGGTATGAAGTAAA
The DNA here is from genome assembly GCF_053574225.1 of Canis aureus. Taxonomy (NCBI): domain Eukaryota; kingdom Metazoa; phylum Chordata; class Mammalia; order Carnivora; family Canidae; genus Canis; species Canis aureus. The sequence goes on from NC_135616.1 coordinate 28,614,108, forward strand.
ACAGGAGGGCCTAGTACTAGGGAAATATGTATGTTGGAAGGATTTTTTTTATTCATATTCCAAAGCCTAGTTCAAGGAGCAGTTCAAATGTAGTGCATCTGCAAACCCTGCCTGAGAACTCTGGTCTATACTCACCATTTTACACTGCCACCAACAATGAATAAAGCTTCTAATATCTCCACATCCTTGCTGACACTTGTTATTTTCTGGTTTTGTTTTTGTTTTTGTTTTTGATAATGGCCGTCCTAATTATGTCAAGTAGTATCTCATTGTGGTTTCAATTTGCTTTTCCCTAATGAAAAATGATGTGAAGCATCTTCTCCTGTGCTTATTGGAATGGCCAGGAGTTTTCATTCTGCCTCCCAGCTCTCATGACAGTTTCTCGATGTTGGTTGCATGTTAGAATCTCCCTTGGAATTTTTAAAAAAGCAGTGATGCCCATGACCCACTAATGAAATCAGAATCTTATGGTGGGAGGCCCAGGAATAAGCATATTTCAAAAGTGAAATTGGTGTGCCTTGGGTCTCAAATCACAGGACCTGAGTGGAGTCCAGGGCTATCACCCCATATTATCCTAGTTTGGGTAGATACTTTTTTAACCGTCTTTATCATAACGTGGGAATAATAATACCTATCCCACAGAATAATTTTGAGGTTTAAATGAGATAATATGATGATCTAACAATAAAGAGCATTACTCTTAACAGATGCATATTGTGAGAGAGGGAAAAGAGTATGTATGCTGCTCATTGCATTTTGGTAATAACCCTGAAAGACATGCTCACCCTGGAAGAGAGATCAGATGACACTGACAAGGACCAGGAACTACCCTCCTGGCTACACATTCAAATCACCTGGGGATTTTGGACTCCCCTGTGGAATTATTCATCCATTCATCCATCCATTCTGCTTTATACAGAATTCTGGAATTCCTGGTCTAGGTCCCTAGGATAGGTCGGTCACCACCTCCCAGGCCTGGTGAGGGAGAGCTCATGTTCTCTGCTGTCATAGGAGATAAATCTCATTGTAGAATCATGGGAGGTATAGAGTGTGCTTTAATCTCCAAGGGCTTCCTCTTTAAAAATAGCCCCAAAATAATATGAAGCAAAAACAGTGCTAGGTGCTCTATATATCTCCTTGGCTTTCCTGTGCATTAGTAATAAAGCTGGTAGGTAATTGATTTAAATACATGATTTCTTACTTGATACAATGTCCCTTTCATTACCAATTGCTATCCTACAAGGCTGGCTCATATGATTGGAATAATACCATTATTATTGTTCCTTCATCTTTAAGTAAGACAAAGAACCAAATAGCTTGTTTTAAATAAAAACTTAAGTTCAGGTTCTTTTTGTCTATTACATGCATCCAGGAAGGATTTTGTGATCTAATAAGGCAATTATTGGATTTTAATTAAATGACAGGTGATTATGAGGATAATAATTTTTGGAGTTTTATACTTCAGTTTTACAAAGCTTAAAAATCTACAATGCTTTTTTGGCAAATATCACATTTCATACTCAACCAATGGAGGGTCTCTTTCGAATATATATCTTTTGGACAGCTAATTGGCATTAATTAAGTAGAGATGTGTTCTGAACTATCTTTTTCTGTAGCCTTATTTGTCTCCTTTCTGTGTTCAGTTCCTTTTTAATTAAAAAATGTCTATGCACATGGATTTGGATCAGAAAGATTCTGGGGATAGAAGCTGTGCCCAGGGACAACTCTTGGCAGAATTGGGAAATGGGCCCTGCTGGCCTTCATCAGACTCAACCAAAGTCAATCTCCATGTTCCCCCTCATTCCTTGTTTCCCACTCACTTCAGACATATAGAGTCCTAATTAGTGCTTTACTGTTAATCTAGCTTCAAAAAAATTCAGTCCTACTTTATACCATTTGCTATTCCCATTGTGTAATATGCCTTGTACCAGGGCTGATTTCAAGCCCCCAGTTGCACCGCGGGGCATGTTTGGCTTTTGCAATCTGATCCTGTAGTTGCTGGCTCATCATACCACTGGCCATAACGCCATCAATGTCTCCTACCATCTGTGTCAAAACACACTTTCTCAACAGGATTTATCAGTCTTTTACATCTTAGTGTGACTTCCAGCCCCTTAGCTTCCTGTTTCAGAGAATGTGCCTTTCTCTGCTGGAAGAGAAGAAGTTTATCCCTGTCAATGAGCAGTAGAGAGCTATTCTAGGGCAAATGAAAAGACTCACTTCCAAAAGCACATATCCATGATGGGAGGAGAAAAGAATACATAAAAAAGTCATGAAGGCCATGTCCTTGTGCTGAGCCTCCAGCCTATGTGGCCTCGGCATGCTTCTTTCTTGGTCCCTGGGTTTCTCATGAGGGAGTGAGCCAGCTGACCTCCAAGGGCTCTTCCAGCTATAAGTGGCCCCTCTGCATGGCATCCGACTTCACCATGCTTAATCACAAAGCTAACAGCAGAGATGAATTCTGGTAAAAGAGCAACTGGATTATTTCATTGTGTTTGTCTAACCAGTTGAGTGTTTTGATATAAAAGAAGCAAAGAAATATGTGAGAGAGTAAAAGAGGAATTCAACACACTTCATAGTATTTTTAGCCCATCACCAGCATTTTTTCAGAGTCTTTTCCTTTAATCAAGTGGTATGTATTTATCATACAATCATTACCTTATTTAGCTATAATAAATATCTAGTTAAGTGTATACAGGCCATTTCTGTTGCAATTTAATTACCAACACAGTTAATTAGGCAATATAATTCATCACCATTTTTATTCAAAAACTTTCTCAACTTTATTAAAGCAGTTTTGAGGAAGAACTGGTGGACCCAAAACCCTTGGTTAGGAGAGATGGAGAAAACCATAAACCACTGCCACCATTTATTGAGTGCCTACTATGTGCCAGTACTTTATAGAAACTGTCTCCAAATATCTATAATGATTCATTGAAGGGCCTTGGACATGGAGAATGTGTGTTAGAGTGCACTTGGTCAGAGGGCCAGTAACACTTGCACCTTTCTGTCACAGACAGCAACTATGTGCTTAGGAGGCACAGGGAGAAGAGCCGGGCACTCTGCTCTGATCCTTGCCCCTCAGAGCTGCCACTGGAGAGCCCTCTCAGAGTTTCTTTGGAGTTTGTCCCAGTGCCAGATGCACCAAGGTGGGGTTTAAGGCACCATGGAGGAAGCCCAAATGTACCAACATTTCTCATACAGCTAGAGAAAAACAAGTGGAATTCCATCATTAAAAACTTTTGGCCCTCTCTTAAGTTCTGAAGGATGTCAAATGCATCTCCTCATAGGAAGCCTTGGATTTTCAGCTGTTATCAAGCCCTCAGGGGGAATGAAGAAATTTAGGAAATAGCTATTGATTTATATGCAAGGAGAATTAAGATAGTTGGGGGATTGGGTGGAGGTGGGCCAGAGGAGGAGAGCAGAGACAGATGTGGAGACTTCAGACTTATGCCCAGAACTGTCCTGAGATAGCATGACAGACTAGCTCTGAAGAGAAGGGACATATAGGGGTTGGAGAATTTGATGCAGGAGTAATTTGGGAGCCTACTCGAAGGCATGGGTCTTGGACTCTGATCATCATGTATGTTAATCTTTACCTGATTACTAAAATCGGAGGCACTGTTTTCTGATACTTGGAAAAGGGCAAGGAATACCTTCATCTTACATCAGTGAAGAGGGTTCAATGAATCAATCTGTACTAGGTTGAAAATGACTCATTTTTCCCCCTTCTAACCCCAAAGTAGGTGCTCAGTACACATGGGAAAGATACCAGGATCATGGTCCCTGATTTGTCATTTTATAAGATATGTGTTTTGGTGCTGTGTAGTTGGTTGCAAGGTCATTTAGCAAGCACCAGGTGCCTTAAATTTTTTTTAAGCATTTAGGAGAGTATCCTTCATACATATCAGCCATTTATTAAATATATTTGAATTTGTTGATTAGCCATAGGATTTATTTTAATCACTTAATCACATGATCCATTATATAATATTTTTAAAAGAAGTATTTTACTGTCTTATACCATTAGCAATTGATTTTTGAACTACTTATTTCCTTGTTTAGTTTTGTGTTGTGGGAGAGTGTGGGTGGCAAGTGGGCAGAATCTGTATGCCCCTGAAGGTAGGGGACATGTATAACTTGCCAGCCATTGTGTCTTAAATTTGTAACACAGTGTCTGACACATAGTAGATACTCAATGAATATTTGTTGAATAAACACACTTTTTCCCCCCTGGAGTGACAATTATGTAGAGGTCATGAAGTATTAAGCTGCTGGGAGAGAGGATGTACATATTTAAACATCTAACCTGAAGCCAAACTGACAAGGTGAAGCATGCAAAGGTACTAAGCAGTGCTAATGTCCACCATGTACCAGGTGAGCTCTAGGCCCTGGGGACACAGCAATGAACTAATCAGACAAAAATCCCTTCTTTTATGACACATCCTAGGAGGAGAGAGATGATAATACAATATAAATACACGGAGAAGAAAGGGATGGGGAGTGTAGAGAATGTGTGAGAGTAGGGTTGGAAATTTTAGATAGTGTTCCTGGGAAGACATCACTGATAAGGGGACTTTCAAATGAATACCTGAAGGAAACAAAGGAGTGAGCCATGAAAATATCTAGGAAAAGAGCATTTCTGAAGGAATAGGAAGTATAAAGACCCAAAATAGGATCATGCCTGGTACACTGAGGAAAAAAGATACTAATACAAAGGGAGTGAGTGAGGGCAGGGGTAACAGGAGACAGGATTACAGAGGTAAACTAAGCCCTTAGGTCATTATAAGGACCTTGGCCACTACCTGAGGAAGATGGGGAGATACTAGATTTTGAGCAGATAAGTTACATAGCCTGACTTCCAATTTAACAGGATCACTTGGACTTCTGGATTAAGACTAGTCTATTAGAGGGCAAAAAGGATGGAATCAGGTGGATGGATTTAGAGATGGTAACTGAGATGAGAAATAATGGTAATTCTGACAGGGTTGTAGTAGTGGAGATGGTAGGAAGTACAGCTGACCCTCGAACAACAGGAGGGTTAGGGGCACTAACTGCAGCACACAGTTGAAAATCCACATAAACTTTTACCTCTCCAAAAACTTAACTACTAATAGCCTACTATTGACCAGAAGCCTTACCAATAACATAAACAGCCCATTAGCATGTATTTTGTGTGTTACTTATATTAAATACTTACTATAAGGTACACTAGAGAAAAGAAAATGTTATTAAGAAAATTGTAAGGAAGCAAAAATATACTTACAGTACTGTCCTGTATTTATTTAAAAAATTCTTGTGTAAGTGGACCCACGCAGTTTAAATCCATGTCGTTGAAGAGTCCACTGTACTGATAGTCTGGATATACTTTGAAGGTAAAATCAGTTGGATTCTCTGATTATGCAGGAGTGAGTGAAAAATAGACAAAGATGATCCCAAGATTTCTGGCCATTTACTGAGTTGGGGGGAAGGGGGAAATTGTGGAAGAGGCACAAGCTGGGGGATTGGGGAAATTTTAGGATTGCAGGTTTATACCATTACCTTTGAAATGCCATTTTAGTATCAAAGTGAAGCTGTCAAGTAGGTAGTTGGATGTATGTAATTGGAATTGTTGAAGAGGTATGAAGTAGGCATAGAATTAGAAAAGCACCTGGATTGAGATACCGTTAGGCCATGAGACTAGAGGAAATCACTAACCAAATGACAGTAAGTAGACAAAGAAAGCAGCCCAACAACTGAACCCTGGGGCATATGAGAATTTAGGAGAAATCAGGAAAAAAGACAAATCAGTAAGTGAGATGGGAGGAAACCCATAAGCAAACCATTAAAATAAAGTGCTCCAGGGAGGAGGAAGTAGTCAGGGGGTCTTGTGCTGCTGCTGGGTCAGGTAGGATGAAGACCAAGAATTAACTATTGTATTCACTGTATTTGGTGAGGAGGAAGTCACCAGTAGCCTTGTCAAGGGAATTTTTATAGGAATAGTGTGAATAAAATCTTGATAGATGTGTGTTCAACAATTTGGACAGAGAAGTTAAGGATGGGATAAAAAGTTTTCAAGAGGCATTGGTATTTTTATACCAAATTGTACTGCTGCAATTGGTTTTCTGTGTGGAAAATAAATTGGATCCCAATTTCATACCAAGAAGGAAGAAAAAATAATGTAAGCAAACTTTAACACTTATAGAAGAGAATATAGAAGTATATCATTATGGTATAGGTGTAGGTAATAATTTCTTAAATGAGGAATAAAATGGAAATCATAAAGCAATAAGCAATATTTTTTCTCACATTCAATATTAAATTTTTTGTATGACTGAAGACAGCATGTATACAAAGTTCAAAGACAAACCACACATGGAATATGTGTGCAGCAGCTTTAATCAATAAAGGAATGGCAACCAGAATGTAAAAAGACGTTCTACAAATCAGTAAGAAAAAAGCTAAACAGTTTAATAGAAAAATAAGCTAAGGAAATGATCTAACAGTCAATGCACACAAAAGGAAGCTCAGCTAGTACATATTCAAATAGGAGCTCAGATGCACTGATGATTAATAACAATAATCTTAAAACAAATTCTTCATCACACATGTCAGTTAAAAGGTTTAATAATTCCAAGTCTTGGTGAAGGTCTGGAAGACATGGAATTTTATGCATTGTTGATAGGAAATAAATAGGTAACAAAAATTTCAAAGAGCAATTTAACAATAAAGTAAAAATGGAAATAATCTCACTGTTCTCCTTGGTGTATACTCTAGAAAAACTCAGACCCAGATATAGGAGTCTTTAAAGTCTCTTTTTCAGTATGGTCAGTGTTAGCAAACAATGGAACAAACATTGGAAACAATGTATATGTCTATCAATACAAGAGCTGATAAAAATTTGCTTGTTATAAATTGTATGTTCACCTAATACACATGTATTACAATGAATGGACCGGGGGGCTTGCATCCATATAATGATCTGAAACCTCAATACTATGTAAAGAATACAGTACATACAGATGAAAAGCTTGAAAATGGTGTATGTGCACTTTTATGGCTATCACATGTAGTAAAAATAAAGTCATGGGGAAAGAGCAATGTGGGCATCTGTTCTTGAGACATTCAGGTGAATGAGATAGGAGGGAGGTATAAAGAGAACTTTAACCCTATCTGCAACCATCTACTCTCTCAGGAAAAGAACCACCTGAGGCAAATATGTCAAAATATTAATATCTATTAAATCTGTATGGTGGGATCCCTGGGTGGCGCAGCGGTTTGGCGCCTGCCTTTGGCCCAGGGCGCGATTCTGGAGACCCAGGATCGAATCCCACATCGGGCTCCCGGTACATGGAGCCTGCTTCTCCCTCTGCCTGTGTCTCTGCCTCTCTCTCTCTCTCTGTGACTATCATAAATAAATAAAAATTTAAAAAAAAATCTGTATGGTGAGAATACAATAAAAATTTTCTCAAAAAAAAAAAAAAAGACAACTTAGATAAAGATACAATGAGTAAGTCACAGGAATTTCAAAAAGAAAAAAAAACAGTGAACAAGCATTTAAACAACCAAACAACCCAGCCCGTGTGGTGCTTTTCCACAAATGAATAAATTTGCTGTCCCTGTGGGTTGCCAGGCAGGTACTAAATGACCCTTTATCAGAGAATCTAAAAGAAGAATCTTGCTTTGAATGAACTCCTTTTACACGATCTGGAAGTTTCCTTACACATTTAAAGTGATAGGTCTTTGGCCCAAAACTATCTGTGGCTCTTTCAGGTATACATGTGGTAGTGGCAGTGGGCAGGACTCTACAGGGTGCTGAGAGGGCAGCAGCTGGCCTAGACTGGTATGTGGGTGTGCAGAGGGGTCTGTCAGAATGAAGGGGGCCATGTGGAAGAAACAACCCTCCCTGGTCCTCTTCTTTCTTCCTGATAGAGCCTCTGTCCTCTGTGGTTCCCTCCCTTTTGCTGACCCTTACTTCCTCCCTCTATACCAAGTCTGATATTTTCGGGTGCTAGGTTGTATAGGCCTTTAGGTTTTCTCCATCAGGACTGCATGTCACCAGGTGATGGGTTTAAAGACAGCTGAGTTACTGAATTTATCAGGACTCTTTGGTTGCAAATGACAGAAAACCATCCCAAACTAGTGTAAATAAAAAATAAAATGTATGTATGGGAGTTCTGCCTCTTTTGGCTCATATCACCAAACCACAAGGAAAGCAGGCCTGGAATACAGCCAACCTTGGGAAGGGCTGGACTCAGGGTCAGACCCCAACAGGGCTCTCCACTCCTTTCTGCTATTTGGGTGAGGGCCAAACCAGCCTTCTAAGGCAAGAATTATGACTGTGGGCAGCTCCCAACTCATATCCTGCAAACCTCACTACTAGAAAGGAAGAGAAGGATACAAATGAACTCAAATGGCACCCCAGCACAGGTGCCAGGCAGCACAGTCCATGCATCTTTCCTTTTCTGGTCAGGTCTGGAAAAATCGTGGAAAAGAATTCTGATCAGCCTGGCTTAGGGTACATGGGACATGCTAGCTATGAAACCTGTATCGGTTTACCTAATATCTCTATGCTTTAATGTCCTTTACAAGGGAATAGTAACAGGGAGAGAATAATAGAATATCCCTCATAAGGTTATTGAGATGATCCATGCAAAGCTTTTTGTTTTTAAGATTTTTATTTATTTATTCATTCATGAGAGACACACAGAGAGAGAAAGAGAGGCAGAGACAGAGGCAGAGGGAGAAGCAGGCTCCATGCAGGGAGCCCGATGTGGGACTTGGTCCTGGGTCTCCAGGATCAGGCCTTGGGCTGAAGTCGGCACTAAACTGCTGAGCCACCCGGGCTGCCCCACACAAAGCTTTTAACAGCAGGCTGGGCTCAGAGTAAAAGGTATTTTAAAAATAACAACAAACAAACCTTAGGCTGATATGATTAGGTTAGTGAAGGACTGTGATTGGCTGAGCCTGGTTAAAGATGACCCACCTTGTCTTCAGGCTGCAGCCTGAAGGGTGCTCAGCAGAGCCAAAGGATGGCCACAGGTGCTTACTCAGGACTTCCCACCTCCTCAGCTGTGCATGCTCCCTTGGTTCTTGAAGAATGTTCAGGACTGCAATCCCATTCTTTCCTCTGATATCTGCATGTTTATCATCAGGTTTTGGCAGGCAGGCCTGCAGGGGGCCTGATCTTCCATTGTCCTAAATCTTTTTTTTTTTTTTTTTTAATCCTAAACCCTTTTGATTTGAGTGCATAGCTTGGTGGGTTCTAGCTCCCTGCTTGCTCCCCTCCAGTGATGGTTTCAGATGGTCCCTGGATTCCACAATTAATTATTAAGGCATCTCTGGTCACTAAGTATCCTTTCCTAACCTTTAGCACCAGCTTCTAAGGCTTGGCAGCTGAATGTTCTGTGAACAGTACACCTCTGGGACGATAATACACCTCTGGGGGTGGGGGCATCATTTTTGGCAAGTAACTCTGGGCAGACAAGTATTCCCTCACTTAACCACACAAGTACAGCATTTCTGTGTATGTCTGCTGAAAAGGACTGTAAAAAGGTACAGGAGAAAAGCTGAAACAGGAAGAAGGAAAAGAAGAAGGGTACTGCATTTCCACATCACCTTATTTGTGAAGAGCCCATGATGAATATATATGTATTCCCATGTACTCTTAGAGAAATTAAAGCTCATAGAAGGTAAATAATTTGCTCAAGGTCACACACTTTTTGGATGAGAGAGAGGAGAAGACAAGGATGAGAACTAAGAAGTATGGTGGTGGCTGCATGGTATCCTTGATTTCAATTAATTTTTAATTATTTATGCAGGCTCACTGAATGCTAGCTATATGTTCAGCTCTGTGCTCCATCACATGGAACAGATGAAGGTTTTCTTGCTTTGGGGAACTGAGAGTCTATTGTGAAGATAGTTCATAAAATAAAAAGAGATGGAGTAAGTTTCAAAGTAACAGATAAAAGAGTGTCTACCATGGACAGGACCTTAGGATTCCTGACAGTGGACTCATGGGCTGGGCAGCAGTGAGGTAAGGTCCAAAGGGAAGAGGTTGGCCCCATCTGCCCAGAGGGATCCTCTCTGGTGACTGGCCTCTGTGGTTCACCCAAAACACACAGGTGGATATCCACTGTATTGAACATTTGGCTTTGCAGAGGAAACTACCCCCCCACTTCCCTCAAATGTCTGTCTGGATGCAGCCCCCAGTCTTACATAACTAGGCAATAAACCCATCTAGGCCCATGAATTCCAGAAATGAGGGAGGAGAAGGGGTAGACATTTCATTTTTCACTGAGATTCAAACTTCTGTTTTGAAAAAACAGAGGTCAACTTCTATGGACCAAGAACTATTATTTTGCTGAGAATGCTGTTCTTGAGACTAAAAATGCTGACATTCCATGGGAAAAAAAGCCAAATTCATGCCTGGAAGCAAATTTGCAAAAAAAAAAAAAAAAAATGTTTTTGCATTGCCAAGGCAGAATTTTCTCTCATCTTTTCCCTCAGTCATTTCCCCACCATTTTCGCCACCTTATTCTTTGTAGGAAAGACAGGTAACTAATCCCAGATCCAGTAAAAGCCGTATTAAGAGATAAAGTGATTGGTTGGGGATATGTCTTTCCTGTCTTAATTTAGCCATGTAATCATGCATAGAACATGACCACTGTGGTAGCCAGGAGAACAAATTATGTATATTGCTAACAAGCTGTTAACTTGGAGAAATCACTTTCTTTCCTTGGCCCTTTGCCTCAGTTTCTCCATATGTAAAGCGACTCTCGGTGGTTTTCAAATTAGGTTCTGCAGAGTTTTCTCAGGAGCCCCCTGCAGGGCAGGGACAAGAAGCAGAGGTTAAGAGCATGGGGCTCCAGCCTCCTTTACCCCTCATCACTGCTTTGGGCACAGCAGATGTGCTTTTATCTGCTTGATAAATTTATGCTTTCTGGTAAAATTTCATTTGAAGAAATGGTTTTGCCCATCTGTCCCTTCCATTGTAATACCCCATGGCTTTAGGTCTTCAAACAGAGTGTCTCTAAAACATTTGGATCTGCCGCTGCTCTAAAACAGATGTTGTTCCTTCCTCAACTGAATTCATCACCAAACGCTAGATGGGGGCTACAGGCCTGGGCTTCAGAACAGGGAGGGAGCCTCCATGTAAGGAGCAGCCCCGGAAAGCCTTGTGGAAGAGGTGGAATGTGACTGTAGGACTTGATTTAATAACACCAATTGTATGCCTGCCATGGTCTGCTTAATCATAAGCACAGCCCGGGTCACACCATGTGAGGGATCTTGGGCAAACCATGCTGCTCCCGGGAGCGCATTACCCTGCCCAACTGTGTCTAATGATTGACGTGCCACTGGTGGGAGTTGGGCTTATAAATTTAGGTTTTAATCCCATCGAATGTGTTAATAGCCCTGTGGGTGATTCCCCAGAGACCGAAGCAAACATGTATTCTTTTGTAATTATTGGATAACTGAAAACAGGGTTTTTCAGGCACACTTGAACCAGTAGGATATTATGGGGTTTGGAAGAAAGATGTGTAAAATGGACATTTCTGCAGGTTTCTGATCCTTTCTGTGCAGCCACATTTCTGCAGAGAATGAGATCTCTAACAGAAAGGCCCCTTCCCTTGGGGCATGTGCTTCAAACCCTAACCAACACTGAGTACTGTCCTGACACATGGTGACCCTGATTTCCTATGCAGTCTTGGTGAAATAGAACTCACAAGACTCGTCCACTTATAGAGCATTCTGGCTAAGACAAAAGTTCTTTCTTACAATGGCTTAAAACTTTCAGCACTTCAGTAATTTTCATCCTTTATCCTGGCAGCTTTGCAGGAATGATCTAGCACTCCTCCCCAAACAGTCTACCAAGGGGTTTAAAGGGAAATATCTATCATGTCCCCTTCTGCTATACTACTCCATCACATGTGGCTTTTCTATTCTAGTTAAACATCTAGTTAAACATTCCAGCTAAAAATTTCTTCTATTTTCTCTTATGACCAGGCTTCGAAGTCTCTCGCTTCCCTGGCCTCACATCTGAATGAACTTATTGTGTTGTCAGGGTCCCTGCTTCAGTTCCAAGCCCAGAACTGAGCATGACAATGCAGAGTTCAAGGAACACAAGAGTCTTCTTCTGCTGGGGCAGACATAATAGTTATCTTTGCTAGCCTGGGACAACATTAGATTCTCCGGCATCTGCATCTAACTGTTGTTAGGCTTGTCTTTCATCGAAACTTCTGTCTTTTCTTTATGTGAATGGTTCTTTTTTTTTTTTTTTTTTTTTTTTTTTTATTCATGAAAGACATACAGAGAGAAAAGCCGAGACATAGGCAGAGGGAGAAGCAGGCTCCCCGCAAGGAGTCTGACGTGGGACTCTATCCCAGGACCCTGGGATCACACCCTGAGCCGAAGGAAGGCAGACACTCAACCACTGAGTCACCCAGGCATCCTGTGAATGGTTCTTAAATCAGTTTTTTCCAATCCTGTTCCTAAGGGAGTAATTTTTTAAAACTTAGATAGAAGCCATAATGGTTAGTTTATGTGTCAAGTTGACTGGGCCACAAAGTGCCCAAATATTTGGTTAAACATTATTTCTGGGTGTGTCTGTGATAGCCTTTCTGAAAGAGATTAACATTTGAGTTGGTGTACTGAGTAGGGTAGATTGCCCTCTTCAGTGTGAATAGGCATCATCCAATCCATTGAAAGCCTGAATAGAACAAAATGTCAGAGGAAGGTTGACCTAACTCTGCTTGGATGCTTGAGCGGGAGCATCCATCTTTTCCTGTCCTTGGCATTCCTGGTTCTCAGGCCTTCATGCCCAGACTGGAATCTGAACCTTCAGCTCTCAAGCCTTCAAGAGATACCACTGGTTTTCCTGGGTCTCCAGCTTATTACAGTCAACTGATTGTGGGACAAAAGCCAATATCTTCTGATAAATCATATCTATCACCCACAGTTTCTTTTTCTCAGGAGAACCCCAAGTTAACACAGATTTCTTTATATTTTCCCCTGCTGATCTTAGCATTGTTAATTGTCAATAAGTGTCTTCAAATTAGGGTTTTGTCAGTCAACCTGTCCACTACCTCTGCCTGGAATGCACCCACTTTCTGTGACTTCACTCTGGTTGCCGCCCCGGAGGCTCTTAGTGCAGTGTTTGGTGCAGGGCAGGCACTCAGTAAGTAATTGCTGGAGTAATGGGTAGAGGAGTGATTGAATAATTAGGTTCAGAAGAGCCTTTATGGCCCATCTCCAACAACCTGTGGGTATGATCAGTGCCTGCAACCATGAATCCACTTCCTGCAACCCTGGACAATATGCCATCCCGTATTTCTCTATCTTACCTTCAAGAATATCGTGAGCTATTTTGTTAAATCATTCATAAAAATTAAGGTATGCTTTATCTAAGAAGAAAATGAGGCTATTTTTATATTGCTTTTAGTTAACTCCTTTAGGATCTCTGTGATTACTTTCTTATATAAGATATTCCAATTGTGTTCTCCATTCTAGGGTAGAGTTTCTGAGCCCAAAGACTTGAACTAATTTAAGAAGGCTAAATATTAAAATTCTAATTAAATGCACATACATAGGCACATACAGACACACAGAGAATGGTGGAGTGATAGAGAAATATGACTGGTATTTAATAATGTTCTGCCCTGAATGGTGGTTGTGGATGTTTATAATTTCCTCCTCTCTACTGCTTTATTTACAATTATCCTATTCTGTGTATGAATTACCCATCTTATAATCAGACTTAGGAATTTTTAAGAAGTGGATATGTATGTTACTGCCATCCTTCTACTTATGGTGGAATTTAATTCCTTCTTAGCTATGTTACTCTACCTCTTAAGTTAAAGTTTATTAACGTCGTCAGAGGAAACAGCAAACTAGAAAGTTAGGGAGTGAGATTTCTCACTACTATCTCTTAACCTGATATTATCTTCCTAAAGCAATAGATTTATCTCTCCCTTATTGTCTTTAAAATCACACATGCTGTTTTTATGGAGATTTTTAATATCTTCAGTCTTGTTCAAGCTGTAACCTTCCCAATACCATTTATATAGATTCATATGATTCATATGTTACATGGAAGATATAGGTAATTTATATATTTCTATGTATAAGAAACTGGTCAGGGGAAATTGTTATGGAGCATGTGTTTTGCTCAGCTCCAGGCTTACAGAAGATCTAGGAAAGCTGTGGTCTCTAACTTCAGGAAGCATCCAGGTTTATAGCAGGGGGGTGGGGGTTAAGACTTTCACAGAGGGACACATAGTGGGCCATCGAAGAGTCTACAATCAAGTATGAGGCTGCGTAGGGCGAGCTATGCATTTTCTTGAGAAAGCATGATAAAGGTCAACGAAAAAAATACTAAGCCCTAAGGCCATCATGAGCAAATTTTGGAGAGGAGTTATATGAATTCCTTCATTATATGAAGAAACTGAGTCACAGAGAAAATATGTTAGTTGGTCAAATATTACACACTGGCGCATGTGGAACTAGAAATCAGGATTCCTAAGGAAGGGCTATTGCCACCTGTCTCTCTCTTTCTGTGTGTCACACGCACACACACACACACACACACACACACAGCCTCTACCTCTGTTTCCAATTCTGCTGCCTCTCCTTCAAGTGCTGTGCCCTCCTGCCAGATGTTGTCACCTGTCTTTTCTTAGAAGGCCTTGGTAAAGTTACACAGCTGAGCCCGGCAGGCGGCTGCCCCAGGCCAAACAAACAAACAGAAGAGAAATCTTTCAGGCTGGGCACCAGGGAAAAGTGATCTTGATGCCGTCCGTGGCATGAGCCGAGGCAATTGATGACTTGGCATTCTGTCCCCAAGTCATCAATCATACAGAATCAATCTCAGCTCCCTCAGGAGCTGGCCCCCGGCTCACATAATTCTCTCTCCCTGCCACCAACCTGAACAGTCTGATCCCAGTGGTGGGAACTGTTTTGTTCTGCGTTCAGCATTGATTCACTTGGCCTTCAGTAGTATTTTCTACATTCCCTAGAAATGTCACTTATTTATCCTCTCCGAGGTGGCTAAGTTGCCTGGGCCTCATAGCATCAAATGGGGCAGGGGAGCAAAGAAACATGTCTGGCTTTTTGCATCAAGGGCATGGGCCTTGGGCCCCCAGACTTGAAAATCAGAACCCTCCTCTCAGGTTCCTGCCATTTCCTCTGAGGTTGGGGGGTTGGGGGGGGGGAGGGTTGAGCACAGAGGCCAGGACCTGGGGCTTTCACACCCAATGGTCCTGGGGTGTTTCCACAATTCTGCCATTTCAGAGCTATGTGATCTTAAACATGTTACTAATCACTTTATGCTTCAGCTTCCTCTTCTGGTAAATAATATTGACAATAGCACCTACCACGTGGAGTAGTAGGACTAAGATGAGAGCAGGGGCACATGTGTTTGGCACAATGCAGGGGCAGATGTGATCAGTAAGTGTAGGTGATTATTACTGCAGTTATTAGGATGCAATATGGATTTGTCTGGTTGACCATATAAATCATAAAGTTGGTGGCCATGAGAAGAAGGCCTTGAGAAAGTGGCCTGTCCAGAAAGAACTGCTTTTCTAACTTGTCTTGGAAGCTAATATCTGACTGGCACTTGCTTGCTTCCATATCTCAGACTCTGAGTCTGCCCTAGCCTGAAGGTTTGTGTCCCCTTAGAATTCATATGTTAAAAGTCAATCCAAGTGGGATTAGGTAGTAGGAGGTGGGGCCTTTGGAAGTTGATTACATCATGAGGGTAGAGCCCACATGAGTGGGATTAGTGCCCTTATAAAAGAGACCCTAGAGTGCTTTCTAGCCTCTTCCACCATATGAGGATATGGCAAGAGATGTAAGCAGTCCTTCAGCAGACACCAAATCTGCCAGAAACTTGATCTTGGATTTCCCAGGCTTCAGAACTCTAAGAAATAAACTGTTATTTGTAAACCACTCAGTCAATGATATTTTATATAGCAGCCTGAATGGGCCAAGACAGAGCCCTTCTTCCAAGCAGTTGGGAGTGGGTCACACAGAAACTGGCCCAGCAGTGTGCAGATGGACTAGAAGGAGGAGGTAGAGGGAGTGATCAGGAAACTCTTCACAAGTTTTCTGTAGGCCAGCTCAAAAGGATGTGCACAGATGAAGGGGAGAATCCTCATTCCTTCTATGCAAAGACTTTCTTTCTTCCTCTTTGTAAGTGGAGAAGAGGAAGAAGGAGCCTTGCTGGCAGGTGATGTGGACTTCCTGGACCCTTGTGGGGGGGAGAGGAAAGAAAATTGGCACAGGAGTGGGTCAAGCTGCAAACCTCTGGGAGGTGGCACTGCCCTGGGAGGAACCATGAAATCCTTCCCTTAGGCTAGATCTTGGTGTATCTCCACATATTTCTGTCCGTTTCTCCTGGCAACTGGAGTCATCTTTTCCAAGAGATTCTGAGGGCTGCTTTATTTGTTAGGAGACAAGGAGGCACTAATAAATTCCTCTGTGTGAGGTATTTAATTACATAATAATGTGTACACTAATCAGGGTAAATGTGTTTGTGAAAACACCTTGATATGGGAACAGTTAATCACCCAAGGCATTGCTTCTTAACACACCTTGGAAGTTAACTTAATTAAATTAATTACAACAATGAAAAAATTGAACTGTTTATTGGTCCACAATGGCCTGAAGAAATGCTTCCCCTCTACTGCCGGAACATCCCCCACACTTGCAGACCATTTTCCCCCAGACCCTCAGCCCTTACAGCTATGGCTACACCCCAGAGGCTTGCAGCTGGCAAAACAATCCAGTGTTTTACCTTGGTGTCATTTCCTGTCAGAGACAGAAGGCAGTCTACGTGCCTGCATGCATGCAGGTATATACACACGAGCATGCCCCCCCCATCCTATCCCCCGCCCATACGTGTGCTTCTTGTGCACCTTACGAGAAGCTGAGGGAAATCAAGAAAGGTTTTACCCAGGATTCCTAAAGTGTACGTTTTGCAGTCAACCACTGAGCTGGCCAGCCTGTGCTTTCTAAAGGGAGGAAAGGAAGAATGTTTTCTGAGGGATTATTATAATCACCATCATTGCTAATACCATCATCATTATCTGTTAATAATGATAGTGTTAATAATCTGAATTTGCATAGTGCTTAAAAAAACTCTCTATTTCTTAACTCCACCTCTCTCTCTATTTGGGCTTTATATAAGGTAACAGAAAATGCACGATGTCTGCCCCTCGGGAGCCTATAGGCTATGGCATCCAGCCCTGACAAGAACAAACTTAAAAGCCCTTTGACAACTGCACAAACATTGAATAGTGTGCACATTTAATTAATCAATGAAGAATGAGCTTGCACAGCACGAAAGCTGAGGGCCGCTCGGGGTGAGAGTCTTATTTTGGCAGAGGAGTGCCCAGAATGAAGAAGGTAATAGGACCCCAAGAGACTGTCCCCGAAATCCAGGAGCAGGAGGCCTCAACGATCTGGTGAATTGCATACATCATAGTCTGCTTCTTCCTTAAGAAGCCTCCTTGACCTTGACACTGCCACAGAAGTATGGCACAAAGCTACCTCTACAGAATGAATTCACCACTATGAAAATAAGAGACTTGATAATATAATATCTGGCCTGGAATTACTTTTTACATGTGTCTTCCCTTTCCTCATTTCAAAAAATTAGAAAGAAGTCAGTAAAAAAAAATCTCTCATGGGTTTACCATAAACCTTCCTTTCTGAAATTCCTATTAGCTCCAAGATAAGAACATGAACCAGGGATGACGCACAGAAGAGGCCTCCTTCCACAATGTGCTGAGGACAGAGCCTAGGAGTTTGCGTCCTCTGAGATTTTCTACTGTGCTCATCATAAACTTATTGATGGGACTTTTCACAATTTTATTTGATTAGTCAAGATCGAGGCTTCAGATGTTGAGCAAATCTATAGAAGCAAGCCTCCAATGAGCTCAAATATCCCTGCATTGCTTGGTGCTATTTCAAAAATCAAACTGATCCTCACTCAGTAGAGAAATAGAAAAGTGACCATCTTCTTGCTCACTGAATATTTCTTGAGTCAGTGGGACCTCATGTCTGTCAGGGTCCTTGCAGGAAGTAGGGGTAGGAAGCACCCAAATAGGGTGGGGGCATTGGCAATATTAGGAAATCAACAAAAGTTGTTAAAGTTCTCAGAGCTGGCAAGAGCAGTGGACGTGACCAGCGTTAGCAGCTCAAGGCCTAGATGATGTCCTACCTATCCAGAAATCTTTTCTTTGCTGCTCCCAGTCCCCCTGACCTCCAAGATTTGTGACCCCCAAAGGTGGAGCTTCACTCTTTACAATCTTGACCTCTTCGTGGGTTAGATTTGTTTTTCCCAAACACACTATGAATGGATGCCATGCTTTTCTTCCTAAGTAGCTTCCATGTTGCCCATCTGATTCTGGAAGAGGGCTCTTTCCAAATGGGACCCAGGGGACAGATATTTCAGATTGCTATCTTTTATCTTAGTGATCTGCCCCAATATCTGGAGAGGCATACATACAGGCAAACCAGGTCTTCTGACAGTGAAACACATGGTTCTGGATAAACTCAGCCCAGTTGCAGGGACTCCACACCCACTGAGTCGATGATCTAAGTTTCTGAGCCATTTATCCAACTCCAAGTTAACGTTTTTCTCAAAGATGATTATGGAGGGAAGATGCGAACGTAAGCGGAAAAGGTCTTCCGTGCTTCATCAGCTCAATCCCCCTGTAATTACAGCCCCATCAGATGGGAAGGACAAACGTGTTCCTGGGACCTGATTCCTCAGCACTCCTCGTTCATCACCGGTGCTCTCCGCCCCTGGACTCCTGCCCTTGCCTTGAAGCCCCTCCTCCTCTTCTCTGGGTCTTATTCTGGTTCCCTTCCTGCTTGTCCTTAGGACCTGAAGCCCCCCACCCCTCCTTGTGGATAAGGTAGAAACCTTAGGGCTGCTCTGGATGTCCCCTCTGTGTTATTACTGTCACTTCATTTGTGAATTCTTGATAGCTTTCCAATGCATTATGCCCCTCAAGAAGCATAAAAAGCAAAAGGCAAGAAAAAAAAAAAAAAAAGAAGAGAAAAATCTTTCATTTCTTCTGCACAGTTAGATGCCTTTCCCCCAAAAGTTCATACATAAAACCCAGAACAGCATGTGGTGCAGAAAGATAAGACCTGCCCAGAGGGAGCTGCAGGCCAGCACAGGGAGGGGCTGACTCCTGTAACCCTAGATGGTTTATCTGATGGTCATACACCTTCACATGCCTTTCACGATTACTGTAATTGTTGGATAACTTGAATGTGTCTTTGTGACTCTATAGCTCCAACTGAGCTGAAGCTGGTCTAAAATTCCGAGTGGAAGTTTCCATCTCTTTAGGGGAATTTGGTCCATGTCTGTTCATTTCTCCATCTTACAATTTAGATCTGTTCATTCAATTTGATTTCATTCAGTTTAAATGCATATTGACTTTTAGAACATTTCATGTTGTGAGGTGCCCGGGTGGCTCAGTCAATTGAGTATCTGACTCTTGGTTTCTGCTTAAGTCAAGATGTCAGGGTCATGAGATGGAGCCCTGCAATGGGCTCTAAGCTTAGCAGGAAGTCTGGTTGAAATTCTCTCTCTCTTTCTCCCTCTGCCCCTGCCCCCCCACTCTACCCATTTGTGCTCTCTCACTCTCTCTGAAATAAATGAATAAATCTTAAAAAAGAATATTTCATGTTTTAAGGAGGTAATACCTCATAGTGGTTTTGATTTGCATCACCCTGATGAAGAGTGATGTTGAGCATCTTTTCAAGTGTCTGTTGGCCATCTGTATGTCTTCTTTGAAAAAAATGTCTATTCTGGTCCTCTGCCCATTTTTTAATCAGATATTTTGTTTTTGTGATGTTGTATAAGTTCTTTATGTATTTTAAATATTATCCCCTTATTGGATATATCATTTGCAAATGTCTTCTCCCATTTGGTAGGTTGCCTTTTTGTTTTGTTGATGGTTTCCTTCACTGTGCAAAAGCTTTTTATTGTGATAGTCCCAATAGTTTATTTTTGCTTTTCCCTTGCCTTAGGGAAAGATATATCTAGAAAAATGTGGCTATGCCTGATGTCAAAGAAATTACTGCCTATGTTCTACTCATATGTAAAGCCTAAAAAACAAATGAATAAACAAACAAACAAAAAGCAGAATCAGACCTATAAATACAGGGAACAAACTGATGGTTGCCAGAGGGAAATGGGGTGGAGAAAGGGCACAATGTGAGAAGAGGAGTGGGAGATACAGGATTCCAGTTATGGAATGAATGTGTCACGGGAATAAAAGGTATAGCATAAGGAATATAGTCAATGATATTTAATAGCATCATATGGTGACAGGTGGTGGCTATACTTGTAACCATAGCATACTGGAGAGAAGTTAAATCACTGTGTTGTACACCTGAAACTAATGTTACATTTTGTGTCAACTATAATAAAAAATTGTTAAGGAATATTTTGCATTTTTTTTCACACACATAGGTTCTATGTCCCAAGAAGTATGGCAGAAATGAAGTTCTTCACCAGACAATCTAGTTCTGCCCTTTTATCCCGGGCAGAGTTGAGCCCTGAGTTCTGTCCTTCCTCCTAAGCTGAAGTGCCTAAACAATCACAGGGCATCCAGTTCCCTTTTTCCTGGCCTTTCTCCTTTAAGTCTGCACCTACACTTGCCCAGAATTCATTCATCCATTCCTGGTATCCATTGATTACCCATTGCTTCATGGATATCAACTCATGTTTATTATTGGCAGTCATTATGCTAAGCGATAGAGGTATAATGATGAACATGAAAAGTTTTCCTTCATGGAATTAGGACAAATCCATGGGTTTCTCTACTTCAATCAACTGTCTCCCTCTACCTCTCAAAGGGACTTGCCAGTCAGTTCTAACCTCTTCAGCTCCTCCAGGTCCCCTGACTTTTAAATTCCTTATTTTTATCTGAAGTCTTATGTCATGCTCAGGGGTGTGGAATTTGCCCCTAAGTGGAGAAGCAGGTGATAGCTTTCCTTCCCTTGACTGAGGATGCAGCATTTTCTATTTTTAAATTTTAGATGATTGACAGAGCATCTTTTCTCTTTCTGAGTTGGCTTCTTATATGATCTTCCTCTTACTGGGCCTTGGATTTTTCTCAGATTTCATGAAAATCCAGTGAGGTAGTGAGGCTCTGGAGCTTACATTTATTCTTTACTGAGTGTCTTATACCGGATTCCATGGAATTTGTAGATAAATAGAATCCAGACCATGACTCCAAGAGGCTTAGGATTAGGTAGGGGAAATAACATATACACCCCAAATTATTTTAAATTGATTAACATGAAGAGTATAGATGAAATTCTCTGTTAGCTTAGGATAAACAGTGAGGCTTTTCAGGACTTTAGAGAGGTAGGATTTGCTCAGATCTTGAAAGATACTTAATAAAAAGGAGAAAACACCTTTATCCTTCCACCCATTTTCCCACATCAGGCCTGCGGCTTCTGCCAGTTTCTTCTTTGCTCCCCTTTAGCCCCAACAAAGAAGAAGGAATAGCTCAATCTCATTAACTGAGTCTGGCACCATGACTGGGTTGCATTTACTTGTGGGTAGGTCCTTGAATTCAAAGGCACAGATCTGAATGCAGCTCTATGTTTTTCTTAATACGAAGCTGGAAAGGCCCGATGGTCAGGCCTGGCTTTGGCAACCATCTTGCCTGCCTTTCCTACCTCATTTGGGAAATATAGCTAGGAGGATGATCTGTGTCTCAGCTTACCCTGAAGACTTATCTTTCACATTTCCTTTCCTTTCTCAAGTTTACTTCTACTGTGTTTCCCTCCAGAGGTGATGAGATTTCCATTTGCTTCATCGTAGCTGATTCATGGGCACTTTGCATTGGGTTATATATCTGTTATATACGGCCTTGTTTTTGAGATATCTGTGAATATCCTACTCCACTCTTAACCCTGAAATGTGGTCAGATTAACATTTTCTTCTTTGTTTTGTTTGTTTGCACCAATATAGTATGGCAGAGCTAGAGTAGCAAATGGGTCTTTTTTGAATAAATGAATGGAGTGTTCAAGTATGGATGATCTATGGCTCTTGTTTCCCATATACCCTGGATGTCCTCCCTACCTACACACTCTTTATGATCTCAGCAAATGGAAACAGAATTGTATCAGTTCACCATGTTTCTAGTCATCCATGTCTGTGCCTTCAAGGCTATGGCTAACTATCCCCTTCTTTCCCACTTTGTACAGGATTGGTCTCTAGGATCTGCCTAATTTCTCTTCCTATTTTCACTTGAGCTGGCCTGGGGGCAAACCCTCATCATGGCATGTCTGCATGTTGGCAAAAGGTTCCAGTGAAGAACTCTGCCTCCAGGCTCATGTTCCAAGCAGACACATCCTGCTTATGGCCTCCAGGTTAATCCTCCTGAGACAGCATGTTCACATTAGTTCTCTGGGACTTCTCAGTTTCTGTAACATTCCCATATTCTAGTCTCTCCAGAATATGAATTTACTGTTCTTACCCAAGTTCATGTCTCAGTATTCCCCAGTAAATATGGCCAGTTCTTACTGACTTGGTCATGACATTCTGCCAAAATCAAAGTACCAGTGTCTCTGAAAAGTCTTCAGAAGGTTTCATACGAAATGTGAATCTATAACAAAGACTTGATACCCATTCTTACAATAATTATGAAATTGTTGCTACTAACCAAAGGACATAAAACTCCTCAGCAGAAAATGATTAAAGCATAGCTGGGATGGGTTATGTATTAGGGTGAGAAATCAGCCCATGAAAGGAAGGTATTATGTGTGAAGTGTGATTGTAAAGCAATGTTCATGCCATAGAGTGATGGTGGATGAATCCAGAAAGCAAATGGATTTCGCCACTAACTTTGCCCCTTTCCCTTGTTCTTGACCTATATATAGCAGCAGTATGACAGGATATAGAGTTATACTAACAAAACAAAACACAACATGATGAAGACTATTTTGACCAATTGGTCCAGTCCTAGAAGCCTGGAGATGATGGCCAACCAGAAGTAAGAGTTACAAATACAAAAAGTTGGATGAGGTTTGTGGGCTTCATGGGCCTCTTTGAATCCTTTTACTAATTTAGGATCACTTATTAGCAATAGACCCAGGTTGCCTCACTATGATTAATAGCCATGGTTTATAACTATCCATCTTTGTATGGCTTGATTTGTAGGTTTATTCTTATCCCCTCAAATATATTCCACCTAAGGAAAGTTGGAAGACAAGGATCTATTTAACATGAAATAGACAAGACTAAGGAGACCAGAAAAGCTATAGTGACTATTAGCTGTCATCACATGGAGGAGATGAGAGACTGTGTTTTATATATATATATATATATATATATATATATATATATATATATATATTTAAAAAGCCTTTTTTTTCTGGGGATCCCTGGGTGGCTCAGTGGTTTAGTGCTTGCCTTTGGCCCAGGGCGAGATCCTGGAGTCCCGGGATCGAGTCCCGTGTCGGGATCCCAGCATGGAGCCTGTTTCTCCCTCCTCCTGTGTCTCTGCCTCTCTCTCTCTCTCTCTCTCTCTACGTCTATCATAAATAAATAAATAAATCTTAAAAAAAGTCTTTTTTCTTCCAAATAAAAAACAAAACAAAACCCAGAGCACTTGGGTAAAGTTCTAAGGGCCTGTGGAAGAACTTGTACAGATCCTACCTATCTGAAAACATCTTGTGGGCTTTATTAAAAAACACATTCTCTGCCATGAATTGCTAAAGCTGAGGTTCAGTGCTGGCTTAGACGGGCTTTAGAAAGACCCTAGCATTCTAGTGGGAGGCTGGAATTTTGAAGTCTTAAGGTTTTTTTTTTTTTAAGATTTTATTTATTTATTCATGAGAGACACACAGAGAGAGGCAGAGACATAGGCAGAGGGAGAAGCAGGCTCCATGCAGGGAGCCCAATGTGAGACTCGATCCCAGAACTCAGGGATCATGACCTGAGCCAAAGGCAGACACTCAACCGCTGAGCCACCCAGGAGTCCCTGAAGTCTTAAGTTTTTTAAGTTTTAAGTTTTCCCAAGCCTCCTGAGTTTCCCATTCTAAGCATCTTCAATGTGCCTTACTTGTTCTGTATTTATGCCGGATACTGAAGTGAGCATTACAATAATCATTAAAAATTGTTATTGATTGGTAATAGGTGTTCAATGAAATTTCAGTTGAATGAATGGATATTACTCTGTATAAATAAACAAAAATTTCAAAATAAGTAATCTTCCGGTAAAACTATGTAAATCACTCCAGAATCCAGAGTTAATGACTTTGGGGTTATTCATTTTAATTGGAAGAGTCAGAATATGCTGCTTCTCTGGCTGCTGTTTATCAAGAGGGTTTTTACCTACTGAGGCACTCCTATGATTTTTTGTGAGTCGATATTTGTGATGGCACTGTAAGATTGACTGAGCTCTCGTCATGCTGTCTGTTACATGTGATGGGGTTTACTCTTCAGCTGGGGATGGTGTACTGGGGTCTAATGTCCCATGGTTATATCTGCTTAAGATGGAAATAAACAATCACACTTGGAAAAATCAGGGGGAAAATCATGATATTACCAACATGGGACCTTTGAGGGCTTTCTGCTGAGAGTTAGTGGGGTACACCCAAAGCTGAGTTCATGGAAGCTGGCCTTAAGGCTGTCAGCTTTTCTCCTTTGCTTCAAAGACTCAAGGATCCATTTCATCCTCTAGGGAGGGGGTAGCCATGACAACATTTATGTTATATTGCCTGTCAGGATGAGAGGGAGCAAGAGATAAAGAAGGCTCAGGGCTACCTTGTGAAGGGACCTCATGCCTAGTTCACTCTAAGTGGGCAAGGTAATGAGTCTCCACCTCAGTCTGGAGCCTAAAGCCATAATCATATTTATAATAATACTCTGGAATGTGCTGAAGACTAAGGAAAATTGTTCTTTCATTAGTCTCTGATGTACTTAAGTTGTTCCTTGGCAAAATCTGTAATTCCCAAGTTCTCCCTGCCTCTGCTTTCAGTACCCCCAACCCCAGATTAAATACTAGGAACTCATGGGAATGTCTCTGATTGCCGTGTGGCACATAACTATTCTTCAACTGTCTGCAAAGCATTTTTAGCATTTTGCTTGCATCTTTCTTTCATCCATGTCTATGGGGGCCTGTCCTCTGAGAGCTTTCTGGTTGATGACTGATGAGCATTACCTCTTCCCTGGGCCACTGCAGAGAGGGTGTCACCTCTCCCCTGGTATTTGTCTTCAAATGAGTGTTCTCTTGGGGAACCAAGGAATCTTGAAGATATACTGGAACATCCAGGGGGGGATTTCCTTTTTTGAATGAGAATTTTAACTTTAATATATAGCTTTAAAATGATTGCTGCCCCTTGCTTCCAAACTAAAAAAGCCTAGTTGGCTTCTTGGCCCTGACTCTTTCCCTATCCCTCTGATTTAAAAATCCATTGGGCAGCACCATGTTTACCTAGTGACTCTGCCCCACAGCTTGGACTCAGCATTAACCCTTCCTTTCCCCATGAACCAGCCATCTGAAAAGTATTTTCTGTTTCTCTCCTTCAGTAACTGGTCCTTCCTTCCCATCCCCTATCCAGCCTACCATCCCCAGCTCACTTTTTCCCGAATCTGACCTGCCCTCCCTCCGGTGAACCATCAAGCCGATCTTGCTCTTGTTTTCTGTAAGGCTGATATGCTTGTGCCCTTCACTTCCTAGCATTTGCCCCATCTCCGCAAATGCTGCAAAGTAGACCTCTTGCTCTGTGCATCATGTCCATATGGGGTATTCCCAGGTTTGACTCCATGTTTCCAACTTCATTTTCCATTTCTCTTCTATACACATACAATTGCATATGCATTATACAAACACACACTTGCACATACACAGACATCTATGCATACACATGTACATAAACACAAGTACATTACCATACAATTGCACACACATGCACCTAGACACACATATACCACAGATATAAACTTACTCTCGCATATCTATTCTTGAACCATACACTTTATACTTACCAATTGTCTCCTGAAATACCTCTTTTTTTTTTCTGAAATACCTCTTATCCCCATTTCCAGTAGAACAACTATAGAAGTCCAGTTTAGATGTTACCTACTTCATAAAGCCTCCACTGATTCTCTTCCAATATGATGCTATCCCATTTCCTAATAAGGGAAGGATGAGGAGGGGTGGGTTACTGTCAATTGGATATTTGCTTAAAAACAGCATATTTAGCATACATCTTAAAATTATTTTTTGCAATAGTCCAAGCCAATACTACTGTCATCATTTTGCAGATAAGCGAATAGACTCTAAGCCATTGGGTTGATTTCTTGTTCTCTTTCTCTTAAACATCACTCAGCTTGTAAATCACAGAGGAGGAGTTAGAATCTTGTATGTTTGTTTGTTTTTAACTCAAATCTCCACTTTTCTCCTTTTCCATGGGTCCTTGCTAAAGCCCTTTGAAAGATTTGTAATGCAGTATTTTTGTCTTTCTAATTAAATATGTCCTTTCCCTGTGTCTTATCTCCTTTGGATCTCTCAGTGTGTAAGGTCAATGACTTTCCCATAGCATATACTTATGAATCTCTGCTCTTGAGAAGTAACTGAAGTTCACACAGCATTTCATTGTGATTCTATGTTTAGCTCTATGTTGAGCTAAAATATGGGTCTTTCCAGCCTATTCCAAGGATTGTCCTGGGGATGACTTAAAATTTTCTGAGATGGGAACATGGAAGCATTTTATAAACTGCAAAGCATGATACACACTTTGTTCAATAGACATTTATTAGACATCTAATATTGACAGAGGCACAAAAGGAGACATGAGCTCTGATGTCAAAGAGATTACATTCCAGGAAGAATCAGATATGTAAATAATCTCAATATACTGTGAAACATATGACCACTAAAATATGACCACACTACAAATGCTAGTGAATGGTAAAGGGTAATCAGGGAAGGTGTGTCTGGTGCTGGAGGATGGACAACATTGACAGAACCTTGGAGGATAAGAAGGGGAACAATTCCTGGCAATGGGGTCAGCAGAAGCAAGCACAGGAAAGATTATTACTTACTGAAGGCATAAATAAATTAATTCCTGGAAGGACTCTGCCTCCATGCAAGGTGATAACTAAAATGACCCACATAGACCATTCTGATGATTTTCAAGATCCATCTAGGAGCCATCTTCTCCCAAATCTTTCTCTTGACTTTGCTCCACCAAATAGAACTTTTTATATAGAACTTTTGGCACTCACTGTACAAATGTTTTCATTTTCTTTAAATGAGTTAACAATGATAAAGAAGTATGATTTGTTATGATTTAAACAACTTTGCAAGGTGGATATTACCATTTACATTGTAGAGACCTGAACCACTGAGGCCCAGAATGATTAAATAACTGCTTCAAAATCAGACAGCCAAATAGTGTTACATTCAGACCTACACATTCAGCAAGGAATATGATCTCTGCCTTGTGAGCTGATGCAGGGGACCTAGCAGGAGCTTCAGGGTCAATAGGAAAAGTGGAGGGGTGGCTCAAATAGTTCTTGTTTTATGATAATGACCTATGTGGTCAGTAGAAAGGTGAGATAGTTATAAAGAGGACTAGCCAGTGTCATTTCTTTCTCCTCAAGGTAATGGTTTCTGAAATCAGAAAGGGGACTTTATTCACCTTCAAACTTTTGAGTTCCCCCTGGAAGCCTCAACACCCTTCCCCAGTTCCAATTATTGCACAGTTTTCAACACAATAAAGCTTGACTTTGGGCTTAAGTATGAGACAAAGGCATGGATTTGTGTCTGACTCTTCTTAACCTCAATTGGGCCTGGCATAGTGTTGTCACATACCAGAGGGCCAATTAAAATTTGAAGAGTGGATGGATGGATG
Organism: Canis aureus; assembly: GCF_053574225.1. NCBI lineage: Eukaryota > Metazoa > Chordata > Mammalia > Carnivora > Canidae > Canis > Canis aureus. Next base: position 28,641,984 of record NC_135616.1, read on the forward strand.
AATACATGAATGAACTTTAGGTCTTAGTAGCACAAGTGATTTTCTTGAATGCGCCTCTGTATCTACAGCTACCTCCTCCACAGCCCAGAATGCATCCAGTATAACCATGACTTTCAACTTCCTGATCAAAACTTACCACCTCGAGAAAAGCTTCCCTAATCAGCCTACAGTTTTTCTTACCTGTTCAGTCGCATTTCTTACCATTGTTTGCCTGGAACTTTTACTTTCTTCTCTACCTTCTTTCTGTTCCCTTTAAACACTTTGCTCCAGTCTTACTGAATTACTGCAAACCTTCCATGAGCCTTTTGGGGTGCTCTTTCTTTGGGCTGGAACACTCTGCTCTCTTTCTCTCTCCTTTTCACCAGTTAAGTCCTTTTCTCTCTTTAGATCTCAATCTAGAAGCCTTCCCTGATGCTTTTGTCCCAAGTTTGAGTTACATGGTCCTTACTTGAACTCTCAGGACTCATAGACTTCTTTGCCCCTAGTTGCTTACTTGCACTTCCATTCCCCCCATCCAACTGAAGGCACCTTCAGAGCAGAGAACTTACTTTGTGGTCTCAGTAACCAGGGCAACACACTCAGTATTCAACATATAGCTATTAAAGTAACGAATGAATGGATGGCTGGTTGGATGACTACAACTAAACTGTTTATGTGTGAGTGTGGGTGCCACTGCATTTGGGTGACGGCTTCTCATAGAAATGCTGCTCTCAAGACATGAAATTGACTAAGAAGATATGAAAGATGCTTATGAGGCTTCTATGTAATTTTAATGGGCCTTTTATGTATCCTACTTCATTAATAAACCAAAGAATGGAGTACTCCAGCATCTTTTATCTCCCATCTGTATTCAAATTCAACAGAAATTTCCCCCAATAAAATTTGAGAGTAAATTAATGATTTTCATTTTCTCAGAAAATTCATTTTTCCCTGAATGGATAGATTGCTGACCCAACACATAAGTGTGATTTCCTGCTTAATAATGGGTACTGGCTGATATGGTAAACTGTAAAATGATCTTTGGTCTTATGAATCTGTGGGCTTTGGGTTCAGTGGGGTTATCCTTTCTGTAGGGGCAGATGTGGGGGTCATGATGCAGGTGTTCCTGCTCTGAGGTCACTGCTCCTGTGGCCCAGTCAGTTCTTGTTGGCTTGACATTCTTGGTCAGCCTGTGTGTGTGGGCTCAGCTTGACCTGTTGTTTGACTATTCTTTTTGCTGTCTTTTGGCTGTGGGTATCTCAGTCTGGCTATATAGGAAACTGGCTTTGGGGACTTTCCAGTAAGCATTTGAATATCTGTGATAGCCAATAGGTTTAACAAATGTGCTTCTGGAAAACACAGAGAAAAGGGTAAAGTAGGTTGGGGAGTGGGCTGGCCACAGAAACCTGTGAGGGAAGGGCAAGTGAGAGGGTTGCCTGCCTGGGTACTCCGGAGAACATACCAGAGAGTGCTTTCCTCGTATAGGATGTGTGAATTTGTGAGAGGCCCACAGGGAAATGCAACAAAGCCCAGGGCTCTGGAGGCAGCCTGTGGTGAGAAGGGGAACCCTAGCAGAGGCATTGGAGTAGACCAGGAACCTCTCCAGATGTTGCAGTGTCCTCATTCTGCCCTGAGTTTGGAGCTGCATTCAGTGAGGTGGGGTTCAGGCAGAGGGATGGGAACTATGACCAACAGGGCTATACAAACCAAACCATTTATGGGCAGAATTTCACTGTGGTTAACACCTAGAAATTAGCAAATGCTGTCCATAGGCCAGTTATATACAAGTTCTAGCAGGAAAAAAGTGACACTAGTTATAAGGTCTATTTCTAGAAGGGTAGGAGGATATAGGGAAGCCACATAGGATAGTGCAGTATTCTGTGGGCTAGTGATAGTCAGGGGGCTAACCATTCTTGACCTGAAGGAGCAGAAGTGGAGAGCAATCACTAGACTCTGAAAAAAGAGAGTTGTGTGGAGGGGGCATGTTGACAGCTGCTTTGACCTTTGGTTGAGGGATGATGCATGCAGCCTGGGGTCACCATGGAAGGAAGGAGCCAGAAAAATAAATACCTCTCAGATCTCTGTCCCATGTGTGCCATTGGCCAGACCCACTCAGAAGCCAGAGGGCAAGGGATCCCAATACTACAGTTAATGCAGGTCAATCTCTTGGGATGCAGACCAAGAAAGATAGAAGGATGCAGTGTGGATTTGGAGGGGAAATGGAAAATAGTCTACATGCGTGTACTATCTCATTTAATCCCCACAGTAATTCCACTAGGAGGGCAGTATTTGCCCATTATACTGGTAAAGAAGCTTGCACAGAAAGGTTAAATGACTTGCCCAAAAATATAGACAGTACATGGTAGAACCAGGCTTTGAACACAGGTAGCCTTTGTCTGGGGTCTGACAAGTTATCACAAATTTAAGAAATCAGCTATTGAATGTATTCCTTTGGTGGTGGGGGACGACAAAATGTTTTCTTTTTTTAAAAAAATTCTGAATAATCAGTTTTTGAACATGTCAGACTCATCTCAGGTTTGGGTTTGCCTTTACCTGGACCTGGCTCTCTAGGAGCTGGAGGTAGCAGATATGAGTGCAGAACAACTCTCTTGATTTAGAATCCTGATGGGAATTGGGGTTCTGCACTGCTTGAGATGAGGCACTTGGGAAGAAGAGGTACCATCAATGAGGATCAAGTGTAGCAAAGAGAACTGACAATCATGCCCTAAGTGTCCCTAATTTTGTAGTTCATTGATCGGAGGTAACTGGTTATAGTGGATTCTACTATGCATGGATATTTTCCCTTCTGGACTGGTAGACAGATTTCTAAGATGACAATGAAGATTCCCAGGCACTGGTATACACACACCTTTCCCTAAGTATGTCCTGAAGGCAGACTGCACATGATTAACTAATAGAGTCCTAAAGTCTTGAGACAGTTTCCTCCATCTGAGGGGTCACCCCAACTTTAGAGCTGCCTATGGAATGGTCTGGAGTCCCTGTTAATCACACTTTAACTTTTCTCTCTACCCAGTCCTGCCTCCCTCACTCTCTTACAGATGGTTTTCCTGAGAATACGTCCCAGTAAGCTTTGCATGCAAATCCCCATTGAGATTCTTTCTGCATGGAACCAGATTTAAGGCAATGCACTAGATGAATGTGGAATGGGGGTGGAGGAGCAAGAGGATTCTTGTCTGATAGGAGGCCAGCTCGGGAGAACAGACTCCTCTAAGGAGCCATAAAATAATAATGTGAAGTACCACGTGGTAAAGGGTTGGCATTTGTAGTCCAGACTTAGAGGGACCATGTATTTCAGTTATCACAACAAAGACTCTGTTTATATCTATTACCCTGGTGGTTTTAATTAATAAGTACCCATTTGACTCTCAAAAGTACAAATTATATGGCCAGTGTTCCCAGATTCCATGGGATTTGGGGAATGCAGAGGAAAGAAGAGCCAGTTTGGGGAGGGGTGGGCTGAAGATAAGGTAGACTCTGAGCTAGACTTTGAGGGATAAGCAGGAATTTTGTTATATGGAAGTTGCCAGGTATCCTTGTATATAGAAAAAGTAGAAAAGCATGGACAGAGAAGGAGGGCCAGGAACACATATGTGTGCAGAGGAAATGGGGAGCAGCAGCAACAGCAGCAGGAGGAGGAGGAGGCTTTCAGAGTTGGAATGACATAAGGAGCTTGTTAATGGGTGTCATTTTATGAATATATAAAACAAGGAAATCAGTGCACATTGGTCATAGAGGAGATGAGTGCCCACATACAGAATCATGCGACATTTCCTCATATGTCTTGGGGAAAATCAAAAGGAGAAAGGGAACAGATGGCTTGCCTCCCACTGTCTGAGACCAGACCATTTTGCTTATTTGGGCAGCACTATTCTTTTGTCTCTAACCCAGTTTGCTTGTTTGTCCTGTGAAGATGCCTTTGTGGATCGATGATGAAAATCATGATGTTGATGGTAATGACCATCCCTTACTTTTGCAGCCTTTGAAATGCTTTCAAACTTGTTTCACACACATTATTTCATTTCATGTGATCCACGATTCTCTTTTGTCTGCATCACTGTTCTATGTAAAAGGTAAGGCAGGTATTAGTTTTTCTGATTCCACTGAAGAGTTAAAGTCATTGGTTGAAAGAATTCTCAAGGGTAACAGTTGTGGGACTCAAATGACAACATGGATATGGTGGCTCCTACAACAATGGTCATTCACACATTATGAGGAAATAATGGTGGATCTTTGCCCATGGGTGGCCTGAAAAACCCATCACTGCATTGATTCTTTCTTTGGCTTCCCTTCCTGATTTTGGGTGCTCGTTATACCCTCTGTTGAATGGCATCCCCACTCTGATAGATCCATGCAATAGAGGAGTGAAATTACCCTGAAAGATTTCTACAGAGGTGCATAGATGTTGTAGTTCTTCTAAGAAAATAGCATTATTTCATTCTAGTTTGGATTGGAATATCAAAAGAAGAATAGTTTTATTTACTGCATGCTATACACTTTACCTCCGATCTTGACCACAGCCCTGCAAAGGAAGGAGAGTGAAGCTTCTATGAAGAAACTGAAGTTAGAATATTGCAATCCCTCACCGAAGGCCACAGATGGTATTGGTCAAGGTAGGGATTGAACCTGACTCTCTCTGCCTGTGTCCACATTCAACACCTTTTCTGCTGAGCCACTTGGGCTTTCTGGACTCTAGTGGTTTCAGTGGGAGTGAAGGGAAGGACCCCCTGGAGCTGTTTTGCAGGCACAGGGTTCTTTGAGAATGTGGTATTTTAGTTATAGACTTTCTCCTTGGAAACATGCATATTTATCCAGTTTTTTGTATGAAATTTCAAGTGACCAGTGGACTGCCAAAGCTGCTCTATGGTCTCCAGGTCAGGAACTCCTGCCATAGGGGAGGATAAAATTCAGGAAAACAGTAGTTGGAGACTTTCAGTAGCTCATGTGGCCTCCCAGAGCTTCTCATTTTTAAGCTGTCAGGGCTTAAAGGGTTTGGGTCTTTGCCTTAATAAAATAAGTTATTACCTCAAAGTCTATTAAAGCAGCAGGAAAGAAGGTGAGCCAGCTGCTGGGCAGAGTGGCAATCCACTATTCTCTTCAGCAAACTCAAGCTCCAGAGAAGTCTCAATCGGGGGCACTAAAGTTTTGTTATTTCAGAGTATGAAATTTTGGGCAATAATGAGGCTTGTACATTTTCTATGACTCATGCACACTCCCTCCCTCTCCTCTTTAGACTGACTGTCTGAAAGCAGTCAATGTAGAGTCCAGTTTTCCTGGATCAGGCTTTTGTCCCAAGGCTGTGTCAAGATGATGAAATACATAAAATCGAGAAACAGTGGAGAGGGCTTTTTAGGACATCTTAAAACTGACTCGGATCAATTTTTAAGATGGCCAGAAAAAAACTATATCTGACTATTAAGAATCTCCTCACATCCAATCACAGTTCCAAGATCAGATTTTAAAAGACTTAGATGCATATTTAAATATTTATTTAGATTAAATATTTAAATATTTAGATATTTCTTTGGGGACTCCCTACTACTTCTTTCTTCAGGAGTATGGCCATATCTGATATCATCCCAGCCTTCATATCCCATTGTATCTCCTACTACTTCTGGATAAAGATCCTTGGTCCCATTTAGGTCTGTTTTCTTGCTCAGCCTCTGAGAATGTCACCCTCCATCCATCTAGAACTCCCCAGCCCCTTCCACCAACCCCCCCCCCCCCACACACACTGGCTGCCACTTCCAGCCTTATGAATTTTGAAGCAGGAAAGGCCTGGGCAATCTGTAGATCTGGTGTGCCTCCTGCTTTCCACCTCACTGAACCTCATTTGCAACAGAGGGTTGTATGTTGTATTATATGATATAAATTAAATGAGATAATAAATGTAAAACAAATTGCATTTATAGCTACTCTCAGCTTCCTTCCCCAAGGCCAGAGCAAGTACTGCTTCCTTTAGAAGGTCCCCTGGAAGCTTAACCCAGGATTATATTCCTTTCTTACTCTTGGTTTGCTTGGACTGCCAATGTATTTTTTCACAGTTTTGGAGGTTGGAAGGCCCAGATCAAGGTGCAGCAGAGTTGATTTCTGGTAAAGGCTCTTTTCCTGCTTTGCAGATGGCCACCTTCTCACTGTGTCCTCACACGGCCTTTTCTTAATGCATGCACATGGAGAGAGGAGAGAGAGAAAGAAAGAGCTCTTTGGTGTCTTTTTTTATTATTATTTAGATAATGACACTAATACATCAGGGCCCCACTCTTATCACTTCTTGAACCTCAACCACCCTACTCCAAATACAAACATGCTAGGGATTAGTTAGGGCTTCACCATATGAATTTTAGAGGGGTACACATACAATCTAGTCCATAACACCCTCCAGTGTAGAACCTCCTTGATACTTATAACAAACACTCTCTCATTTTATGTAATGATTGATTATTAAATATTTATTTAAATTCCAGTGTATACATTTCAGGTATACAGTATAGTGATTCAACACTTCATTCAAAACTCAGTGCTTATCACAACCCTCCTGAATCCCCATTACCTGCTTCCCCCATTCCCCACCTCCCTTTTGGTAACCATCAGTTTGTTCTCTGTCATTGAGAGTCTGTTTCTTGGTTTGCTTCTCTCTATTTCCCCTTTGCTGATATGTTTCTTAAATTGAGTGAAATCATTTGGTATTTATCTTTCTCTGATTTGTTTTACTTAGCTACTCTAGCTCCATCAACATCACTGTAAATGGCGAGTCATTATTTTTTATGGCTGAGTAATATTCCATCCAATATATATATATATATATATATATATATATATATATATATATATATAATATGATAACCCCTTTATCAGATATGTCATTTGCAAATATCTTTTCCCATTTCATAGGTTACCCTTTAGCTTTGTTAATTGTTTCCTTTTCTGTGCAGAAGCTTTTTATTTTGATGTAGTCCCAAGAGTTTATTTTTGCTTTTGTTTCCCTTGCCTCAGGGAACATATTTATGAAGAAGTTGCTATGGTCGATGTCAAAGAAGTTACTGCCTGTGTTCTTCTCTAGAATTTTAATGATTTCCTCTCTCACATTTAGGTCTTTAATCCATTTTGAATTTATTTTTGTGTATGATGTGTATGTGGTCCAGTTTCATTCTTTTGCATGTTGCTGTCTGATTTTCCCCACACCATTTGTTGAAGAGGCTTTTTTTTTTCCATATTGGATATTCTTTCCTGCTTTGTGGAAGACTAATTGGCTGTATAGCTGTGAGTTCATTTCTGGGTTTTCTATTCTGTTCTATTGATCTGTGTGTCTGTTTTTGTGTCAGTACCATACTATTTTGATCACTACAGCTTTGTAATGTAACTTGAAATTTTGCATTGTGATGCCTCTAGATTTGCTTTTCTTTTTCAAGGTTGCTTTGGCTATTTGGATCTTTTGTGGTTCCATGCAAATTTTAGGATTGTTTTTTCTAGCTATGTAAATACGCTTATGTTTTAATATTTAAACATTTTTCATTGCCTGCCTGCATGAAATGTGTATTTCCAGCTAAGACAGCAAGCCTCTGAAGATAGAGACTTTTTTCCTTCTTACGTATGACTGGCATGCAACAGGGCACTTCTTAGAGTTAATAAATACTAGTTAATGAACTGGCTGTCTGCTTTGCTGGCATGAAGCCAACTAATTTGACTTTTGTTTTATGAAACTGCAGTGATGCATTGAGTGGATGTATTATTCAGGATGGGCTAGATTATGCATTACTAACAAATAATCCCCAAATCTCAGTGACTTGATACAGAAAAATGTCCTTTTTCTTCATACTATGTACCCATCCTGGAACACTGGGTGAGGAGGACTTATTCATGATAGCCACCCAGGAGCCCAGGCAGACAACAACTCGAACACTGCTGGCTGCTGTGCCAGAGAGAGGAGAGAGCATTGTGGGGTCCAGCATCAGTAATAAAATGCTCACTGGCCACAGTTCATTCATTAATCAGAATTAGTTATAGAACTAGAACCCCATCCAACTCCAGGGGCAGGGCAGGAAGTGCAATCCTACCATGCGTCTAGAACATGGAGAGCCGCAATTACTTGGTGAATGTCCCTAATGACCACCACAGTGGAGAAACAGATGTTCAGGTTTCTAGGAAAGAGAACAGTTGACAATCATTTCATAATATTTATCTTGTATGCCACCGGGAGACTGGCTGCTACTTTCTTCTCCTTTTCCATGCAGAATCAGCCAAGAAGATTCACACCCTGTGTAAAGCCTGGATTGCTAGCTCAGAGTTGCAGTTTGTTGCAATTAAAGGGAACTTTACTTTCCATCTAATCCAGGAACTTGCCCAATGACCCTAACAGATCCTAGGAGTGATTCCTTTGAAATGTCTCCAGAGAGGGCTGTAGGAAGGGCTCTGGTCAGAGTAGGAGAGACCCCAGCTTTGTTTCCTCTCTGCCTGATTTAACATGTGTTGCTTCTTTGTTTTAGATATATCTTTGAAAACATAAATGGTGCTAAAGGAAGAAATTGACACCCATAAATGTGGTCCAACCACTTAGTCAGGACATAGATGATTCTACAACATTGTTTCTAAAACCTCAAGCCAATCTTTATGGACTTAATTGATAATGTGCCTCTGTAATGACTGGCACCATGTCTGCCCTTAACTTCAGGGCACTCCCTCCTGCTCTTGATGTCTGCTACTGAGCTTGATTTCAGCTCCTTGCCTGGACAGCTGCGTGCACACACATTGGGCTGCCTCTCTCTGATAGAGTTGTGAAGCAGCCCATTATCATTGCAAACAGAGGTACCTCCTCTCTGCTTGGAGTCCAGTCCTTGTCTTGTTTGGACCAATATATTGTGCAAAGTAAACTAAGGAGGAATTAGAATATTTTTGTCTGCTGTGTCTCCAAAATCGCAGAGTCCCAAAATGCTTAAGCTCCTTTTAAAGTTGTTTTCCTTTTGTTACTTTAAAAACCCTTTCTGAGTAAGCCAAGGACTGATGAGCTGTCCCCAAACTGCTGCACTTACATGCAAATATGGGAGAGTGACAAAGACCCTGATTACAGCTTCATTTGCTTTATGCAAGATTCCAAAGCCAGTTAAAGCCACAGAAAACACAAGTAATGGACTCCAGCAAGTGATGATGGAGCCAGCAGGGCTTCCTGGCAGGCCCTCTGTGAAGTCACACTCTCCCTTCCATGGAGCAGCACTGACTCTAGGCTGGTAGAGGGGCCCTCAGTAGCTTCATGAATGTTGCACTCACACAAAACATCTTTTCTTCCTGCTGCCTGAGGTCTAAAACACTATTTCATCCCTTAGGTTTTAAGTTCAGTTCTTGTTGAAATGCCTCTCTCACCAGGAGGGCACTGTCTTCAAGTGGTCATCGTGTATGATTTCTTCAGTGAGAATGAGTGTGTGAGAGTAAGTGTCTCAGTGTAAGAAGGAGGAGTGAGTGAGGAATCTCAGGGATTGATGATCAGGGGTTGAGGCACTGGGTTGAGAATGGGTATGCTAGGCAAGATTGACTTCAAAAGTTGAAACTGGACCTCATCGTTTTAATGGAAGGATAGCAAGTAATACCAGCTTTTGTCCCAAAATCTATAGTAAACTTAATAATATTACTGAGTGAAGCCTGGCGTCTAAAGGAACAAGGGAGTACATGCACTTGGACTCTTCACCACCAAAGATGTCAGTTCATTAATTTAATTAAATACATGACCAAAACAACAGCGACACCACACATATCTTCTCTAATTAAAGTAGGCAAAACCCACAGCAAATTCTCTCGATTTATTAGATCAAATTATTCAACTCAGTCAGGAAAAGTGAAAGTCCCTGAACGGAGAAGAGTACTTCTGCTTTAAGACTAAACCAGTCCAAATATAAAAAACAGTGAAAGGGAATAAAGGGGAAAGGAGAAAAAATGAGTGGGAAATATCAGAAAGGGAGACAGAACATGAGAGACTCCTAACTCTGGGAAACGAACTAGGGGTGGTGGAAGGGGAGGTGGGCAGGGGGTGGGGGTGACTGGGTGATGGGCACTGAGGGGGGCACTTGATGGGATGAGCACTGGGTGTTATTCTATATGTTGGCAAATTGAACACCAATAAAAAATAAATTTATAAAAAAAAAAAAAGACTAAACCAGTCCAGTCAGGAAAATGTAAAATCCGGTTTATTAATAAGCTTAATGTCAGGAAAACAGGCAGTTAAAGGGTGGTAACAAAGAGTCTGGGGCTTAGGGCCAGATCAACAGCTCTCCAGCCCCTTGCCCATTGCCTGGCCCACAGCAAGGACTGCTGCTGTTTTTATAGGTGTGCAAGCACTATATAAATGAATGAATAAACAAGTGATTGATGGTAAGGGCAGCAGGGTGGCTCTATGACCTCCAAACACTGCAGATGCCCCTCTTGTTCTTTATCCTCAGATTCTTAAGTAAGCATCTTTAGGTAAAAGTCCTAACTCTACCAGAAACAGATTTTGAAAAATGAAATTGATTTGCTACTCTGCTGCCAGAATAATGGGACCTAGTGACAACAAACTGAGCTGGCTGCATAGGAGGGTCTCTGTGAACATATGCCAAGAGTGCAGTTTGCTTGGTATCATCCATTAAGACATCATAAGTGTCTCTTTGTCCATAACTTGTCATTGATGAACATGACCTTGTGGATTTGGAGCCCAGGTGGGTGTACTGATAACAGACAGGGGGACAGGGAGGACTGAGCCACTTCATAAAGAGATCTGGGTAAGGGGACAGAGGCCAACCGGCATAAGGACAGCATGGGCCTCAAGGAGAAGGGCCTTGAGGATCATAAACACTCTTCCTGAGGGCCTCTCGCTTTGGAGACTGGAATTCAGTGATGGGCAAACAGATGGCTTGCTCCTTCTCTGGTCCTCTCTTCCTCTGGACCATGGGGACATCTGAAGTTTTGTATTAAATTTCAACAGGAAGCTGGCCTCCCAAATATGGTATCTGCCATTCTGAGGGTCATGGGTGTTTATAGAACCCATGAGTTATCGTGTAACTGGGTGGCTGTGCCACGAGGGTTCTGAAGCAACTTCTCTGGCCTCCTGCAGCCCATGATGTGAATTAGCAACACAATTTATAATAATATATAATAAACCTTGAATTATAGCTCCAACTTACAAATATTCAAATTAGCTCAAGATAAATATAAAATAATGATTTCTACGATAGTCTTCTCCTTCTTCATCTCCTTCCTGCTATTATTATTAGTAGTAGTTGTAGTAGTATTTTACTGCAGAGGCACTGAATATTTTTGGAATCCTGCTTACTGAGTCCTCTCATCTCTACCCTCTTCCTCAAACATAGGCTAGCCTTTTGTCCTTAAACTTATATTGCTATACAGTATGCTTTTGGAAGAAGCATATACTAGGGAAGGGGAGTTGTTCTGGCAACTATTTCTATTACACAATTGATTATACTTTTATGCCCACATCTTCACAGTGATTAGCCTCTTCTTTAGGGCTTATCTCTCACCTCAGATACCCTTATTGTACTATTTAACGTGATAAGAATTGAAGGATATCTGTTTTCCTCACTCCCAAATCAGTGGCAGCACCAAGATTGGGCTTAGAGACCTAGAGCCTTCCATTATCTCCATAAGCTATACCAAAAGTTACTGCAAATCAATAGAAATTATAAGTGAACACAGTATTCTTGCAGAGTAATTGGAACTTCAAAACAGGACTCTCTAGTGACTCCTTCTAACTGGACTGCAATCCCCAACTCTTACTATAGTTTCTGTTACTCTTTATTATGTTTTCTTATGGGTTTTTATGATACCTGAGATTCTTTGGGATTTACTTTGTAATAAATGTCCTTCAAGAGATGTGTGCATTGTCATTGGGGTGAAACATCCTGTCTCATATTCACTGACACATAAACAGGGACTGATTTCCTTTATAAATAATTAGTGGGCATGCAGCATAGAGCGAGCTCTGGGGGGACCAGACTCAGGACATGCATAGGTGATGGGGATGTGGAAGGGAGGAGGCAAAGGGAATGGAGGAGGAGGAGGCGGCATCTAGAGCAGGAGTCTGCAGGAGAGTTGTGGGAAGGTTTAATAGGGGATTATGATTGTAGACAGCAGGAGAGAGAATGAAGTGGCCAAGATAGTGGACTTTGATGTCAGGGATAAGCTTCATTAGGGTATTCTACTAGATGCTTCTAGGAATGTCCAGATAAGCAAGGCCAGGAGAAACATAGAATCACCAAATTTCAGAGTTGGGAGTTCATTTAATCCAATCTTCATCTAATGACTGAACTATAACCAGGACAACCAATATCCAGCCTCTGTTTCAGCATTTCCCAGGATGCAAAAAGGTTTCCAGGGAGAATTAACCAATTCCATTTTTGAACATTTCAAAATGGTGAATTTGGCATCCCTGTATTGAAATATAAAATGACTCTATGTAATTTCTACCCAGAGGTCCTTGTTCTGCTTTTGGAATTCTACCCAATGTGCCTATGACCCTTCCCACATGGCAGGTCTGCAGATATTTTGGTACAAGTTCTGACCTCCAGAGTCTTCTTGGCAGCCTGAGCACTCTCCCTGAACACCCTCCAGTCTTTCCTTGTCCTGGAGAATGCTAGTGATTTCCACTCAGCAGTTTAGTTGGGTTGTGTTTGTCTCTGCTATTTTAGCATATTTATGCTTTAACAGTTTAAATTGAATGAAGTCAAAAAAAAAAAATTGAATGAAGTCATATATTTCCCAACTTACATTTGTGTAAAACAATTTCTCTATTAGATCTCACTTTTTGCTTATTGTTCAAATATAAAGAACTTTCTTTAGAAATGTGTTTATACCATTCATTTATTCATTCATTCGACAAATAGTAATATGTGAACACAACTGGATGCCAGGCACTCTTTAGGAGCTGGGTATGTACCAGTGAACAAAGCAAAGTGCTTTCCTTCTTGAAGCTTACATACAAGTTAGAGGAGGGAAATGATACATGAAGGAAGAGAAACCTAGGATGATTAGGATGGGCAATGTTGCTTTTCATATAAGCTAGATATGTGTGTTGCTATTTCATAAACTGTATATCTCAGCCTCTGTATTTGTTCCATGCTTATGTCATTCACACCCAAGGGGAGACAATTTTGGATTAGGCCATTGCTAGTTCTATCACTACTAGTGCCACTAGTGCCATGTCATCAACTACACAAGAGAGAAGCTCTGGAAAGATCATGAGTCCTGTGTGGCCAGTCTGATTGGATCTAAAAGCACTTTCTAGCTGTGTAACTTGAGAAAGATTTTTTTTTTAACTTTGAATCTCAGTTATTTATAAAGTGGGGATAATAACATCTTTTAAGGTTATAGTTTGGATAAGATCAAATTCTGCACTAGTTCTAGTTCATAGCAGTTGGGTTGTAGTTAGCAAACATTAGCTCCATTCTCTTTCCCCTTTCCATGTCTCCGGCTTATATGCTGATAAAAATGTCCAATTAAGAAGGCTGAGAATTGAACCACTGGAATTCCTTCACATATTGACCTTACTCAATAATTTAGGGTATTTGAACATGGTAGGCAGATTTGGAGTCCATGTAAGTGGAGTCCCAATTTCTCCCTATTTGTATCTTTTTCCATAATGAGCACACTAGCTCAGGAAGATTACTAAAAATATTGTTGTATATTAGATGGGCTAGCTTGGTTAGGATATATAGTTTCAGGCTGAGTTGAATTGTGAAATATGGGATGAAATTGAACAAAACAGTTGTAATCAGGATAGGATATAGGATAGACAGAGGAGAGATGGATGGGAATGGAATAGAGTGGGAGAAGGTACCATGAGTGGGTGATTTGGAATGAAAAGGATTGGAGGACAGAATTGTATGGAAGGGAAATGGGTTGAGACCAGGTGAGCATGTATAGTAATCAGAGTAAAGGCATTTCTTAGACTTTACTTTTACTTTCTTTTTCTACAGAAGCTCTGAACATAACCACAATGAGCATCTTGATTCTCCGTGTGTTTTGCACAAACTGATGCCAGTGTTGACAGAGACTTAGTGCTGCCATCAAGGGATTTACACTGCCTCTTTAATGTTCCCCTTCTGTGGGAGCTTTATGGCCCTGCTGTCCAACCTAATATCTGCAGCTTGCCATTTGGCACATGAGTCTCTCTTTGTCCCAAATGCATGAAGAATGGGAAGGGAGTGAGGCCCTCTGTGTGCAACAGCTTTGTCTGTTTCTGGGCTGGGTCTGGGCTAGGGCCCAGTGACCATTCTGCCCTTAGACTTTTAAATTTCCTGCCCCAGTAGGGTGGTTTTCCCAAGGGAATGCTATGTGTAGCATCTGGACAAGATAAAGGAACTGGGATTTCCATGGGTCACAGGCATGCACAACTTCTCTTGCAAGTGTCTAAATCTCTGAAATTTGATATATTGAGAGCATTCCTTTTAGGTCCGGCAGGGGCTACATCATATCCAAGTGTCTCTTGATATGTGAGTGTTACGTGGCACCTCTAGGAACAGTTCTGGCTGACATTGATTTATCCATCTTCATTTTCCTGCTCCGTCTTGTCTCAGCATCATCTGGGATTATGGTTAGTTAGCATGTGGTTAGGAGCTAAGATCCCTAGGCCAAGGTTTGCCTGGGAATAATTACTCTCTATGGGCCCCTAAGGGGCTGATATTATTGTTGAAAAGCTGGTGGTAGAGAATGTATCTGTCCTGTAAGAGAAAGAGCATGGGTTTTAACTCAGACAGCTTTGCAGGGAGGGCCAGGATTAGAGTGAAGGAAGGCACTCACTCTCAGGGTCTTACAGGTACAGGGGTCAGAACCTGAGAGTGAGAGTTTCCTGAAATTTTATATCTTGGGTACTAAATTTACCTTACCTTGCTCCTGCCTCTACCTATAGGGCTCGAAATCCTGGTTTGGCCACTTCCTAGCTGGGGCCTTGAGAGAGTTATTTAACCTCATGGAGCTTAATTTTTCTCATCTGTAAAATAGGCAGCCTAATGCTTCCCCCTCAGAATTTCAACAAGAATAATATGAGGTATCATAAGTAAGATGTCAATAGAGGAGATGCTTCTGAAACATTATCTCTCTCCTCCAGCATATATTCCTGCTTGAAAATAACAGACAATAAAAAAGAAAACACCAAAGATCTGAGTGCAATGGCAAGGGCTATAGTTGATATTTTCATGGAGTCCCAAGAGATCTCACAGACTTGAGTGGACCTGTCACACATAGAAGGAACCAATGAGCTACAAAGCTACACTGGGACATGGGTTCAAGGTCGCCAGGTTCCATGCCTTGCTGTACTTCCAGAGCAAACTTTCCACCTCTCTGCCTAGAACAGGCAAACAAGGAAATTATCATATCCTGGTGTCCCCAAAAGGTATCTAAAACTGTCACATAAGGAATTATGTCTGATAAAGATCACTCACATGAGTTTAACATGCTGGTTTTTCCTCATGGCTCTTAACCCATCTGCTGTGTCCTGCCCATTCCACTCCTTCTAAATGCTACCTTCTCCTTAAAGTCCATCTTAGAGTCTTCCTTCTCTTTGAAGTTTTCCTAGCCACTCCAGCTCACCTTTGTTCCTTTGCCTACTCTGTTTTGGAAGATAGTCATCTCAAATCCTTCTGGGACTGGGTTAGGACACAGTTGTTAACTAAGATTTGGTGCTGACTGTGGATCAGGCACTGTACTGGGCTCTGGGCTCTGTCTCTTCTGACACCATTAAAGTATTCTGAACTTCTCCAGCTAGAGATCACTCGATGGGAACACAAGATGTCTGATTCAGGGCAAATTATTGGAAGCATGTGATATCCAAGGTCACACGGTGCCTTAAATGACAAAATAGACTAGATCCCAGATCTTCCTAACCAAGTCCTCTTTCCACAGTTACTTCATAATTGTCACTTAACGATGTACAGCTGCCTTGTAAGTATCCATTGCAGGGCTGGATAACTGCAGACCTCCTCCAACAAACCAGATAGTGATATACTTAAAGGAAGAGGCTGTGTTTGATCAATGTTTTATCCCCATGATGCCCAACACAACATCTGGTACACAGGAGAAGCCTTTAAAAAGATAAACAAAACCCCAAGCCCGCAAATACTTATTGACCGTACCAGAAGCATTCACATTCCAAAAACAATTCCTGCATGGGAAAGAGTTTTGTTATCTAATGGGATTGATTTCCAGTGTTAGCCATATTGAATTCCAGCTGAGTGTGATATGTTGGGGTCAGAGACACCTTTCTCATACCTTTCATATCTCACAGCACAGATAACTATCCAACCCCCAGTGTTGGAGTCTGCTGAAATCCAGGTGACTGAAAAGATCTAATTAATACAGTTTTAATTATGGCAGTAATAATACCTACCTCCCAACATGAGAAGGTAGGATATTAAGTTAGTAATACTAAATTTCCCAAGGGTGCTGAGACCCTTTAAGATGAGTTAATTTGAAAGTTACTGATATGATTAGAGAACAGAAATAGGCATATCTGAGAGATTCCAAAGGAGCAAGCAAACATCAATATATCAGTCAAATGTGCAATCAATCAGCAATCCAAGACACAATGTTAGGTTCTGGCTGTAAAAAAATAGATGTTACCCCTGCTTTTATACCATATATAATGAGACAAGACAGGCAAAACATAGATCTCTGCCCCTCTCCCCAGATTAGTTCAGTGACCTCCTCTTCTTTCCACTTCCCACCATTCATCCTGTGTTAGTTGTTTCAACCTAGCATATATTACCTTGTATTGTTCTTACCTAAGAATGTGCCTTTCTCCTCAACTAGGTGTATACCCCTTGAAGGCAAGAGTTTGTTTTGTATTGCTTTGTATCCTCAACTCTTAGCATAGTATTGGCATTTAGTAGGTACCCTGTAAGTATTTCTTATAACTGGAGATTAATTACCGCAAGAGTCATTAATGTTAGCCTTATTTCTTTGGGAAGCTTTCATAGAGATGGAGAGACTTGACAAAGGATTATTCTGTAAGAGAGAAATAAAGCGTAAGGATGAGTCAGTAGAGTTGGCTTTTATAGGGCATTTACCAATTTGGAGTTTATTGTTCAGGAAATGGGGAAGCATTGATATGAGTGTATCAGGGTGGGAGTTCTAAGGATTCTAAGAATGTTGCTCTGAATGCGGTTTTAAAAATGCATAATAGGTTTTCTCCAGAAGACCCTGTGTCAGCCATTCAGTTGGGTCCATACATTTACCCCACCGCCATTTAGCTCAGCTCAGTTTTGCATGAAGTTTCAGACTAAGGCTGGGAGTCTATGCAAAGCCTGAATTGTCTCTCTAGTTTGTTTTAGAATGAACTCATTCATCTAGACCTAGAATTCTGGCCCAGGTCATGATCTGTGTTGCTAATAGATTATCTTTTGCTATTAGTCATATTCTGGATCCAACAAATCAGTGATGATCCCTTATTCCAATACTGTTCTCAAGTTGCCAACCATCCCTCATTTTGTCTCCTCCTGTATCCTTCACTTTTCAGTCCTAGACTGAGCATTTTCTTTACTTCCATGTTTTGAAATTAGCATGCAATATTAAATGCTGCCTTGACATCCTTAAGCCTCACAGGGCCCCAAAGGCCTATCCATGAGTTCCCTTGTTCCTCCCCAGCTGTGTCCCCAATTCAATGAAAAA
Organism: Canis aureus; assembly: GCF_053574225.1. NCBI lineage: Eukaryota > Metazoa > Chordata > Mammalia > Carnivora > Canidae > Canis > Canis aureus. The sequence continues at coordinate 28,659,621 of NC_135616.1, forward strand.
GACTTTCCAGCTGGCTAGTTCACTTATCAGAAGGACTAGTATACTCCACCAGATTTTTCGCCTGATGGCTAGCCCATGAAATTATTCAAAGAAGCCAATTACATCCACTCTTAGAAACTGGGAGTCACTTTACCCTCATCACTACAGAGCTTGCCTCCTATAACCCCCACTTGTGCCCTGAGGGCAAGCCCTGTGTGGCATGTGCTATGCTATCCCTCTCCACCTGCAGTGTACATGATTAATGAACTATAGTTAATCTCTTCTGTCCAGTTTAAGGTGTCATGTATTTGGCCATCTCATACTACTTAGGGTGAGAGATCCTTCCTGTAACCAATAAGGTGAATAGGAGGTGATCCGAACACATTCCTCTTCCTATCCAGTTAATTGGCACATCAATTGCCAACCCTTCTGATTTTCCTTAACTCAATAGTTGTGGAAAGGGTGGTGGGTTGCTATCTTGGTCTTAGCAGCCCCACATGGCAGGGCTCTTATGTGGATTATTACTGCCGAGCATTTGTTTACTTCTGACCAGTGCCTGAATTTCCAAAGACTTGGATTTGGTGACTGGGTCAAGAGAGACTATAGCTTACTTTTTACATTTATGTCATTTATTCAATCACCAACTTTTATTGAGCATTTATAAAAACTGCATCCTGAACATACAAAGAAGTATAAGACAGCATGGCCTCAAGGCACCCACAGTCTGGTGAGGAGACAGACAATAGCATCAATAATTTTGACAGAGACAGATATGTGCTATAATAATGAAATGCCTGTAGTATTATTGGAGTTCAGAGAGACAGCAAAGAGAAGAAATTCTGAATTTAACCAAGGATAACAGATTTGAGAAGGATTCCAAGAGATAAGGATAATTTTGAAGGTCAGGTGAGTCTACCACCTGGATGTATTGGGGGAGAAAAATATTCTTGACTAAGGAGACATTATGTGCTGATGTTGAGACTGTCTCTTACCACCTTCACTGTTACACCCTTGTTTGATCCACTGTCATCTCTTGCTTGGTTCCTTGGAAGAGTCTTCTGGCTCCCTGATTTTGTCCTTGCCTTCATCCTTGTGCCCAGAGTGGTATTTTTACGATATCAGTTACATCAGTAAGTCTTCTATGGTTTCCCTATTTCACTCAGAGTAAACTCAAAGCCCTCCCAGTGTTCAAGACCTTACATGAGTTGGTCTCCTTAAGTCTTCTAATCTCTAATAATACTATTATTTTCCCCTTTTGTTGACTCTGCTCCAACCCTCCTAGAGGATCTTTGGGGCTCTCTCTCCCTGAGGACTTTTGCACTATCTGTTTCTTTTACCCAGGACACTCTTCTTTCAGATGTCAGCATGGCTGTCTCCCTCAAGTCTGTCATTCTGTACTTAGATGTTGCCTTCCCTTGGGGCTCACCCTGAGCATACTGTTTAATTCTAAACCATAAAAGCTCTTGTTTTCCTTTTATCCTATGTCATTTTCTATTTTTTTCCTATATTACTTACCCTCTTCTTTATGTACTGTAGAGTTTACTATGATTTATCATTTGTTGTTTGCTGTCCTGCACTAGATTATAAGCTCAAATATAGAGAGATCTCTGCTGTTTTGTTCACTGGCATAGCCCAAGGTACCCAGAACTGAGCCTGGCACACAATGGCCTGGCATACAGATAAATAATTATCTGTCAAGTGAAAGCCTGGACAAATGACAGATTGCACTGGGATGCTGCAAGCAGATGGGTGCATCTGAATGCTTTCAACAGACATGGATAAAGAAGAGCATACAGGTAGTTGAGGGCCAGGTTGTGGAGGGCTTTGTAGGCCCTGAAGAAAAATTTCCAACTTTATTCTGAGGGAATTAGAGGGCCTCTAAGGGATTTTGAAATAGGAAATGGAATAACAAGATCAAATATCTATCCCATTAACCAAGATAGAAAATCCAAGGGGAAAATGTCCACTTAAGTGAGATCTTGATATTTTAACTTTCAGGTATCTAGGATATAATGTGAGAAAGTCAGAAATCAGTATGTGAAATTTGACTGACACATCCCAGGGACGATGGCACTTGGGCAGTGTGGAAGATGAGCTGGGAGTCTGGCAGGCTGACTGGAATCTTGGCTTTGACCACTCAGCAGGACAACTCTAAAGAGGGCCCAGAGTTCATAACTCCAGATTTCTCATCACTTTCAAGAGCTGGTGAGGATTCCAGGAGACAAGTATAAAGTGTCTGATTTATTTCTCACTTAGAGTAGACAGTGATTGTTCCTACTTTCTCACAAGTGTGGGATTATGCATGTGTGTGACATCTAAGAAATGCCTCTACATAGTTGGAAGTCACCCTGGAAGATGACAGACCAAGAGCAGACAGGGTGTAGCCTGGAGACACCACCACTCTGGGTGTGGCCTGAGCTATGGGGCAGAATGAGACCTAGGCAAGGCAGGAATGGGAGAATGCTGAGAAACAGGTAGACACCAGTGTTTTAGGCTGGAGAGAGGCCAAGGAGGAAAAGCTCTGACAAACAACTTCAGAAAATCCCTAACTGCCCAAACCAGGTACAGACTTCTTCAGGAGAGGACTGTGTGGAGGGAGAAAGCACCAGCAGGGAGCATATGCTAAGATATGGAGAAGTATAGTCATAAAGGGAAGACAGAATGGACATTTGAACTAAGCTGGATCATGAAACTATATATATATATGTCTTTGGGTGGAAGAAGCCAGTAGAAAGAATATTTGGAGAATGCCAGAAATAAGGCATGGTGGCTAAGTGCTATTAGGGTTTGGAATCTGGGCTGAAATTCTGGTTTTGCTTCCTTGTAGCTGCATAATCTTGAGCAAGTTACTCTAAACTCCTAAGCCTCAAATAAAAATGAAGATAAAATGATCACACCCTCTACTGCTGTGTTGGGGGGCCCAGGTAAGAGACTTGGTGAAGCTCTTAGCAGCATATTGGGGAAGGAGTAGGACACCGAGGAAGGAGGCAGTAGGAAGAGATATGCCCCAGCCCCTGCACGGCAGGGTCTGTCTTCAGATGAGCCCTAAATGTTTTGTTCTGCCAGAGAAGGAATGGAGGTATTTGGCTTGAGACAAGGACAGAGGCAGGTTGGACAAGAGCAGAAGGACCTGGGATGGTTGCTGACTTTACCTGTGAAGTGTGGGTCAGCTCTTCTACAGCTGGCTGGTCAGGAAGGGCAGGGGGGCCAGGAAGGGAGGTGTGGGATAGGAACCCTCAGCTATGAGAATGATGGGGAAGAGCTGGGAAGGGTTAGCTCAAGAAGTTGGTGCCCAGTGCAGTCACACAGGACCTCACAGTTGGGTTTTAATGTTCTGTGCTTTCCATCTCGAAATTTTAATACTTTTATCTTTGAATTGTGTCCTTTAACTGAGTTCAGTGAGAAAATAGGGAATGTACTAGGGACTTGGAGCCTAGCTCACGTGTGGTTCTACCTCCCAGGACAGGTCCTCTGCTTTCTGCTCCCCTGTTCTCATGTGCCTCAGCCTGAGGCAGGAGTTGAAGTCAGATACACGCCTGCATTGAGATGTGAACAAGGCCCAAGCATCTGCAAGAGTCAGCACTGGCCTGCCAGCTAGTGTCCTTGCACTGGAGGGAGCACAACATTAAATAGCAAATAAAGAGATATGGAAGCAAGAAGAAGGCTTTTTCTTTGTTGTTTGAACAAGGATACCTGCATCTTCATTTTGCACCGGGCCCCCATTTATGGGACTACAATTATGTAGTCAGCACCAAGGAGAAGAAAGGATTTGCAGAAGCAAAAGGGCTGCAGAACAGACTGCGCAGAGCAGCCGGACTTGGAGCCCACCAGTTCCTGGTGGGCAAGCAGGATGGCATTCTCCAGAAGCTCCATCAGCCCAGACACAGGAGTGTAGGAAGTAGCGAGGGCAAAAATTAGCGAGGGATGGCTGTGACAGGTGAGAATGGTGGAGCTCCAAGGCAAAGGGACTATCTGTGGTAGGGCAGGAGAATACAGATGATCCAGAGGTAGACCCGTAGAAGGAACTCAACCCAGAAGGAAAAATGTGAAGATGCAGCATGAGGAACAGATTTAGTAGGAGCCAGGTACAGAAGGAAGTATGCTCATGGAAGATTGGTCAGAATAGGGCATTTGAGAGTTCAGAATTTCCTGAATATTTCCAGAACAAGTTCTCGTACATCTCATTAGTAAAGTTTGTAATTTGCACCCTCCTTTTTTTGCCGTGCATTTGCAAACAAAACATTGCTCTCAGATTCAAGATTTAGACTTCTGAATCATAGTACAACTCATTTTTTTGTATAAGTAACATATGTTTGGTGTCTTTAAACACAATTACTTTTGTATAATAAAAGTGTTGATTTGATGATGCGACATTTTCTGCAAGTGTGTTTAAGAGAGTTTATGTTTTCATAAGTTGCAATGAAACTCAATTATGTATGTGTAATAAGGCTTCTGATTGTTACACTTAGACTTTTCTGTATAATGAAGCCAGCAATTAGAATTTGCTTGCTCTATGGCTTAGGAAAACACACTTGTTTTGGAGACAAAAGACTCTTAATGAGCCCCCTTTTTTGTTAATTTTTTTTTGTTGTTGTTAAAAACCAGTCTATAACTCAAACATATAATTAGATTTCTTAAAGGTTTGGATTTTTTTGTTGTTGTTATTTTTTCCCTCTAACCACAAAACAAAGCAAATAGCAATAACTTCAAGGCACACATTGTTTCAAAGCTGTGAATCTTGCTATGATCTGCAGTTTTACCTTAGAGGTACCTCCAGAGCATAGTGTCATCCTGCTTTGCTAAGGAGGCAGAGGCCTGGCATGGCAGCTCTCTGACTGAGTAGAGAAATGTTCTTTACAAGTATTGCACAGGAATTGGTCTGGACACTGCCTCGAGGTGAGCACTGATGTTCTGCTTGAGTGTCAGCCTCAAGGTTAGCCTGGCTCAGGAACAGAGTCCCACCTCCCCTCCCAGAGGCTACTACTTGCCTTGGAGCCCTGCTAGTGCTAAGGTGGAGGAGGCAGTCCCTGCACTGACTGTGTGAGTGCTGGCAGGAGTTATCTCAGTGGCCAAAGGAACTTCCTTGTTCTCCCCCTTTCCATCTCCGCCAGGGTGACAGCAGTTCATCATCCCTTCTTCACTTTTGGCCATACATTTCACTGCTAGCCATTTGCATCATTTTCAGAGAAGGCTGGTTTTCTTCTGGTTGTTCAAGCATGTGGGGAAGGGCCCATGGGTGAAAATTTCCTCCATTATGTATCAGTTGGAAGGAAGCCCTTCTGCCTTTCAAGATGTTCTCTGTGAAGCCTACTGTTAGAAAGGCCCTGTTCTTAAAGGTGCTAAACTGTTTTGTCATTATCAATCATTGTTTACTGAAAATTCATTTTTATAATTTATAATATGCTGAGAAAGTTTTCAGTGGTCTTGATCAGTCGGTATCCAGTGAGGAAAACACAGAAAACTCTATGTCAAGCAGAAGAGGGTTTAATATAGGCAGTTGGTTACACCCATGCTCGAATGATGAGAAGAGAAACATGGTAGCATGGTTTTACCCAGGGCATAAAAGCATGCACTGGTGCTCTGATATACCTGGAGCTCCATGAGAGGCAGATATTGCTGCCATTGGAATCACTGCCCTCTGCTGCCAGCAGGAACAAGGAGCTCACACCCTGCTGGTCAAACCACCAATGATACTGCCAGAGCCTTCAAATCGCCTGAAATCCCTTGTTGTTGCTAGAGCCAGAAGGAGAATAGCTTCCCCCTCCCTCCTGCCTTCTAGTCTCCAGTGAGCACCACTCACTAATAGCCTGTATCTGGCCAAGGGTTCTGGGCCCTACAGTTTCCAGTTTTTCACCCCCTGTGTTAGAGATGAAGGCAAAGCAGGGTGGAAATGGGTCTGAGTATCAACCTACCATATTTGGTACATTGAGGGCATGTGACAAGAGTGGTATAGAAAACATAACCTTGTAATCGCCAGCGATATATCCCAGCAAACCCCAACCACAACTGTGGATTTCATGTTCAATCAACTCTCTGAGCAGTGGAGGAGGGAAAACGTAGTGGGGCATTCTGTTGGGAATTATCAATATGAAGGAAAGACAGGTTGGTCGAGTCTGATTGCTGGAATTAACAATCTCCAAAACTAAAAAGTACTCCATTCAGCCACTTCTCAGAGGCAGACTTTTAAATTTTAAACAAAGGATCCAATTAAATTTGATCCAATTTAAATCCATTCAGTTCAGAAACCTTTATTAAATATCTACGATGGATTGTGCCCTGGGCTAGATAGTATAGGAGTTACAAATTTGTGGCTGGCAGGCAGGCTCTATGCTGCCACTATAGATCTAAGTTAGAATAGACTCTTGGTCCCCCAAACTCTTGGTTTTGGTTTCTTCGTTATTTAACTGCATAGACTGTATATCTCCTTGGGAGAGGCATTATCACCCCCATGTTTCATATAAAAGGTCATTTATACTGAGAATTTCTTATGTGCTCACACTATGCTAAGCTCTAGAAAAGCACCATCACATGAAATTCTACCAGGATCCTTGAATGTAGCTATAATCTTAAATTTTATTGTGCTTTTCACATAGATGAAGAAACTCAAGCTCCAAGAAGTTAAAATGACCTGGCCAAGGGAGCTACCAGGCTGTCGGCAAACTGCTAGTCCTTAAGCCCTGTGCTCATACTAAGATGTGCTATTTCTCAGGTAAGACTCCATGTTAGTGATCTAGTCCAAGGAGCTGTGGTATTGTTCAGTTCCAAAGATTTTCCTGCTTAGTTGCACAGTCCATGAAGTCTCTGGACCTGATTTCTATTTCAGCTTCAACATACCTCAACCATGTTGCTCATCTTTGGCCTCCATTCCTTATCTGTAGGATGAGAGGTTGAGTAAGAGACTTTCCATGTGGGAACAGGGCTTGCATAGGTACCTCCAGCACTTCCATTTTCCCTGTCCTGTTGACAGTCTAATTTTCCCTCCCATCATGCCTGGCTCCTCATTGCCTGTTTCACATACTCACCAAACAATTGTATTCTTGCCTGCCTAGAGCATGCTGTCTTTTCTTGCTACTTGCCTGGAGTAGACTCAATCTCTAGGCTCCTCCTCCTGCAGATAGCCTCCAGCTGAACCTGCAGAATGCACAATGTTCTCACCCTCCTCTGAACTCATACCTAGCATACATTTGGTGCAGGTTTTTATCTGAACTGCCCATTTGACCAAGTGATTGGGCATTTTTGTTAACTTTTCACATGGGCAACTTTCACATGGGTCTCCCTAGTGTTTGAACTTTAGAAGTTGGGTGCGACACATGTGGCATACTTTTCTTGTGTCCTCATAATGCCTAGTATGGCCCTCAGCTCATGATGGGAGTTACTAAATATCAACTAGTGAAGGAACTGGAGAACCATCTACTTACGTGTTAGTGGGTCAGGGAATGGAGAGGCCAGTTGTGGCTGTGAGGGTTAGGAAGGAGTTCTCTGAGAAGGTGGGCTTGGAGTAGAGTTTTGGAGTTTGGAGAAAATTTGGAAAGGCAGAAGCAACTGAGTATGAAGAATATAAATGGCACAGCACAAGTAAGGAGAATGTGGGGAAGGAGCATGGTACTTGGGAGAGCCTGCAGAGAGAACTGTTAGTTGAAACATGTGAACAGACTAGGCTATGAGAAAACAGGCTCAGGATGTGGAGTTCATGGGAAATAGACCGGCATCAGAGGGAAAAAGGTGGTGGTAGATTTGGAGGGTTACTTGGCACTTTCTATGTGCTGGGAAGACAAAGTTGGGGAAGAGATAATCTCTTCTTGATTATACAGGAGTTTATAATTAAGGGAGGGGGATGAAGACAAGATCACAGTGAGCCTCCACACTAAGAGGAACATACCTATGTCAACAGGAGAAGTGCTCTAGGGCTCAGAGATGGGCTCAATAAACCCTGGAATGTGATGGTGGTAGGCATGGGCACTGAAGGCAGAGAGCTGGGCCAAACTCAGAGCTCTGGAATTTACTGGCTGCCTTATTGTGGGCAAATTCCTTGATTTCTCTGGGCCTCTGTTTCATTATCTTAAATATGGAGAAACAGTAGTTCCTAACCATAGAGTTACTATGGGGATTAACTAAGATCATGGATATGAAATCAGCACAGTGTAGGACCTGTGTGGGCACTCCATAATTGTAACTTCCTATTGAATATTTATTTCAAAGAAAGAAAAGATGACCTGTGATTGAAAGAGGCTATTCTAGACTTCATTAAGGTGCCATGTGGGATAGACTTTGAGGAAATGGTGGAACTTAGCAGGTGGAAACTCAAGACTGGCATGGCAAGAGACCGGACAGCACAGGGGCCTGTGTGGAGGGGAGGATGTGCCTGGCCCCTGTGGGGAACAATAGATTGCCCAGTTTTCTGGAAGCAGAGTGACAGTTTGGAAAGACAGCTAAGGGCTGTTCAGGGCCTTACAGGCCAGGCTGCTAAGCTTATTCTTAGTGGCCCAAGCAATGGAGTGACTGTGGCATTCCTGTGGACAGAACCAGGTGACATCAGACATGGGCCTGGGATGGGATCCAGAGCAGTACATAGGCTAGAGGGGCTCTGTCCCCCAGATCTGTACTGGTTAACCTATTGAGGCAAATTCACTTTTTTTCAAAGTCAGTCTCAGAGAGAGAAAGCCATGTGAATCCAAATATCCGGGCAGCAATCCCCAGAGGCACCAAAGGTAATGAAACATCGGTATCTGCCACTCTTATCTTTTATTGCTGATATTCAGATAATGATGCCAATACCCAGCTTGGGAGGGAGGAGGAAATGCTGCTGGTGCAGCTTCTTCAGTTCATCTCCTGGATGGTAGAGAGGAAGGGAGAGGGGACAGGGAAAGTACCTGAAAAACAAGCCCTCCTCCTCATTCAGGTATAAAGTGAAGGCAAAATAAGCTATTCCCTACCACAGAGAGCCATCTGAAAATAGTTAAAGTTTCCCCACCCTTCTGCCTGGTGGTAGTGCTTGGCTCCATTACCATTGTACCTCATGGCTATATAATGTTTCATAATTTTCAAAGTGGTTTTACATCTAGTATCTCATTTAGTATGCATCATGAGGAAAACTAGACTCAGGAGGTGACAGGACTCAGGCAGGGAACCTGTCCAAGGCCATTTTGTCACCTCCAGCTCAACTTGAAGAAATTAGTCAGAGTGGGGATGGTGGAGAATGAGGATGCTCCCCCAGTGGTCTCTGGTAGATCTGAGATCAGAGCTGGAGGGTGAGAAGCTGAGTGGCAAGTCTGCCTCACCTGCCCCTTCCACACCTACGGCACACATTGATGATGGGTCATGACAGGCTTTCCTCTGAGCCCAGACAAAGCCTCAGGGTCCTTCTCAAAGCAATGTTGGGCAGCCACTACTAATTGATCAGAACTGGCATTCAGGATGGAATCTATTTGCTCTTCTGCATTAAGCCATTGTCCAGAGCCTCTCCTTGTTAAAATGTCAATAGTGGAATGTTAAGGTATTAAACCATTATCAGCCCCTGGCACCTTCATGTAAATTCATTTGTCAGATTGCTGTGTGCAAGCCCTCAAAGGAGCTAATCTAGAATGGAAGAGTTTGTTTACTAAGGAATGTAAGGCCTGATGGGAGCATGGAATGACTAGTGGTGACTCCACCAGCAGATAGTCAGATTGTTTAACAATCTTTAGAGAAGATGTATTGTCTATACTCAGAAGTTGGTATGGGACCTTGGGCAAATCATTTAACCCTATTAGTTTCCATTTCCTTACCTGAAAGATGAGAATAAGGACATCTGATCTGCCCACTCCAGAATAACTGTGAGAGTGAAAGCTTGTGAATGTATTTTGTATTTTATAAAGTATAGTACAAATGCAAGGGCTGATCATTTAGTTACATTAGGAAGAGACAAGCTCTCATTCCTCAAGTCGCATGCACATGAAGGGTAAGGAAAAGAGAGAGAGGGAGGAATTAATATTTATTAGGTTCCCAATTGCCATTCATCTTAAGTATATTGGCCCATTTAATTTCCACAACCACCCAGTGAGGTTGATACTGTGGAGCCCATTGTTCTATGGACCACACAGCCAGTATTTTTCAGAGACAAGATGTGAACCCAAGTGTATCTGAGTGTTCTCCTTACAGCATAATCCAGGACCTCAACTGCACACACGTGTACTCTCTCCTTCACTGACTGCTTCCTGCAGAATAAGTTAGGGCCCAGGTCAGAATGAGATGAGTGGGGAACAGGCAGGTGCCCTGAGACCAGAGCCCTCCAGACAGGCAAAGCTGGCTGGTGATTTGGAGATCCACAAGAAATTATTAGAAAGGCACAATGGGAAGATCAGAAAACTACTCTCCAGGCCTATAGCAGGTGAGGGGCAGCCACCTTGGGCAGAAGCATCCAGAAGACCTTTGCACTCAGGGTAATTAGTGCACATTCCCCATGGGGGCAAAGATCAAGTTATAGAGGGGCAAAGCTGGGTTATAAGTAGAAGCAGCTTGTATAGCTGTTAGAGGTATGAGTGTAAATCCTGAGATGTGTCAAATTATCCATATTCTCTGAAAATATTTTAGCCATGTAATCATCCATTTAAGTTATTTGCTATCATCATAGCAAAGATGGATATGCAGTATGGGTACATATGACCCAAAAGATATATGTTCAATGAAACGCTTAAGGAGCATCGTGGCACAAATAAATGCCAATGGTTTGAAGTAATTTTAGTTTGGCTTTCATGCACTTGAGGAGTTGCACGGAGTTTGGAACACCATGATAAAGCAATGCTTTGGATATGGCTGCATGCTTTGGATATGGCTGTGTGGGGTTTGATGGTTTGGGGATAAGTGATGCTCACCCTGTCAATGTCCCTAAGGGACGTAGCATCATGAAAGATCATTTCAGTGTAACATAACAACTGATTTTTTTCATGCTCTTGCGCTGATTATCTCAAATCAAACATCTTTGATATACTTGACCAAACAATATGGAATACTATTTTTTTTTTCATGTGCTAGTTAAACATAGTTTGTACCAAAGGCTAAAAGTGGGATTGGGGGAAAACAGACTGCCCATGTTTCCTGCTTCATGGTTTTGCTTCACCTTGGAGAGAGAAAGCCCAGGGTAGTTACTCACAGAGGAGAGGCATTGGGTCCTATGGGCCCTTCCACGTAACACAGAAGGAGGAATCTGCAAGAACAGTGTCTCTTCTGGCTCCTTTACTGATGTGCCAATCTGTATAGTCATGCTACCAGGAAGCTATGGGGAAAAAAAATCTTGAAGGTTGTGGAATGAAAGGAGGAAAAACAGCAGTACAAACAAGAAACAGAGATGAAGCAGGCCAAATTAGTAGATCGTAGCTCAACCTCCAGGTTGAGGAATTGTTATATTTTACATGGATGCAGAATTAAAGTAACAGCTACAGCTCCTCTGGCACTTCAAAAGAATTCCAAAATGACATTCTCAGTTCTCCCAAAGCCGTGGCCCTGGCAGAGGCTGCAGAGGCCTGGCAGGGATGCATGGGGCTGGTCACAGGATCAGAAGACATTCTGGCTCTTTTATGGATGAGATCACTAATTATTAAGAAAAAGGTTTCAGCTTGTTCTATGAGGTCCCAAGGGACAGAAGCAGGTCCCAGCGATGGGCATTGTGGAAAGAGATGTTTTGATTCATTATGTGATAGATCACTCTGACAAAGCAGAGTGGTCCAAAGATGGAATATTTTGCGTTAGGCTCTCATATGCCTGTACCCAGAGCAGTGACACTATGGACTAAGTTTGCTGAGGGTGTTAAAATGACTGGCTCCTAAACCTGACTGCATATTGGGCTTACCTGGGGAATTTATTAAAAAATATGGATTCCCAGCCTCCTTCTCTAGAGCTCATGTTTCAGGAGGTAACAGAAGAGAACTGGGAACTTATATTTTTAACAGATTCTCAAGTGACTCTTGTTTGTGGAATAATATCTGGAGTAACTTTTTATGAACAAAATTAAACCAGTGTTTGGCTCATTGCAGTTGGTGTTCTCCAAACCCATTCCTCTAAACTCAATTAGAATTTCAATTTTAAATCCACCCCAAATCTCTAGCTCTTCTGCCCTGAGCAAGTCAAGTTCTGTGGCTCTCTATTGTGTTCAGTGCTCCTCTCTGAGCTCTGTTCAGAGGCTCCATGCAGCCCTAGCTGCTCTCCAGGTCTTTGTCTGGCATGCTTCCTTCCAGATGAAGAGCTGGAACAGGTGCAACAGTAATTCTCAGGCTAGAGTAATTACATAAGAATATTTATGATTTTACATTAAAAATGCTAATAGTTTATCTAGGAAGCAGCCACAGAGAAATAAAGTGATAACCTCATTATTTTTATTAGTATTGATAATAATGATTGTTTCTCAATAATTTTATGGAGGTATATATATATTTTTAAATTCAAGAAAGTGACTACCCATGGTCTAGGTTATTTTTCATCAATCAATCAATCAATTATTATCTCCATCATCTAGTTCTCATTTTTATCTTGCATGTATTTGATGGGGAGAAAGTAACCTGAATCCTTTTACTATCTTATGCATTTGGATACAAAATAAATAGGAGGAAGAGGAAATGGTCAACTCACAATTCAGTCATGCAAGAAATTTCTATCCTTCTTGGGATGACAAAAGTGACTCCTCAGAATGTGACTCTGGCACTTGAGTAGGATAGCAAGCAGGTTTGGACAACACTTCCTAACCCTGGAGGGTTTCTATGTGTTCTAAGCAAATGAGGCCTTTCTTTTTTTTTTTTTTTTTAATTTTTATTTTTATTTTATTTTATTTTATTTTTAAATGAGGCCTTTCTAAATGTCAATGCTTTTTTGGGGTCACTTGGCCATACCACCTGCGGGTCAGACATGTACAGACGTAACTGTGGTTGGTTTGTATTGCGTAACAAAAGCCAATTACAGAGAGGAAGAACAGAGCCCCATGAGGGTAGGTCAGAATGAGCAGTCTGGTATTTTAAGACTGTATTTGAATTCATCCTAACCCAGGATTCCTAGGGGACTGATGCTCACTGGAAAGGGGACAGCACTGGGCTGCTATAGTACACCATAAGCTGGTCATGAGAAAAAGAGAGAGAGAGAGAGAGACTGATTCACAGTTAAGATTAAGCTTAGAGCCTCCCAACAGGCAACAGAAGAGTGATGATATGGAATCTACTGATTCCCAAACCCTCTCTCTTTTGTGGATTCCATAATGCTATTCCTGTTACTATGGAGAATGGCAATCCCATTATTGCACATATCACTTCCTATTTGGTATTTATTGAGGGAATGCCACAGACCCACAGTTGATGTTGCTGCCTTGAGGAGAAGTAGTTTCTTTTTGTTTCTTTTTTTTATACCTCATCTCCCTATCCCCATGCTCTGCACACTGTCTTTCAATGTTGAACTACACGTGTTTCATGAAAACACTGTATAAGGCATTAGGAAAATACTGAGGAACAACAGAATTGTTGCTCTATTATCTGGTTATTCTGAATAAATTTCAAATACTCAGTTAAAAGCACACTCTCAAATACTCTGTTGGAATTTTGACTCCATTGCTATTTTAGGGTATTGGTATCTTTGAATAGATTTATGTGACCTGGAGCAAGTGAGTTAATCCTCTAATTCTCAGTTTTTTCAGCTATAAATGGGGAATAATATTTAACTGATCTTGTTATGAGGATTCAATTCGGTAATGTGTCAAAATACTCACCAAACAGCCAGATACTTTGTAAACACTTAGCATGGATCAGTTCGGCTTTGTAGGAGCAGCACTGTGTTATTCGTAGTGCTTTTTCACTTGCATTAATTGGACACCTCACCACCTAGAGGTCAGGGCCATGCCTTTCTCTTGTGGACTTCATAGCAACCAACACGCAGGAGGTCAAGTAATTTCTTGTTAGATTGCCTCTTTTGGTTCTTCTTACACATATTCTACCGAATTGCCTTGCCTCTGGCTATGCTATTTCAATACAGCGCCTTCATCCCCTCTATGTTTTGTGGTAATAAAAATATGGCAATGAATGTAGTCGTGGCATTAATTACACATGGTTCATGTAGTATCTGAAGTGAGTGAATGAAGAAGGAGAATTTGGTTACTCCAAGGCATCGGGGCCTCACAACCAATAATTTACTGTCTCTACTAAGTACTTCTGGATGCTCTCTGGAGAGGGGACATGCTGTTTTATAACCAAGGGCATAATCCATTCCTATGAGATCAGGTGGTCAGAGAGTCAAATGACGGCCACATTGAGTAGAGAGATGGCAAAGGCTTCCTTTCCCAAAAAGGTAACAATTTTATTTTTCCTCTTTCAGAGCTATAAGGCAGAGCATATAGGAGGCCACAGTACTCTATGAAGTCATAAGGCAAGAAGATGTTTTGGAGCAGAAAACCATGTGCAGGGCCTGGAGATTGAGGATAACTTTCTGAGATTCAGTGTGTCAAAGAAAGGTTGTACATACATGTGTGTATGTGTATAGGTGGGCATACTTGTGACGGGGGTGTATGTGCATACACAAGGCTTATATGTACATGTGTACGCATATATAAGCATGTGTGTCTATGTGTGCAAGTGAGTGCCCTGTGTATCTGTGTCCTGATTCTGTGTCCCTGGTCCTCTGCGCCTTTCTTTTCTGCTGGGTTTATCTCTCTATCTCTCTCTTTCTCTCTCTCTGTTTCTATCTATCTATCTAAACTAGCTAGCTAACAATATATCAATCATCTATATATTTTTATTGAATAGCCATGTTTTATTGAAAACACTCTGTGGCAGGCACCCAGTGAAGTGTATCTGCATAACAATCCTCTGAGCTTGCTTTTATAACCCTGGTTACCTTGAAGAACCAAGACTTGGAAAGTCAAGCAATTTGCCCAAGGTCAGCCACCTTGTGAGTGGCCCAGCAGGAGCTGAAATTCAAGCCAGCACAGTTATATTTATAAAGTCTACTTTAAAGATTTCTGCCTTCTGGCCAATGTGTCTTCTCTGCAACACTCTCATGTTTTTCAAATTCCTTTTAAAGCATTACATCCAGAACCTCAGCCATGATCCTCATGGAGTTGTCTGTCCAGTTAGTGTCCATTCCTATAGTCAAGCCATCTTTCTTTCTCTAATGTAGTCCAAGGTAACATTATTAGCACCTGCTTTAGAGCAGTGGAATTCTCTTTCCCTGACCTTATACAAAAATTATTGCTTTTCAGACTTGGGCTCCAGAGCCCATGGAGATTTCCATGACTAGTTTACAAAGTATAAAGATCAGTCACAGGTCAAGTAAGGTGGCCAGAGGGTAGCACTGACCAGCTGTTCAGAGAAAGGGAAGAAATGAACAGGTTTATGTGACACTAGGCCTCCTGAGTGCTTTAGGGTCATTTTGGAGCTAGTAGCAGACCCAGCAGTTCTAGGAGAATCCTTTGAGTAGAGAGCCACCCAGACCAACTTCCCACCAACCTCTGCAAAACCACACATGGGAAGGAACCTGTTGCAAGTACTGGAGGGAATGGGAGGCTTCCAGAATTTAATGGGAATTTCATATGCAGGCCTCCATCTACTCAGTCTGGTTTGAATGCCAAACATATTTTCCCTGCCCACATGGTCTGTTTCAATAAGCTGCCCTGGAATGTGAAAATTCCCACTCTAAGAAAATATTATTTAGGAGGGCTGATCAAGCAAATGATGGCTATATTTAGCAGTGTCTCAGGATGAATTCGTTTTTTGAACTAGGCTTTGAAGGGATCTGTGACCTGAGAGGCTGAAATAGCCAGGTCTATGGCTGAGCTTCCAATATGGTAGCTGTTAGCCATGTGTGGCTGTTGAGCACTTAAAATATAACTAGATTGAACTGAATTTTGAAAATGTATTATGAAAAATGAGTACAGAATATCTCATTAATAACTGCTTTTTTCATTAATAACTGCTGTACATTGAGTGCATGTTGAAATTTTTTGGATACATTGGTTTAAATACAACATATTAAAATTAATTTAACCTGTTTCTTATTACTTTTTAAAGTGGGACTAACAGGGGCACCAGGTGGCTCACTCAGTTAAACGTCTTCCATTGGCTCAGGTCATGATCCTGGGTCCTGGGATCAAGCTCCTCATCCAACTCACTCCTCAGGGGGCAGTATGCTCTCCCCTCTCCCTTTATCCAGCCCTCCCCCTTTCCTATCCCCCAGTCATGTGTGCATTCTCTCTCTCTCTCTCTCAAATAAATAAATAAAATCTTTTTAAAAAATCAAAATGTGACTACTAGAATTTAAAATCACATATGTGGTTTGCATTTGTAGCTTCTTTCTATTTCCATTGGATAATGCTGCTCTAGAAGTACAGTCCAGTGAGGGTCTTTGAACTGCCAGGGAGGGAGGCTTGGGAAATGTGGGATTTCTGTGTATAGTATTGATAGTGGGTACCAAAAGTATACCCTACGTACATTCCAGGCTCTCTTGGGCAGAACTTGACTGCGTTAGCTTATGAAAAATAAGTCTCTTTTGGTGAAGCAAATATGTGTCATACATGTGCATGACTTCACACTTTCTTCTCCTAATAATCAAATCAGCCATTTGGCTTTTACATCTAAAATATCTTTTTAGAGGATCCATATTCTGTACCTTTCAAGTGTCTCTAACCCAGTCTGCTTTAATAGGCTGGTGTCCTCCTCCTATGTACCCATTCCATATTTACACAGATATCTTTTTTTTTAAAGCTCATTTTCTCACTTGTTTCTAAACATCAAGAACATTAAGCACCCTTCAAGTCTCGGGAAACATTCCTTGAATGCATAGATCCTTGTTAATCTTCCTTCATTGACCTTCTTGAGTACTTAGTTCCTAAACTATAGCTTTGATTACACACTGCCTGTCATTCTCCTCTTATGTCACACATGGAAGTCCTGTCTTGTGGGTCATATTTTATCCCCTACTGGACCAACCAGAGTAGATGTGTCAATAAATACTTGATTGCTGGCATCATTGCTTTGCTCTGCCTTGTTATGCCCTCCCATTACATTTGTTCCCTTTGTAGAGAAGGGTGGTGATGGCAGCTTGATGCCAGGTTCCATGATTTCTGCATTTAAGGGCTCATTTTTAAGCTCAATATTATTTACTCAAAATGTGTCCATTTGTTACAAGAAGAAGGACTTGGTGGTTTTTTACTTACCATGACTTGTGAGCACATAGCTGGGCTAGTTGCCATAAATCTATCCTCTGTGGGCCTGACATGGTGCCTATGTTTCCTCCAGCAGAGATGTGTTTTCCTTTATAACTTGGTCTTCTTTGAATATGTACAAGCCTTAAGAGAAAGAGAATTTATTAATCCCCTCACCCAAGAAAAGAGTGAGGCTCAGGGGAGATGCTAAGTGGGGTGTTTATGAGAGCTCTGAGAGAGAAAAAAAAACATTAAGGAAGTGTGGGAAGGGGGTCTTCTTCCCAAAATTCCTCAGGGTAAGCCCTTTCCTGGTTCTAGAAAGAGTTCATATCCTCATTCTTCCTTTTATCCCTGTATAGCCAAGGCTGAAGGAATAAACCTCGAGTCAGTAAATCAACAGAGCTGAGAGATCAGTCAGTCAGTCAATCTTAAGAGCATTCTTGGATTTGTGGATGCCTTGAGAAGGATGCTTAGAGAAACCGAGGATACGGTAGTTATTAAAAGAGATTAAAGGGTATTAGCGAGTGCCTCAGTAAGTTATAATTAAAAAAAGGGAACAGAAAGGAAACAGGAGACTAATTTTTCCAGTCGCTGAAATTTCAAGGAGGAGTGAGCTGGCCTGTGAACCATTACCGCTTTATATTAATTCTCCTGTATGGTTAAATCTAACCCAAAGACACGTCTTTCTCAGTTGGAAATGTCCTAGTCAATTTCACTGTGTAATACCAAGAAGAGGCAGCCGGAAGGCCAAGCAGCTACGTTAAACTCAGACCGTATTCTTCTCTGAAGGATCTTAAATCCTGTTCTGAAAATAAATGAATTATTTCTAGGTCACACTCTTGACACAAGAGCGGGTATTATCATGATGTGCATCTGGGGAAGCTGAGTCCAGTAGAAGTAAAAGAGCAGATCCTCCTTGGGCACCCAACAGTCCTGTGTATCACTAAGCAGCCCCATTGTGACATGCATGACAATGATTTAGTCCCTTTGCTTGGTTGTTAGTGTGGCAGAAAGAAGGTGGGAGGCCACATACCTGATGAAGTGTAACAGGAACTCTCTAGTTCTTCACTCTCAAAACTCACCAATTTCAAAAACCTTAGACTCCCCATTAGAACTTCTGTTTGATAACTTCAGACATCTCTGTTAACATGCAGATTATCTGAGTAACAACATATTTAATTGATGCCATTCATCTACCCTTAAGTAAGGATTTGAGGTCTGAGAACTGTTTTTGAAGAAAGGCTAGGCTAGATTATTAAATTAGTGGGTAATTGATGCAATAGAGGAATAGATCCCCAATATTTCACCCTCACATTTCTGTGGAAGCTTAGCTTTGATTTTTATTATGAGCAATTTTATTATTTTAAAAGATAGGGCAACAATGGATCTAAAGCCTTTGGTGTTACGCAGGAGAAAATATTTTAAAAACTAGCCACACATCAAGACTTAAATGAAACAGATGTCTGGTTTTATGGGGACTTCTGGATTTCTGATGGATTTTTTCATCTTTAATCCCTAAATTCAGGGTTGAATGAATGAATTTAGCAGAGTCTCACAACGCTTTCCTAGTCCAGAGCAAATTAGAAGAACACAGGCAAAAAATGACAGAATCTGAAAATGGCAGGCAACAGTCTGAGAAAAAGAGAAAAAAGAAAATAAAAAAATCATCATAAGATTTTCAAAAGGACAGCAGTCTGAGATCAACTGCCATAGGAGCTAACAATACTTTATATGTCAAGACCTCCTCAGATATCACTTTGCACCATTGCAACAACCACTGATTTTCACTAGGGGTGGCCACACAACATAAGAAAACACTGGAATTAGATTCAGTTTCTATCCAAGGTCTAGCTTACAATTCATCTCTTCAAAGAGGTCTTCTTACCCCACATTACATAGCTGTCTTCTTTGTCTGATTTTCTCAGCACTTGTGGCAACTCTGCTTAGTGATCAGTGATTATTGCCTATCAATCCATGGCTTTTGTTATGCCTTATTCTGTACAGCCTTGTGACAGGCGTTGCCTCCCCAATCAAAGACTTGCTTCTTTACGTCAGAGACCTCATCTTTTCTTTCTTCTTTCTGTTTCCTGATTCCACATGAAACACTTATTTACTTCTGGTACATTCTTGATGTGCAGAATGTGATTCTACACAGTGAATCTAAGCTGTCTTTTCTGTACCTGTGCTTTTTTGATTAGCTGATGTCCATCTATCTTCTAGTCTCTGAAATAAAAATCTCCAAAAGCCTGCTATAGGAATGTATCAGATACTTTTTTAAAACTTAAATTCAATTAGCCAGCATATAGGACATCATTAGTTTCAGATGTAGTTTTCAATAACTCATCAATTGCATTTAACACCCAGTGCTCATGCTATCACGTGCCCTCTTTAATGCCCATCACCCAGTTACCCCATCTGACCACCCATATCCCCTTCAGCAACCCTTAGTTTGTTTCTGAGTTAAGAGTGTCTCATGGTTTGTTTCCCTCTCTGATTTTTTTCCATTCAGTGCCTGAGATACTTTTAAGAATTCTTTCTCTGCTTCTCACTGTCTAAGCCCATGGTATGCCAAGTGACCTTATTGCCTAAACTATCCCCAAGCACAGAGACATCTTCCAAGGCTTGAAGTCCCTATGGACAGTAAATATGTTGAGCATTGCATTGATGAATTGTTTCAGTCCTAAAAATTAGACAGCACTAATGCAAATTTCTCTCCTGTATTCTGCTTTCCACTGTTCCTCATCTATCCTACCACATCTTTGGCCAGAGTAATTTCTCCACAGTTTCTTCTGCCCACTTGCTTCCCTCTTTCACTCCCTGTTAGGTCATAGTGAGTGCTCCTGCCTCATCTCCCTCCATCCCCAGGAGTCACTGTCCTTTGCTAGCAAACCCTTTACTCCCTTGCTTTCTGTGCTGGTTAGGTCACTTCATCAAACTAAAGCTCATTAAAGGAAAAGGCAGAAAGGCGATTCAGTATCCTGACCCCAGATATTGTAGCCAAAAAAGGCCTTTGCCTTTTATATTTCAACCTGAATAGGTGTATGACTCAGTAGTGGAAGGATTTGTAGCTGACACTCAATAGAAGCTGCTCTCGAATTTTGACAAATCCCATCTTGAGCCAAGAAGAGAAACAGATATTGATCCTAAGTGTACCTAATTCATCTCTGCACTTGTAATCCCAAAAGAAAATGCCTTCTATGACCAGAGGGCAGTCAATATTTTTTCCATCTTGTAAAATAAATAGCAGTTATTTTGGTGTGTCTTCATGTGTCCAGGGCACCAGAAGTAAACAAAGAGTTGATTTTTCCTCTTTCTATAGTTGAGTTATAATAACTACTGAGTCTCTTGTTTGGGCTAATTAAAACCACATCAAATAATTTGGATTGATGAGTGACTAGAGGCAACTGTACCATACTCTGGCCACATTAACAAGGAAGCTTCATTCCCCAAGCTGGGGAGTGGCATATCTGGAGAGATTCAGCTGGAGACATACAATAAATTGCAAGAATTCATTTCAGGGGATTCTCTCTGACTCTAGCAGTATTACAGTTTTAGCCACACAGGGGAGGGGTTCGTATCAGTCAGGGGTCTACTTAGAAACATGGTTTTATTTATTGTCCTTCCTCTCCTTTACCTGTGAGAGTAGAGTTAGTTATGGGAGAACTTCTAGAAGGTCAGCAGGTCAGGCCAGATAGAGAACTGTTCTGTTTCCACAATCATTCTGTATATTCCCAATCCAGATGGAGGGTCATAAGTTGTTGGAAATTCTGAAGAACTGATTTGTGTCTATATTGATCCAAGCCCCACATCATTTCCCAACCACCCCAGGTCAATTCCAGCCAAGGAGCACAGCATCTCCTTGAAATGATGTACATCAAACACTGTACCTACATGTGGGCAAACCATCTGCTCAATTTCAATTTTTTCTACACATTAATAATTGTTTTGATTATCACACTTGACTAGTTTCACTCAGAAAAACCAAACTTCCAGCTTCTTGAAAATTAATAACAATATCAGAAATCAAATTTGGATCATTCAAGGCTTTGAAGAGATATTCGTTTCAAATTATAAATCCTTTGATTTTGGCAATCTAAGGGAACCATCTGGATTTTCTCCAAATTTTCTCTCAGTGCTCTGTCAGAATTCTTACTTGGATGGAATATGACTCTTACTCAGAGAAGCAATTCTGATTTTAGCATAACTTTCCAAATGATTGGATGGGTGCTGGACAAACAAGTCCTCATCGCACAACAATCAGATGTTTGGGAATTGTGTATATACGTTTCATTTTCTAGCCAAAATAGCCTACTCCTTCTTCCCATCATGGACCACAGACTCTCCCACCTAGACTGCTGTTTGCTCCTGGAGTGGCCTCTGCCATCAGTTCATATTACATTAATGTCCTGGCTGATTTGCTCACGCCTCTTGAGTATAGGCCTACAACTTCTATACCTCAGCTTTGAGATGTTTTCTTTGAAGGCACAGAAAGTTCAGGTCCTGGGCTCTTCCTGTCCACTGATATGGAGATGAGCAGAAAATATGTTGGGCAAAACTAATAAGCAAGATAGTTTCTGAAATTATTTCTACTTAACATGTGATTCAATAACTAAATGTCAACAACTTTAATGGAAATGTAAAAGCCATAAAACCAATTAATATGAATGGGCAAGTGACATATTTAAATGAAAGAATAAAATTTGATGAGGAATTAGAAGCCCTGAAAACTACCTTTAGCCTTGGCCCAAAGTAACTGTGTCCTTAGTTAAGTCATTTAATATTTCTGCATCTCAACAGTCCTCATTGTCAAATGAGTGGGTTAGGATTAGGTGGCCTCTAAGCCCCCCTGCCACTTTAATATTCTATGACTTTGTATCTCAAAGGCATGTAAATAAGCCATTTGGGAAGATTTACATTGTTTTCTTTACAACTGTAATGCAGAAATAGAGATATTGAGCTTATCTCAGCATGGTTAAAACTCAAGAAATATCAAGCTTAAGTTGTGAATCTCCTTAGTGGATCAAGGCATTTACCAAGGTTCTTCAACACTTTCATCTTCTAGGGTCCCAGGGATGAAAAAACAGTGGTGCACACTGACAAAACCAGTACAATGAAATGGTCTATGGCATTGCATTTCATATAATAGCTGATGCACTGACACACATGTATACTGGGTGTACATATTCATGATCATGGGTTCTATTGTTGAAAACCAAAAAATAAAGAACCTCAGAAATGACAACATGTGGTCCCTCCTTTCACATATGAGACTATAAAGATTCAGAGAAGAGGAGTGGACTAAAGCTGCTTAAGTAATTTAAAAGTATGTTCCTACTTTAGCATAACAATTGGCAATGCCTGTATAAATTTACGTATATTATGCCTTAAAGGAAAATATTTTCTTTCATTCTGATGTTATTAATTGTTATAATAAGTAGGCCTGATTTACAGTTTAAAAAATTGAGAATGGCTTAGCTGATACTTTTCTAATTCTTTTTTTCTTTTTTTCCTTCCACAATTACACAGAATGTACACATCATAGCCATGTAAGCATTTATATCATGGAGGCAATATGCACACATCTTCATTAGTTACTTGTGTACCTATAACATACCCTTATGGGTTAAAAATGCATTCTTACAAACAAGGCAGAATTATGAAAGGTCATCTGTAGACTTCAAATCTCCTCCTTAATTCCTCTAGGAGTCTGCTATAGCTAGTATGTTCTCTGGCTTGTAATTTAGCCACAGTCGCACAGTAAACCTGGGCTAAATCTAGATTTCTGTCCTGACTGTATACTTTCAGAGTTGGATTTGGAGCAGGGGGCTCTTAGTTCTCAGTCTGTGTTCTATCTCTCTCATATCACATCTCTTCTCTTTTATCAAGCTGGCATTTATCCAACTTTCATTGCTTTTTCAACATCTTACCCAGGGTTTGCTTGAGTACTTCCAATAAAGAGAGTCCACCACTGCCTGAAATAGCTAATTCCACCAGAAGAATATTGTTCCTGATTTGGACCTTAAATTAGATTCCCTGTGACTCCCACTCATGTGTCCTAGTTTGTCCTCTGCTCCTTTATGTAGTGCCACCCACACCGTGACACCCCTTATATATTTGAAGGCAACCACAGTGTTCCTGTCATGCCACTCTCCAGTCTTCCATTACTGGGCTCAGCTTTCCTATTCTATTCTCCCTTTCATTCTTCACACCATGTTTCCCCTCCTTTGGGTATTTCTCATTGTCCTCTGGAAAAGATTGTGCCCCAAATAGAACACTATTCCCTAGGTGTTCTCTGATCAGTGTAGAGTGTAAAGAGCTGTTATTCACTATAAACAGGATACCATGTTTCCATCAAGCATAGGGACTCATCAGTTTTCACTTATTGCTTTGTTAAGGGGTGATGAATTTGTTCAATCCTTTCCTTGGTTTCCTAGCAGAAGGCAGGCAGAGGAGCAATGGGCTTGATTTCAAGAATCTCTTTCCTGCTAGAACACTGAAGAGCTTGTCAATATCTTTTCTAGGTGCATTTTGTCAAACCAATATTCCAATAGACAGCCATTAGCACCTCACCCTATGCTTCAGAATCACATTTGGGGGAATTTACTTTGAGTGATCATAGCTTGCAGGGATCATTTGGTTCTATGAATCCAATCTTATGTTTCAAAAGCCATTTCCTATCAGTGATGATGATACCCCTCGCTTACACGGACTTGCAATGAGCAAGACAGAAATACACCCTTTAATTTTTTTTGTGACTTGTCTAAAGGAAAGAACAATCTCTCTCCCCACCTCTCGCCACCCCAGTAAGAACCAGTCACTGAAGATAAAAGATATGCTACCTCCTACAAAATCTGATGAAAGCAAATTGACCCTATTGACATATTGAGATGAAATCACACAGTGCATTTCCCAGGCCCCAGCAATATGGATGTTTTTCTTTCTAGGAATGTATCTCATTGGGGAAGTTTATTGTCCTGTAGAGTGTAATGTGGTGATCAGTCAGATAAACCCATCAAAGGCAAGAGTAACTCTGATTCTTATAATAAGCTGTGGACATATTTTCATCAGGGCACCAAAGAAAGATTAAATATCTAAGCAGAGGGGATTTGAGGATATTATTCTCTTCAATGGGAAGAACAGCAATATAGGGGGAAAAATATGGTTTAATAGGCTAAAGGGAAAAAATACAATTGGTGACAAGAACAATAGATTTTTCGGGAAAATATGTGATAAGAAAGAAACATTGCATTGTTTGGGACACCTGTAGTTAATTATTGCAGCTAAGACATTAAAATCAGTTTCTTTGCTTATATATCTTCATAGACTGTTTGGCAGTATTAAATGACAAAAGCTTAATAATCAAAAGTACTGAGTTAGCAAATGTTTTCTAATTTTAATAACTTCTTGTTGTAATTACCAAGTCTTAGAGTGAAATGATTTAATTAGAAAGTAATCAAGAAGTGTCTACTGTTAATTGAAGGAATTATAAAAGATCTACATTTTTAATATATTTCTGGGGTAATAAAATTAGAATTTACCATAATTATTTTTAAACCACCCCAATGAGGAATGTCTGACGTGGGAACAAAGTATTCAATACTTCCAGGAGTGGTACCCATCACTAAGAGCATGGTTGGATTACCAAGTCTCATCCCTCTTATCTGGGAAATAATGATAATAAATAATAATAATAATTATAATGTCAGTTAATATTTATAGAGAACTTATCATTTGTCAGAAAAAAAAGAGGTGCAGAGCAACAACCATACTGTTTTATTCACCGATGTACCTTCTGGACACATAATAAGCTCCTGAGATAATGTTAAATGAACCTGGAGCAGAATCAGAAACAAAGAAGTATGATGAGGTCCGTAAGCTCAGTTTTAACAGAGTTGGTGTGGCTATTCACTCTTATCATTAGAGCTCTCCTGTTAAAAATGTTTTTTGGGGGGATGAATAGAGTTCTTCATATTTTCCCTCAATTTCAGAGTATAATACACATTTCTACATATATCTAGTTCAACTAAAGTGGGGAAGACCTTGCCACAGACACTAGAGAATAAATTTTTGCTGTTTATCTGCTACTCATGGTTTATCCTCATAATGTATAAGAATTCAAGTATTAGATATTAATGGGTATTTATAGAACAGAAATAGGGGTCCCTGGGTGGCTCAGCAGTTGACCGTCTGCCTTCAGCCCAGGGCATGGTCCTGGAGTCCTGGGATTGAGTTCCACTTCAGGCTCCCCACAGGGAGTCTGCTTCTCCCTCTGCCTGTGTCTCTGCCTCTCTCTCTCTCTCTCTCTTTCTGTGTGTGTCTCATGAATAAAAAAAAAAAAAAAAAAAAAAAAAGAACGGAAATAAATGGCAAAAAAAAAGAATGAAGAAAAATAAAGAAAAATTAGTGATCATTCTATATAAGTAGGAGTGATCGCACTGCATATTATTACAAAGGTAGAATCATTCCGCTTCATACAATTGATGTGGAGTTGAGAAGGTGAGCTATGCCTTTAAATAGCTAACTGTACAGAAGCAGTCATTTTCATGGACACTGGAAAATTCACATCTTCACTAAACCCACCCATCTCTGGCTGTCCCTCTCAGGCCCATCACTATGATATGCCTGCCTTGCCTTTTTAGCCACAGTGAATTACTGGGGACTTAATAGTTATTTGGAGTTTAATGACTTTTCTCTGCATCTTGGACCATCAACTCCTCCTGGACTCTCATTAATCCCAGGGGCAATGGCTTAGACTGTGATCATTATTGCTTTAACAAATACTTCCAGGATATGACGAGAGTGACTTTCCATTTATCTTCCATGGAAATTCATTCTGCAGGAGTGACACTGTCAGCTTGAAAGACACAAGCTATTGTCTCAAAATTCTTTAAAGAAAATGGTATTACTGCTCTCTGTACGTATTCTTATTGAAAGACAAAGGCTAATTAAATGTTATATTTCCTGGCTCCTTGGAGACAGAGAAATTCTGGCCAAATTTCTTGAAGAAAGTTTTACCAATACTGTGAGGATATTTAGCCCTTACGCAGGTAAAAGCTAATGAGGGGGTAAAGTGTGAATAATCAATATCTAGAAGATTCAGTATTTCAAAGAATATAAACTGCAGAATTTAACTGACTAAACCAGAGAACAAATGAATTAAATAACCAATGTCTATCCATTTAAAAATTCTTGTGTTTGTCATTGATTTTTAATTTTAGATTTGTAGTCAATCTACAAAAGCTGTTAATTCAGCCACTAAAAAAAAAAAAAAAAAAACCAAAATGAAAAGCTAAGCTCACAGTTCATGAGTGGCACCAGGTAGCAGAGCTTACATCAGTCATACACACACAAATCGATTCATCGAAGATCCATATCTTACAATAAGAAACCTTCTAATCTAGGCATTATTATTAAAGAATATATTAAAGCTGATTAGCATAAATAACATCCAATGGAGAGTATATTCAAATATGCTCTTTGAAAGTGTGATTTAAAGGAAGAGTCCGTCTAAGTGTATAATTACATACTTTTATCAACTCCTACTATTCATTTCTCAGAAAGAAAATTCCAGCTCCCTCATCTAATTTCAAAATCCCAACTCCCGATCCCCAGGCCACTGTTACTTTATTTGGAACCAAAATATTTTTACACTCCGTCAGAGTCATTTGTCGTAAAGTTTACCTCCAGGTATATATTCTCTCATTTAGCTGTGTGGCCAAATAACTAGATGTAAGGAAGGGTTTTCTCTGTTTTCCTGCTTATGCTTTTCCTACAGGCATATTTTTCTTAATCTTGTAGATGCAGGAAGGAGAACGTTTTATAGAACATGTCTGTGTCCAGTCTTCTACTACTCTGCCTTCACATCATCTAATGTATAATACAGGGCAAACCATGTAACTTCTATGGTTGTCCCAGTCTACGAGGAGAGGACATTTAGAGGAGGCTATTTTAGAGGATTGCTAAGGTCACTCCTGCTTTAAAAGGATATAATTCAAGAAGAGAAACTATGTCTTTACTTTGCCCCTGTCCTTTTTAGAAGACAGCATTTTTTTTCTAAATCTAGTCTCTAATATGTTAAGTGGATGCTACCATGATTCCCTCTTGTTGTGGCATAACGCCTTGACCTCAAACACTCATCCATCCAGTTAGTCCTTAATATTAAATTCTCAGAAAACCCCTTCTGAAATATTTTGCACTATTAAAACTAGATTAAATGTTTCAGGAGAAGAGTATGTTTTTATAAGAAGTTCAGAGAAGCTTGTAAAACTTGGACTATAAGTCGACTTCATTGTGGTCCTCATCTCCAAGTATTCTCTCTTTATAACTTACCCATGAATTCCATGTTTGGACAATGTTAGTTAACAAAAGTATTGTATACATTAATTATTTGTTTTCCTTATTAATGTATCATAAACCTACCTGTTTACCATCAGAACTTGAATCAGAATGAACTAATTAAATTTACATTTAGTGTTTTTATAATTCCAACCCAAAGGAAAAAACATTAGCTCAAACAATATCATCAGTGTCTGTTTTTCATTTAGGTTTTTAAGATAGTGAAAATAGCTTCTCAGTTTCATTTATGTTTAAACATCCTGAGGACCTTTGTACCCAAGCTGGGCCCTATCATTTATCAAGTCAGGAAACCAAGGTAGATGACTCACTCAAGGTAACAAAGTAATGTGGTAGTATCACATCTTCCCATGTTCTTTATCTTTGGTCCTAGAAAATTGGGGCATTATAAACTTTTCATGATCCTAACTACTACCAAGATCTATGTATGTCACCTCTTCTCCAAAACCATGACCACAGCATTAACTCAGTGCAGTGTCTTCATTTTTTTCCTGGATCATTGGCTTTCCTGAAAATCAATAATTTCCTCCAATAACATGTCTGACCTCCCCTCAAGAATTAGGCAAGCTGCCACTGTGCTCCAATAGCACACTCTTCCATAATAGCGATGTTTGCCACACATTAGTATAATTACTTATTTATCTTATTTATGGGTTTGTTTTTTCTAGTATACCTCAAACCTCATTAAATCATGGAACACAGAATTTTCCATTTTGACCCCATTTGGTACTTGTAATCTGCAATGAATAATTGTACATAGGCTGTGTATCATAAAGAATTAAGATACGTTGGACTATTTAAACATTTGGGAATTGAAGAAACATAGATTTTCTCACCATTTGTCCAGACATGATAATGGGAATATTCTTTGTGTCTTGGTGGAGGTTAGGTAAAGAAACCAACAAGAAGCCCCATTTTAAGTATTTGGATATCAATTGGTGGGAGCCACTTATCAAAGAGGAAAGGTTGCCTAAATGGTAGAGCCATCTTGGATTATTGATGAAAAATTAGGGATTTGTGAGGAGGAGTAAGTTGTTAGCTTAAGGAAATCATTTCAAGTATTGTAACTTCCACAAACATTCTGTAAGACATATTTCGGGATGGGCTCTTGGATTGGAAGGACTTTCTGGAACTAACCTACATAGCCGTGGAGATGATGATGTTTCTTGGATTTCTCCCTACATCTGTATTTTAGCATATTGGATGTGAGACAACCCAAAGAATTTTTTTCAGAAACCCTCTAGTTGCTCCCTTTTCAGTTAATGCCCCTTTTCATTCCCTCTACATCAAACATGTTTCTGAATCCTCAGCCCAAAATATAACAGCATATGCTTCCTTGTCTCCTAGAGATTTTTCTGATCTTCCAAGGTCCCACTTGCCTGGTATAATTAGGTAAACTCTTTGTCAAACATCTTTAAGTGTAAGAAGGAAGCTGTTGTGCAAAAAACATAATTTTGAAACTTTTCTCAATGAAATTGCTGAGATTATCCCCCCTTTGTGTAAGTCCAAAGTAATGTGACTGATGTTTTAAAAGCAAAACATGTTCAGCTGTCACCAAAGTGATGCAATGTAATCTTCCTGCTTTCAGAGAAATGTAGACTAGAAGGCTCATTTGAGACACACACTATGGCCATAATGGAGAGCATTTCTCTGCATCTGAATTTCCCAAGAAGAAAACATTTTGAACAAATTTGAAATAATCCCACAACTGTTTGTGAAGAGGGTGGGCTTAAGCAGCAACATTTCGATAATCTGAATGAATCTTAAAATGATCACATGCAGGTATATTCATTTACATATTTTAACTGAAAAAAAATATGAAGGGGACAGAAAGAATGAACATAGTCATGTTTATCAAATCCTAGGCACCATTAAGAACTGAAAGCGGTTGTGCTGAGTCAGTTGCAAAGACATTGAGTCTAGCTCTGTGTCTGTCTGGAATGGATTAGTCAGCTCAGTCTCAGCCTACTGCAGAAACAGCAACAGTGGCCAAACTAAGGGGGTCATTTGGTGTATGGAGATGGTGACCAATGTCATGAGCATCCGAGTGACCAGATTACCTAGCATAATTAATTTACTAAGTATGAGTGGGTACTTAGAAGCTGCCTCAGTAATGGCTGCCCAGAGAACAGACAAAGAGTCAGTAAAGATAAAATTAGAATTATCAAGTGTAGCATGTTTTTTCCATTATCCTGCCCCATTCTCTTGCTCCTTCTGACCCTCCCTGTCAGCACCCTCAGTTAACCTAAATCCATGTACATGACCATTTCATATTGCAAAATTCACATGTCTAGAGGAACTTGAGTGGATGACTTTTTAAAAATAAATATTTATTTATTTGAGAGAGAGTGAGAGAGCACAAGTGGGGTGAGGAGCAGAAGGAGAAAACTCCTCACTGAGTGGCTCAACCTGGGGACTCCAGGATCATGACCTGAGCTGAAGGTAGACACTTAACTGACTAAGCTACCTGGGTGCCCTGAGTGATGATTATTAAACTGAAATTTCATACTGCTCTCTGTGGGTTCTTCATCTACCTCACTGGCCTCTGTTACAGAGTC
Source organism: Canis aureus (assembly GCF_053574225.1). Lineage (NCBI taxonomy): Eukaryota > Metazoa > Chordata > Mammalia > Carnivora > Canidae > Canis > Canis aureus. The sequence goes on from NC_135616.1 coordinate 28,689,657, forward strand.
AGTCTCCCACCTTCCTTCCACCCTTCTTACTTGTCAATGTGGCAAATCTCTCCCACCCCCACTGCCAGGTTCAGTTCTCAGATGTTTCTCTTTGCCTCTATTCATACTTGATACGTGGATTTAATTAATATCTAGATACTGATATGCAACTCCTGTTACAGCCTTTTCTCCCAGATTCCAGATTCCTATATTCAACTACCTACTTGCTATCTTCACTTTGAAGGTATCTATTAAATACCTTCTGTATGAAGACAGCCTTTTGGTTTTTATCCACAAACCTGCATCTACTGAGATTTTCTCTAACACAATAGATGGCAACTCTGTCTCCTCTAACCAACTACTTCAGAGTTCCTCCTCCTGCTCCTTCCCTGCCTCCTATGTCTCATTTTTTCTCCTCCTTCTTCTAAGGTCATTTGTGAGTTCCCCATCTGGAATCCACTGCTTCAGACACTTTTGTGGATCACTTCTCAATTCCTCCAGGAATTTGATCAAATGTCATGGCTTCATAAAAGGCTTCCTTCATGGGGTGTCTGGGTAGCTCAATTGGTTACACTTTTAATTTCGGCTCAGTCCATAATCTCAGGGTCATGAGATTGAGCCTCATTTTGGGTTCCATGCTGAGTGTAGAGCCTGCTTAGGATTCTCTCTCTCCCTCTGTCCCCTCACTCCACTACGTGCTAGTGTGCACATGCTCTCTCTCTTAAAAAAAAAAGAGCCTTCCTTCATGCCTCTTTATAAATGGCCTGTTCCCCACATCACTCTATATGCCTCATTCTGCCTTTTCTTTTCACAGCTCTTATCACATGTGGTGACATATTACCTATTTATTATTTGTCCTCACTAGAAAAGGGGCTTTATGAAAACGGCTTTGTCTCTTCTGTGTCCTGCTATATTCCAAATCCTGGAATAGGAGTTGAAACATAGTAAATACCAAAAAAATTATTTGCTGAATTAATAAATTATGCTTTGGTTTTATAATCCGTCATAATTCTGTAGTTCTAGGTTTACAGCAATTTTCCCTCAGCATCCTCTAATATATTATTCCATTATCTTCTGGCACCTATGGTTGCTAAAGGGAATTTTGCTTGTTATCATACTAATTGTCATTTCTTTTCATTAAGAGTAATCTGCCCATTTTTCAAAGCTTTTAAAATTGTCATTTAATTCTTAGTTTTCTAAAATTTTACTTTTATGTGACTTGGAATGGACTTTTAGAGTTTAAATATATATATAATCTATAATATGCAGTATATTTATAATCTTTAGTATATATTTTAAATAAATAAATACACACACATACAACATTTTGTAGTCTTTCTTTTAAAAGTTTCTTTTAATTTTGAGAATAACGGTTTTCTTAAATTTTGGATAATTCTCAGGTACTACATTAGGCATTATTTTTCCACCCTTCTCTCCATTTGTCCCCAGAAAATTTTCATCCTATTTTTCCAGGCTTTCAACAACTTTTTTAAAAAAAGATTTTGTTTATTTATTTGAGAGAGAGACAGATAGAGCATGGTGGGGGGGTGCAGAGGGAGAGGGTGCAGAGGATCGAACTGGGGCTCCATCTCAGGACCCTGAGACTGTGACCCAAATCAAAGTCAGATGCTTGACTGAGCCACCCAGGTGCCCCTCAATGACATTTTTTCATATTAAAAAAAATCCTAATTTCTCTAAATTATCTTCAAATTCACTTATGTCCAGAGTAGAGTTTTAAGCCTCCTTTAAACTTCAAATATTAAATATTTATTTTCAAGATTTCTTTTTTTTTAAATTTTTTTACTTATTCATGATAGACATAGAGAGAGAGCGAGAGAGAGAGCGAGGCAGAGACACAGGCAGAGGGAGAAGCAGGCTCCATGCAGGGATCCCGACGCAGGACTCAATCCCGGGACTCCAGGATCGTGCCCTGGGCCAAAGGCAGGTGCTAAACCTCTGAGCCACCCAGGGATCCCCTATTTTCAAGATTTCTGATAATTTTAAAATCTCTGTTTACTCTTGCTTCATTCTTATCTAAGTTTATTTCATAATTTCATAGTTCTTTAGTGGGTATCATGCCTTTGTGTGTCTTTTAGGTATCATTAACACTGAGTTAAAAGCCTTTGTAAGAATGTTTCATAAGACAAATTTTACCTGACTTGCATACATGTTACAATTTCTGAAAACTACAAATGGCATGTTTTATTAAGACTTTAGGAGGAGTATGGGCTACTGGTGAGAATCCCTGAGCAGAATTTCTGAGGTTTCTTAAAGGCTGCTCGCAAACCTGACCCAGGTTAAGGGACTACCAGTACTTTATATATTGGTGCCTATATTGTTAAATGGGGAGATTTTTTTGGTCATAGCTGAGGTCTGAATCTTCGAACTTTTGTTATCTCATTTTGCATTTTTCTTTACTATGTTTTTAAAAATGTATGCTTTATCTACTACTCTGATTTCTAATGAATTAAATAGAATTTCTTTATATTCCCTTTCTTCCTAACTGAAATAGAGAGGTATCCATTATATTTCTATTCTTAATGACTGTGTCTAAAATGCGCATTTACCTAAAAATAGTTTAAAGTCAATCAAAAAGTACAAACTTTAGATTCTTTAAAATTCATGTCTCCTCCACTTTCCATTATCCTATATTTCCTGCCTTATTTTAAGATCCTAATTTATGTTTTTCATTATTTTCCATCAATACCTTTCTTAATAAACCAACATGCTGAATACATTAATTGTTTAATATTTTTCTTGCATGGCCCTCCTTCCTTCTGTCAAGCTGTGGGAGATGTATAATGTTCAAAATATTTGTTGCCTCTTTTGTCATAGAATTACATTTCCCTTCTTCCTGGATCTGAGACTTGGTTTGGCCAATAAACTGTGAGCAGACGTTAACCTGTGTAGCTGCTGAACAGAAGTTATGAGAGACTCTCCTATAAGGGCAGCTGGATCCCAAAGTGAGGAAAGTGGGGCAGAGCTCTAGCTACCCACAGCCAACCTGGGAGCTGTGAGCCACTGGGCATCAGTGCAACATGGCCTACACTCTCTCCAGCCTCTCTCTCTTGATAACACAAAAGTCTGTCTTTTTAAGAACTCTCTCACCAAAAATTCGCATATTAAATCTTGTAGTCTTTGTCAGAAAAACAAAACCCAAATATTTTGCTCTCACTTTTTTTCTCTTTAAAAGTTTCAAGTTTGCTCTCTCCAAATATAAAGCCAGTTATAATTCAACTCAACATAGGAACTTGTGTGCAAAGTTACAAGGAACTGTTGCATTTGATAAAAAGCTAGGTTAAAGGGGATTGTGTGGTTTATTCTGGGTGTGTTTTGTTTTGTTTCAAGGATGTGGCTCTTCCTCGGGCGCCTGAACTCTGCGAAGAAATGGTTATCTTGATAACCATTTGACAAAATATTTGTCCAAATAACTATTTGGACAAATTCTGAAAATTAAAAACAAATAAAACAAAACAAAACTCATGCAGTTGGTTGTAAATTCCTCCAGGAACTGTTTTACTGTCTGCTTTTCAGGAATTAAAATAATAATAATAATCTTTAAAAAAAAAAAAAGCCACAAGCTTAAAAATCAAACTACAGAGGGAAGAAACAGTGACAGATTTTGTTTTGTTGTTTTTGGTGAGTATGCTTCTTTAGAAAATCTTTAACTTCTGGTACATTTTTTTTCACAGTGAATAAACATAACATTGATACACTACTATTAGCTAAAGTCCATAGTGTATTCAGATTTCTACAATTTTTACCTAATATCTGTTATCTGTTCCAAGATTCCATTCACATTAACACATTACCTTTAGTCATCATGTTACCTTCGGTTCTTCTTGACTGTGGCTTGACAGTTTTGAGGAGTACTGATCAAATACTTGATAGGCTACTCCACTACTAAAAATTTTCTGATGTTTTTCTCATGATAAAACTGGGGATATGGGTTGGGGGAAGAAAACCATAGAGGGAAAGTGCCATTTTTATTACATCATATTAAGGTTATATATTATCAATATGATTTATGACTATTGATGTTGACCTTCAGTGCCTGCCTGAAGTAGTGTTTGTCAGGTTTCTCCACTGTAAAGTTCATCTTTTCTTTTCCTCCTCTTTGGAAGGAAGCCACTATGTGTAGCCCATATGACAAGAGGGGTAGTTTATATGCTCCACTTCCTTGAAGATAAGGTATCTATATAAATTACTTGGAATTCTTCTGCATTAGAAATTTATCTCTTCTCCCCTAATATTGATTTTTAAAATAATTTATTTATATCCAAAAGGAACCATGAATATTTATCTTATACTTTGTGATATAATCCTACACTATTTATTTTGTTACTCGCATTTTCCCAGCTTTGGTCATTAGGAGCTCCTTTAATTGTCCCTGTGTTCCGTCAACATACTCCCACCCTTGTGGGAGTTTGTGATTTTTTCTCTGACTTTCAGTATTGCAAAATGTTCAGTGGTCTTTATATTTCATGTTCCAATCCTAGAATCAGCTATTTCTCCAAAAGGCTTATTCCTCTTATTAGAGAATAGTATTAAGGACCAAGATTTGGACAGTAGGTTTATTTGTTGATGCTAGAGTGTTGTTTCTTTTAGGCTGACAGCAAAGAATTATATGTGTGTATACTAACCTGTGTATATTCACACATTGACAACTATTTCTGTATGTAAACATCTCTATCTAAATTAAGTTAAACATGAGTTTGTACTGATATCTCCATTGCTATGTGGATCATTCTATTTCCCTTGCTGATCTATAAATTCCCACTCCAATAGTGAGAATTCTAAAATTTTTAAGATTCTTTTTCTCTGATAACTGACTTTTTTTCATCACATTGGAACTAGTGTGCATATAATTTACTGTATTGAAAACTCAATGTGCTCTTTCAAATGGAAGACATCTTTTGTTAAGTTATGTATCTGTTTCAGACATTACATCTTTCTGTACTACTGCTCCCCATTCTCTAATATCTCCTCCTGAAATGCCTAGGGGATAAGATGAAACTTTTTAGTTTCTTTCTGTCTTTCATCTCTCTTACCTTCTCTTTTATAATTCCCATCTCCTTATAGCTTTACACTGCATTCAGATGAATTCTATTTGCATCAAGTTTAACAATTCCACCCTGTTTCTTTCTTTGCCTTTTCTTTATATGTATGCCATATAAACACCACCCAGAGAAAGATGTAAAACATTTCTAGTATCACACAAGGCTCCTTTATTCCCTTTGAGTCAGTATTCCCCTAAAGAGTCCTCCATAGCTATAGATTACTCTTTTTGAATTCCATATGAATTAATTCTTGAATTTATGCCACTTGTGTCTGGCTTTCTTTTTAACAGTTAATTTGTTTGATTTGAGATAATTTTAAATTTATAGAAATGTTGCAAAAATAGTAGAGAAAGTTCTCATAAACCTTTCACTCAGCTCCCCTTTCTGCCAACAGCTTATATAGCAATATGTTTTAGGTGAACATGAATACTCACTTAAATTAGGTATTTACCCATATGTTGAGTTGCTGGGTCATAAGGTATGCATGTTTTTAGCTTCATAGATTCTGTTAAACTGTTTTCCAAAGTGGGCATAGCAATCTGCAATTCAACTCATCCATATATATAAAAATTTTAGTTTCTTCACATCTTTGCCAACTCTTGCTATTGACAGCTTTTATAATTTAAACATTCTGCTGGGTGTGTAATAGTATTTCATAGTGTTTTTAATTTTCATTTGGTTATAACTAATTATGTTGAATATTTTTTCAAATATTTATTGGCCATTTTGATGGTCATTTACCTTTTTGGTAAGGTACCTGTTCCAGTCTTTTTCCTACTATTTTATTTGACTGTCTTTCCCTCATTGATTTGCAAGTATTTTGAATATATGCTGGAAAGGACTTTTTTCTCATTTTATGCATTGCAAACATCTTCTACTCTGTGAGTTATCTTTTAACTAATATGAAAACTAAAACAATGTTTCTAGAATAGAACAGGAAAAACATATTTGTGACCTTAGAATAGGCAAAAATTTGTCAAATATTATGCAGAAAGAACTAACATTAAGGAAAATATCAGTAAATTTGATTTATAAAGCCATTTTAATATACTTATTTTAAAATTTTAAAAGAATTTTAAGGAGTCCTTCCTTTTTTGTTATTGCTATTATGTGGATTCATTATCTCTCATGGAAGTTTATTTTTTCAAATGCCTTGTAGTTTTTCCTCCTCCTCTTCCTCCTTCTCCTCCTCCTCCTCCTCCCCCTCCTCCTCCCCCTCCTCCTCCTCCTCCTTCTTCTTCTCCTTCTCCTTCTTCTTCTTCTTTCTTCTTTCTTCTTTCTCCTTTCTCCTTTCTCCTTTCTCCTTTCTTCTTCTTCTTCTTCTTCTTCTTCTTCTTCTTCTTCTTCTTCTTCTTCTTCTTCTTCTTTTCATCTGTAGTCAGTAGAGATTTTGCTGTTGTTGGAGCCCAGCAGTTTCTGTACTGTGAAAAATCCTTTAATAATAGAATATTCTTTTATCACTTCTGGGGATTCACAATTATGGGCCAATTATATATTTATTTCCAATTTTGGGGTTTCTATTCTACATGTATTAATTTGGAACTCATAGCAACACCTGGAGCAAGCATGAGTAACTAATATATTTTGAGGAATCATATCTGTACCTCAGGATGATAGTAATTCCAAGCTGTTTCCCTAGGTTTATAGGTAGAATTTTTCAGTCTCCATTTAATGGATAGGAAAATGCTTGACAACTTATGGATTTTATAGACAGCCCAGTTCCAGTTCTCACACAGCAAAGCCCTGTGGCTATACTGATCCAGCATGAGTGGGAGGCAAGGAATTCTGAATTAATTCAATTTCCATTTTTGATCAAAACATGTTTAATTCTGTATTTCCAAAACACAGAAATTTTAGGGCTACATCTAGTAACATCTCTGAAAAACATATTTTAATAAATGCTGAAAAGACTAGAGGTCAGGATCTCAGTCATCTTTTTTCCCCTAGCATAGTACCATAGTTCACTGATTATGTACGTAAGTAAATTAAGATTAAATTTCAGCCCTAATGAAGACTGAAATTTAAGATATAGGAATCCATTTTACTGAAGACTGCCTTTAGAATGAGTCTGTTCTTATTTGTGTAAGTTATGACCATTTGACAAGAGTCCATGAGACAGAGAATATGATAACCCTCTTGTCAATACCAAGGATGTGTCGATAATAGAAAAACTCTCTGTGCAGTCTGTCCTGGGAACAACAAAGCAGGCAATACCCATTATCCATGTGTTATTTCCTGGTTGAGGACATAAAAACAGATCAGGGCAAAACCCAGTGCGTCTTTAAATTAGTGGCACAGATCGATGCCCATATTTCTCTGTGTCATGTTTCATTATGTTGAACTATTTATGTCATCGTAACCCAAGGCATCTTAATGCAACCTGACATCCAGGTTATGTTGCATTAAAAAAAATAAGAAGCTATTGCATTCTGTTAATGGGCTGGAAAGCATTCCAAGTCTCTTTTTTTTCTGCTCATAATAGGGTTACCACATGGTGTGTATATGGGGGTACAGTTCTTTATTAAATGTTGAAATATCAGATACCTTCAACTTAAGTCTGTCAAAAATATTCTTTTAGTTTGGCCTCTCACTACTATTTTATGCCAGTAATAGAGATTTAAAGGTTAGTTTTGGGATGGTAAAATTGTTGTTCATGGTATTTAGAGATGACCACTTAAATTGGGGCAACTCTTCTCCAATTTTCCAAATTGAAATGCACTCATCTTTTAAGAGTCTACTTGAATGCTATGCCTTCCAATAAACTTTTCTTTTTACCACTTAGTTTTCTTCTTTCTTTTCTGAACTTCCATACCCAGTCATTCCTACTGATATGGCATATTTTTATATCCTAATAATATTATAGATTTTTGAGGATATGCCTTAGCTCTTTCAAATACCCTACATTTCTTCAGGATAGAGACTAGTTTTATTACTGTAGCTTAGTGATTCTCTAATCCTTTGTGTCCATAAAAATAATTTAGAGACTGTTTAGAATACAGTAATAAAACTAGTCTCTATCCTTGTCATACTACCAGTGACTTTGATATAGTAGGTCTGAAGTGGCAATCAGTAGTCTGCATTTGTACTAAAAAGCTGCAGGGGAATAAATATCAAGAATACCAAACTTAGGTACTGATATCGTTGTCAAATTGTGAAAACCAAAGACAATGATACGGAAAGAACATATTAAAAGTACTAGGAAAAATCAACACGTTATGCGCAGTGGAACAGTAATATGAAAGATGGTTGATTTTCAGTCAGAAACAATGAAGGCCAGATGACAATGGAATGGTCATCTTTAAAGTGCTGAAGGAAGAAGGAAAAGAAAACCCTACTACACTAGAATCTATATGCAGCGAAATATCCTTTAGAAATGAGTGTGAAATAGACATATGCAGATAAATGAAAGCTGAGAAAATTTGTGGCTGGCAGACCTGCACTATAAGAGATATTAAAGGAAATTCATCAAGCCAAAGGAAAATAGTATGAGATAGAAATCTGGTTTCACAAGAAGAAATGAAAAGCACTAGAAATAGTAAGTATATAGATTAATATAAAAGACTGGGGATCCCGGGGTGGCTCGGTGGTTTAGCGCCTGCCTTTGGCCCAGGGCATGATCCTGGAGACCTGGGATCGAATCCCACATCAGGCTCCCGGCATGGAGCCTGCTTCTCCCTCTGCCTGTGTCTCTGCCTCTCTCTCTCTCTCTCTCTCTCTCTCTGTCTCTTTCATGAATGAATAAATTTAAAAAAAAAATAAATAAAAGACTAACAAATTTTATCTTCTTAATTTCTTTAATGGGCAAATAAACTCTTTAAAGCAAAAATGACATCATCGTAAGATAAAGTTAAAACAAGTAGAAATAAAACATATGACAATAATACTACAAAACTTGGTGGTGTAATAAGAATAAACTGATCTGATGTTCTTACATTTGTGAAATTGAAAGCGTGAAATGTGAAGTATGAGCTAGTAAAATATTAGTTCTAAGGATACTTTTACAAATTAAAGATACATATTATAACTCCTAGCATGAAGAGGAAAAGTAATAATAAAGAGAAGCATAGCTAAACAGCCAATAGAGGAAATAAAAAAGAATTCTAGAATGATTCAGTTAACCTCTCAAAATGGCAAATAGAAAAATCAAAACAGAGAAATAAATAGAACATAAATAATAAGATGATAGATTTAAACTCAAGCATATAAATAATTGTATTAAATGGAAAGAAACTAAAACTCAAAAGATAGAGATTGTGAGATTGGCTATAAAAGTAACATATATACTGTCTACAAGTCATAATCTAAGTGTAAACAGCTTGAATGCAATCACAGATGAAGTGTTAATACCTCCTTTTAGCAGTTAATAGAGTAAATAAGCAGAAATTCATTTAGGATACAGAATTTAAACATTAAAACCAACTTGACATAATTAACATTAACAGATCACCACACCCAACAATTGCAGAATAATATATTTTCAAATGCACATGGAACATTCATCAAGCTAGCTCATATATTGACCCACCAAATGCATCTCATAAGTTTCAAAAAATTGAAATCTTATAAAATATGTCTTCTGATCATGATGGAATTAAATAAAAAATCCTTAGCAATAAGAGGAACAGAAAAATTTCCAAATGTTTGAAAATTAAAGAATACACTTCTAAATAACCCATAAGTCAAAGAAGAAATTATAAGAAAATTAGGAAATGTTTTGAATTGAATTATAATAAAGTTACTGAAAATCTTTGGACCTTGTGGACACAAAAAAGCACTAACCATAAGAAAACTAGAATGACCTTGAATATGTGAAATTAAAAAGCCTGACGATATGAAGTGAAGATATGGACCAACTGAAATGTTCACACATTGATGGTGGGAATGTTAAATCACTTGAGAAAACTAGACATACACCTACCTCGTGACACACTATTCCCATGCCTAATTATTTATCTAAGTGGATAAAAACATTTGTTTATGAATGGCTTAAGTAATTATGTCATATGGCTTTCTCCACAACAGTCAGAAACTGGAAACTATTTGAATGACTAGCAGTAAGACTCTTGATAAAAAATCATGGTGTATTTAGGTAATGGGATACTACTCAGCTGTAAAAATGAACAAACTGCTGATGCCCATAAAGCTCACAGACTTTATGTTGAGAGGAAAAAGCCAGAATAAAAAAGTACACCCTGTGTGACTTCATTTATATGAAGTTCTGGAACAAACAAAATTAATCGATGGAAACTAGAAGTCAGATCAGTTATTATCTGGAGCAGTTGGGGATTGATTGCAAAGGAGCATAAGAAACTGGGGTGCGGGATCCCTGGGTGGCGCAGTGGTTTAGCACCTGCCTTTGGCCCAGGGCGCGATCCTGGAGACCCGGGATCGAATCCCACGTCAGACTCCTGGTGTATGGAGCCTGCTTCTCCCTCTGCCTGTGTCTCTGCCTCTCTCTCTCTCTGTGTGACTATCATAAATAAATAAAAATTAAAAAAAAAAAGAAAGAAAGAAACTGGGGTGCAAGAAATGTCTATCTTGACTGGGGTGAAGGCTACATGCGTGTATATGTTTGTCAAATTGTATCAAAATAAATACTTAAGCTGTGTGCACTTTATGTTATGAAAGTTGTACTTCAATAAAGTATCTTAATCACTTGAAAAGCATTTGGGCATATATAAATTTCTGGGCTCATTTTGCAAAGATTCTCATTCAATGGGTCTGTGTGAGAACTAGTTAATCTGAATTTTTAGCAAGGGGTCCTGCTTGACCCTAATGCATGTGGTCCATCAATTATACTTTTGAATGTAGTAATCAAACATAATATTGTATGTCCAGAAGTGCTGATCACATTTTGCAAATGTAAATGAATTGATCATAACTTACAATGAATTGGTTATCTTTTAATTATTTCTTTCAAAGGAAATAAATGAACCTCTTTTCTTGTCCTTTTCTTTTCTTTTCTTTTTTTCTTTTTTCCCCAAACATCAAGCTTTATGAATTTCCTCCAAACCCGATAAAGCTAACTCATCTCTCCATTATCTTTCATTCATGCCACAGTATTTCCAGCATTTGCTTTTGCTAATGGGCTTTTTCCCACTAAAAAAGCCTCTGCTGTTGGCTTTCTGTTGGTCTTGTATCCTCTCCTTGGAAAGCCCAATGACATGAAGCCCTTTCCAACTAGACCTGTTGCTAGAATCTAACTAATAATGATTTCCCCTTTTTAAAAATCCTGTAGTTCTTTATTGACTGATCTATTCTTTCTAGCACTTCCACACATACCAAACTGTATGGCTGTCTCTTTTCCATATGGGTCTTTTCGATAATATTGTAAACAGTGGAAACAGTTCTACTTCTCAGTTTCTTGTAGCTAGTCTTCCCCTCTCACCATGATAAGTAAAATTAAAACATTTGATAATTGTTTTTAAATAAAGAACAGTATTTGAGATTCAGTGGGAGTTAGAATTCCAATCCTGGCACCCACAAACTATGTAATATTGAGAAATTTATTTGTCTTCATCTATAAAAATGAGAATTGTAATTCTTCATAAAGTTATTCTTCTTCATAGTTATTGCAAGGATTAAATGGAGTAAAGTACATAAGCCACTTTAGCACATTGTCTGGTGCTTTACAAGCATTTAGCAAATGGTTGTTGACAAGATTGTTTTTTGCTGGTATGCCATTATTGTGTAGTTGTGATATTATTATTTGTATTGTTAAAGACCATACAATATTAAGACTGTAGGGGAATTTAGAGTTACATAATCCAATCCATTTGTTCTTATAATTAGAAAACTGAGGTCAGAGAGGAACAACCTATTGATTGATTCTTTGGTCTTAAAAGAACACTATTCAAGTTTCGAAGTTTATGTTCTGATTTACATTATGTTGCAATGATAATACCTATTTGCTGCATACAGATAGTATTTTCCCATTAAAGGAGGAAAATATCACTCTCTATTTACATGGAAGATGACCCTGAGAATTCCCCAGTTGTTTTGTTTTGTTTTGTTTTCTAAGTATAAACTGCTTTCTTTAAAATGTAGACCCTAAGAGATATAGGAGGGAAAGCCTCTGCCCACCATGCTCTGACTGCCTGTACATCACACATATATTCTCACATATTTACAAAGATTCAGGTCAACCTCATGCAACGAATCAGTAATTGACTTGATTATTAATTATTTACCTTATAACTGTGATCACAGAACCCATAATATATCTCCCTATTTTGGTCTTCTGCTCTTTAGTTGGTTGATTAATTCTTCACCAGAAAGTTATATGTCTTGCGTGAAAAAGCCTACCCTCCTGATTCAGAGACCACCATAACTCATTAGTGAGCCATTTCCCCTCCATCACTAAGTGTGCACAAATTGTCATGCTGAGAGGAAGTCTAAATGGAAATTTGGAGATGGTGAGAGACAGAGATGAGAGAGGTGGGATCCAGCATATGAAAAAAAGAAGTTTTAGATATTGAGGCTTTAAGAAAGAATGAATTAGGGTCTGTGAAAGTGGACATATGGTATGCACAGGTCAGTAGCTGTCTTGCCTTCACTCTAGCACTTATCCTATTTTCCTCTGGAATGTTGGGCAGATTTTTAAAGTCGATGAACTTCCTAATGGTGCTGCAGTCACCGCCCTGTTTCTTTTCCCTTGCTTTGGGACTCCTTGGGTGTCTATGGTTAAGTGCCTTTAAGAGCTGCTTATTATTGTGATTTCCTTTAACCAGCTCAACACATTCTTTGCTTTTCAGTTGTTGATGTCAGTCCTAATGTGTTGGGCCAAACACATTGGAACTTGTTAAGATTCTCCAAATAGCTTCTTTGTGCTGGAGATATCACACCACTGACAGGCCCTCCTCTCCAGGCTCCCTGGAGCTTTTTATGCATGTGTTATGCCCCCTACCGTCCCCATCACTCTGCCTCACAGAGGAACTGACATTTAGAGCCAGAGCTCAGATACCAACAACACATTATTTTTTAAAACTTCATTTCTCTCTATATTTCCCCCTTAGTCCATTCAAATGCTGAATGTAATAAAGTTGCCAAAACTCTCCCTCCATTGGAGTGAAAACCATTCATTTGTCGTCTCAATTTAAGATTCCTGACTCCAAATAGAAGGATATTCTCTGTGGACATAATGGGACATTTAGCAATTCATTCATTTTCTTCACATGCTACTTATTTAGGCGCTCAGCGGTTGGTGGCTTTGATGTGGAGTGGTGAAATTATAAAGACATTACATATCATAAAAATATAAATGAAAGAAAACACAGACCCTCTTTTATATCAGGCTAAATTGACTGCTGTCATATTAAGGGTATTTTGTTTTATAAATTATACCCGTTTCAAGGTATTCCCTTGAGTGAGTCACTACTTTGTCTTTTATTTCCCTTTCCTTTCTTTTTTTTTTAAATAAAATATGCTTTCCCTTTCCAATATATTGATATAAAGAACGTTAAAGGACTCAAATATAGAAATTAATGTATCTGAAACCAAACTTCCTCTGGAATTTGCAACATTGGGCCTGTAAGGCAATCAAGTCATGCATGATTTGCCAATTCTAACTTACATTGTCATATGTTGGACATAACAAAAGAACTTTGGAATAAAACCAAATTCATGAATTATACTCTTCAATATTGAGTTTCTTGAAAAAGTTACCCAAGTATGACTACCTGTCTTAGTGTTTGGGCTGCTATGACAAAATGTGATAGGTTTGTTGGCTTATAAACAACAGAAATTTCTTTCTCGCATTTCCAGAGGCTGGAAGTCCAGGATCAGGGTGCCAGCCTGGTTGATTGAGGGTCCTCTTCGGGGTGGCAGACTTCTTGTATTCTCACATGGCAACTGTCAGTGAGACATGACATGACTCACTGGGAGAGACTCATATTTATATGAGTCTTTTATTTTTTTTTTTTTTATTTTTTTTTTTAATGAATTTTTTTTTAATTTTTATTTATTTATGATAGTCACAGAAAGAGAGAGAGAGAGGCAGAGACATAGGCAGAGGGAGAAGCAGGCTCCATGCACCGGGAGCCCGACGTGGGATTCGATCCCGGGTCTCCAGGATCGCGCCCTGGGCCAAAGGCAGGCACCAAACCGCTGCGCCACCCAGGGATCCCTATATGAGTCTTTTATAAAGACATGAATTCTATTCAGGAGGGCTCCATTTACCTCCCCAAAGACTTTACCTTCTAGTATCTTTACCTTGGGGGTTAGGTTTCCAATAGAGGAATTTTGAAGGGACACATACTATAGCACTATCTATGTAATATTTGCTCTATGAAGCTAAGATTGCTTACCCTAATAACTCCTTCAATAATCTATTCTGTGCCTCTCCTTCATAATTGCACTTAATCCTGCTCCCTACAGGGTGGGCATGGCCAGCAAGGAGGAGATGGCAGCTCCAAGATGGAAGACTGAACTTCCTAGACCAGAGATGTCACAGGGGCCATGTGTGGGATTGGTCTGTACATTGGATTAGGTGAGGGGCCTTGTTTAGCTATTGTTAGAAATATAGGAGATTGAGTGAGTAAAGCTGATGGAGGAGCTGGGAGAGGGCTGTGGGGTCACAGAAGGCAAAGTACAGAAGAAAAGAATTAAGGTAAAAGATTCAGCTGAGAGATGCTAGGTCAGAAGGAACAGGGGAGGGGAATAGGAATAATTCCAATGCCAGCAAAAGGTATAAAATCAAAGATGGGATTTATTTATTTATTTATTTATTTATTTATTTATGAAGATGAGTTTTATTGTGCAGTCTAAAAAAAAAACTAGGTACAGGATCTTTCTCATTGCCTATTATTTTTACATGTTAGAAGGTCTCCGTCCTTATTACTGACCATTTTTGTCTGAGTTGACTGTTGTCAGTAGCCAAGAATAAATATTTAGGAATAAGTGTGTCCTGTGATATTATGATTTGACTTAAGACTATTTTGTTTAGTCTTCAAGAAAGTCTTACTTTTATTAGTATTACAGTATTCAATAAGAAATACATGTTTCCCCTCTCCATGCTTTCCCTCCCTTTGAATGGATCACTGCTTGTATTGCATCCTCAAATATGAGTCTCTCCCAACTCTTCAGTTTATAGAGCTGAAATTATCTTGGTGTTCTTCAGCCTGCACTTTGGGGTTCAGAGGTGGATCATCACAGGGGAATTTCTCCTAGTGACAGACTCCTGATGTATACCGTGGCTTTTGAGTCCCAGCCTGAACTCTTGCCCTGTGCCACACTGCCTTTGGCTTAAAGATAAGGACCATGATGGCTTAGACACCCTCACTCCTCTCAAGTTGTTCCCTCCTGCCTTGTTAGAGCTTCTCTGGTAGCTTTGGCAATGATTTGCAAATTATAGCATAATAAATTCTTAATCCAGTTTTATTTTAACATCTTCATTAATTATGTGGAAGAGGGAGACAACCACCCGCTTATTAAATTTTCAGATGTTGCTAAATTGGGAGGAGTTGCAAACCCAGCCAAGATCCAAAATGCAACATAAAGGAACCTGGAGATGTTATTGGGAAGTACAGGTAGAGGATCAGAATGAGGTTTAAATTAGAAACAAAAATGGAGGTTATCTAGAAAGGAGATGTGGCAGCTCCATAAGCTCAGGGGCCAGAAGCAGCCTTGGGGAGCCAGGCAGATCATGAACTGTGATGGAGCAAATCAGGGTGCCAGGGTGCCAGATTTCCATTTTTTTCCTCCCAGAAAGGAACCATGCCTCCAGTATGGTAGCTGTGTCTGATGACTTCAGGCCTGATACTTTTGGTCACCATGGCCTGTGGAAACAATGAGAGGGGGCATATCAGCCACTCAGGGGGTGTGCCAAGATTTGCTTCTTGCATTCCTTACAGTGCCTTGCACCTGGCTGTGCACAGGGCAGATGATAAAGATTGAATTAATTAATGTATGTGAAAATGGTTTAGAAAAAAATAAAAAGCACTATGGGAAGATAAAAGATTATTGTTTTTTCTTACACAATGAATATTATTATCAATCTTTCTTAAGTTAAATTTAATTGAAGTTGATTAAGGGGAAAAATGGCATATGTGGGCAAAGAGAGCAGAAAGGAAACAACAGCCAGAATGATTAGAATGGGTTTCTCCTCCTAAATCCATTGCTCCATTTCTAGGGAAGTTACTTAGGTTGCTAGAGGGCTGACAGTGACAGATCTCTGTCCCAAGACTGGAGCACCTTTGGTGATTTTATTAGCTCCTTCAGGACAGGTTATATTGGGAATTCAGCAAGGAAGAGTGGCTGCTGGGGCCAGGGCAATACAGTTGAGCATTATAAAGATCATCACCTTTGCATGAAGGAAATATTTTTAACTCCTTCACCCTACTCATGATGTTTTCCCAGCTACAGTCATATTGACCTTTAGTCAAGTCCGCACTGTGGACACATAGTCTCACTGAAACATAACTGTATAATTCAAGCCACACACTTCATTCCTAGCCTCAGCTCCTAAATATTACTACGGATGCTACTGTGAACCCTGATTAATATCTTTTCAACTAGATGCCATTGGTTACAAAAGATGCTAAATGAATGAGTTCATGAAAGGGATTCCCAGTGCATTCCCATCCTCAGAGCTGGATAAAACCTGGAAGGATAATATTTGTCCTACTAAAAAGGAAGAAGCAATTTCATCACATATGAAAAATAGTAGAATCATTAAGATTTTCTCTTCCTACAGTAGAGTTTCATTTTCTTCCCTATACCAGACTCTAATAGGGTATGGAATATTGCTTCTCTTTTCCTCCTATCTTCTGCAATGACTAACAAGGGGATGAACACAAAGGGAGAACTCAGTAATTGATGGATGGCATTTTAGAAAATTACTGCTTCTCCCAAGTGCCTACTTATCCCCATTGAGAAAAAAAATAAGGACAAATATGCTGCCTTTTACAACTCTCTAGAAGTAAAGAAAGGCTATGGGTAAATATGACACATCTTTTTAGACCAATAAAAGGCAGGTAGGTCTTCCACCAGAAAGCATTGGATAGGTGGCTCTGCTGAGAAAGCATTGGCTTTTGTCACCACCTGGCTCCTACTTGGTGGGTTAGGGAGTGGAAGAAATGAAAATAGCCAACCAATAATTTAGGATTATATGGAAAGAGGCTAATTGGTCTTTCACCTTACTTTCCTTGTCATTCCTTCAGGGATTAGGTTAAGCTTCTGTATATGTTTCATCAGGGAGTCATCGGGATTATACCTTGCCTCTCTGTCTATCATGCTGACAGCACCTGTAATGTTGACTTGATTTTGATAAGCCCTACCACTCGTCACACAACTCCTTTTAGTCAAAACAGGTATATAATTTATGGCGCCCAAAGCAGTTGTTAGTATAAAAGAATTAACTAGGAGGGAGGCATGTGCACTAGGACAGTCACTGAATTGTTAAGTGGCTATTCCAGTCTGCTTTGTGGGGACTGGGTTTTTTCCTTTGAAATTCCTGAGCAAGGAATAGACACATTTGTCAGTCAAATATGGTGTCATTTCCCATTTAGGGAAGAAAAAATTAAAAAACAATGACTAGCTTAAGTTAAAAAAAAAACAGTGGAGAGGGCTAGGGTTTGTCAGGGAGTTGGGGGAGTCAGCATCCAGGTAGATGCCTGTTGAGTGAGCAACACGGTGAAGGTGAGGCACAGGGGTGGTGGTAGGTTTGGGGCGTCAAGTAGGGTGAAGCACAGTAGGAGTTTAGGCTGGCTAGGACTGTCAGGGTAACTGCTGGGACACTTTCTCTGGAAGTTGCAGGCAAAGGTAGAATATGGAGCCTGAGTCAATATCTGGGAGACATGAAGACAGGCTGTGGGGTTTGCTGTTTCCAAGGATGCTCAAGCATAGCTACTTTTTAAGCACGGAAGTTCTGCAGGCTGGAACAGCATCTCCCAACTCGCCCAGTATTTGAGCTTGAATTGTGTCCCCCCCACCAAAAAAATATATATTGAAGTCTTGATTCCTGGCATCTCAGAAAATGACCTTACTTTGAGATAAGTTAAAATGAGTTCAAGTTAAAAGAGAAATAAGCAAGTTAAAATGCGGTTCTTAGGGTACTCCCTAAGGCAATGTGACTGGTGTCCTTATACAAAGGGGAATTTGGACATGAAAACTTGTACACAGAAAGAACATCATATAAAGATGAAGGCAGAGGTTAAGGTGATAGGACAACAAGCCAAGGAACACCAAAGATTGTCAACAAACCTCTGGAAGCTAGGGGAGAGGCATGAAACAGATTCTCCTTCAGAGCCCCCAGAAGGAACCAACCCTGTGACATCTTGATCTCAGACTTCTGGCTTCCAGAATTGCGAGAAAACAACTTTCTATTGTTTAAACCAACCAGTTTGTGGCACTTTGTTACAGCAGGCCTGGGAAACTAATATGCCAGAAAAGGTCAACTAGCCCCGCATGAATGAACTCATAGCTCTCAGGAAGTCACACTGGCTTAGCAGTCCCAGTTCCACAAGGAAGATATGATGTTCTTTACTCAAACAAAAATCTGTAGAGTCTGTCTGCAGGAAAATCAGTGGGATTTAGACTTGTTCATTAGCATTCAGGAGAGGTTAAGTAATTTAGCTAAAGCCTACAGGAAATAAATGGTGGTTGTGTAGCTAATATCCAACCCTTCTCTGTCAGGTCTCTATTCTAAAAGTATTGTTCAGTGACAATGCCAGGGTGCACAGTAGGCTGTTAGGGGAGTTTTTCTAGGGATTAGTATCCTACCTTCCAACTCTTATCCTTGAGATGTCTTTCAGGTGTCTCACATCTGTCTACACGCCCTACATTCATCCTCAGCATTTCAGGCTCTTTTGATCTCACAATAAGACAATTCTTCTGTCTAACCACAAATCATGTGTCTAACTTCCTCAGGAATGAGGCTTCTCACATAAGCAAATGTTCTAGATTCTTGATACTCATCCTTAAAGTCGCTGAATTAATCTTCAAAAAATATAACAAGTTTAAGTGGGATTATTTCTAAAATATATCATGCAAGCTTAGATAGATATTCTCATTTGCTTAAGCACCAGTTATCACAATGACTGAAGATAATTATTACTAGTATCAGTACACTCCACTCTAACACAGACAGATTTTCTCTGTTTTTCCTGCCCCAAGCAACATCTAAACTACTGTACTCTATGAAGTTTTCATCGGGACAGTGGGAAAATATTGTAGTTATCTACTGCTGCATAATGAATGACCCCAAACTTAGTAGCTTAAAACCACAATTTATTATTTCTCTCAATTCTGTACATCAGGAATTTAGGCACAGCTCAACTGGGCAATTATTTTATATCACATAGTGATGAGTGGTATCATTCATGCTATTGCTTTTAGCTGAGAGTGTGGCTGCAGCAGGTACATGCAAGATGGCACATTATCCTCCAGGACCTCTCTCCTTTGTATGCCTCCTGACAGTATGGTGGGTGAACTTCAAAGGTAAAGACACAAAAGCTGCTAGTCCTTTTAAGCCCTCTGGGAGTCAGGCATTCCAAAACAACACGTCTGTCACAGTCTGTTAGCTAATGCAATTCCCAATGCCATCACAAGTTTAATGAGAAAGAGGGTGTCTCCATTTTTTAGTGTGAGAAGTGATATGCTTAAAAAAATAGAGGATTTCTGGGAGTCATATTTAGAGACTGCCACTGTAGAGATTTAAATGGCTTTAAATTTTTTTTTAAATCTTTATTTATTTATGATAGTCACAGAGAGAGAAAGAGAGAGAGGCAGAGACATAGGCAGAGGGAGAAGCAGGCTCCATGCACCGGGAGCCCGACGTGGGACTCGATCCCGGGTCTCCAGGATCGCGCCCTGGGCCAAAGGCAGGCGCCAAACCACTGCGCCACCCAGGGATCCCTTAAATGGCTTTAGATAGTATACCAGAAATGTATGCCAGCAAATTAACCTCTAGGAACCTCTTTCTTTGACAATATGGAGATTAAAGATACTAAGTACCCAGAAAGAGAAGGGTGGCCATCAGAGTACCAGGTTTTAATAGTTATATGGCCAGGTCTGATAAAGATTTTTGGATCCTGAAATTTAGGCTTGTGGTCTAAGTAAGATCTAGTAAGATCTCTTTTTCCTGAATCTAAATCACCACAGAAGAAGGAAATTAAAGTGAGAGAGACAAAATTCTTATTACTTACCTAGAAGTCTGGAACAAAAAAAAAAGGAAAAGGAAAACCAAAAAAAGCTCCAAAGTCTCCCTTGATGGCAAGACTGACTACTCTTGCTAGTACTTATTTCTGCTTCACATCCCTTTTGGAGAGAGTCATCAGTTGTCTTCTTTTTGTGCAATGGTCATATCTGTTTTTAGTCAAATCTTACACATTTTTCATTTATGGTTTTGAATTTGCTGCAGGAAACTGGGAAATGACCTTATATAATGTTCCCAAGTGAAAAGTGAAATAAACTCTAAATGAGAAAAGATCACCTTCCATAAGAAGTTACATCATGACAAAACATTTTGAAATTTATTTTGGCTTTTAGGGTTATTTTAGTTTCTTCTAGATTCTTATATATGTTCTAGACTACTGTTTCCTCACATTGCCTTCATCTTCAGGATCACTGGGAGAGCTTTTGAAAGACACATATTTGTGGGTGTATGTCAGTCCCTTATCAGATTTCAGGGGATTGGGCCTGGTACTGAAGAAAAAGAGAAAAAAGGAAAGAAAGCAGAGGAAAAGAGTAGTTTTATTCTGAAGATATGTGAAGAGATCTATGTTTTGTTTTTTGTTTTTTGTTTTTTACTTTATTTCAGAAGTTGGAGAGTGAAATACAGTGGTTGGTCAAAGTTTTGATGGAACAAGGTCCCCAAGGACACATGGGATGTAAGTTTATAGAGGTGGGAAAAGTCCTTGAAGAGGAAATACTGGTCTGTGTAAGGCAGGTGTGGGTGGAACTGTGATAGGATTGGCCTGGGAGTAGCTAAGGGTATGTACCAGAGAGGAAAAGAAGAAAATGTTTGGCTAAAACAGTAGGGTAATGATAGAGACCTGTTGCTTATCACAAACAAAGTTTGTGAACTGTGTGGGGGAGACAGGCAACTTCCTCGGAGGTAAGCCATTTTAGACCATAGGAAAAACTGAAATTGGCACTAATGGTGCCAATTTCTCCTTGGTAATATCACAATCAGGCTTAGTCTCCCCCTAATGGCCTCTGCTGTTGAAATTGTTTGCATTGGAATTCTCAGGAGAGGTTTTACTCTCCCCCTTTGCAGCATTTCCTGATCATCTGAGCTTCAGGACACCAGTTGGATCATGGTGAGGACATAGGAAATCTCCAGGCCTAAATTCTGATGCTCTTCAAAGTGTCAAGAATAATTTCTTTGGTTAATAATACTTAGCAGTCATAGTAGAAGGCCATTTTTTGGCGAGGCAGAGATTCAAAAGAAGGGGATGAGCACAGATACGGAAGAGTTGATATTGTCATCTGTTGATGTTGGCAACAAACGATGAATTTAGAATGATAGAGACAAAGGCATCGCAGAAATTACAAATGAAGAAATTGAAGACATGAGAGTAGTTACTTCTTGATCCTTGGGAGGGAATTGACAATTGAATTAGAACAGGATCAGCACTTCAAGCTAGCCTAAGGCTTTTCCCTCTGCAATAGTCTCTTTGAACCTCAAGCACCATCATGTGTTTATAAAAATCAGTTGATATATCATTTTGGGGCAAGGAAGATGAAGGGAGTGTTACTCAGCTTAATGGGAAGTCATCTTTGGTCTTATTTTAAATTGCAAAGTTGACCTAATGCCTTTGTAGGTGTTTTCCTAGATTTTAATCACCACTGATGGGAGCATGTTAAAGTCAGGAGCCCCCATCTTCCAAGTGTCTGAAAAGATACAGTTAGTGTGGAAAATGAACTTCATAAAAGGCAACTGAAATTCTCTTCTCTCTTGGTTGAAAAGAAGTTCAAGATTATGGATGAGGATATTTGGAATACAGAGTGTTATAGGCAAAGAGTTATATATGAGACTGCATATTTTGAGTGGTGTTTTAGATATAGATCAACTTAGGCACTGAGTTTCTAAACTTAATTTCTGTATTCTAAATTTCCGAGCCATCACTAAAGTTTGTGTGCTGATAATAGGTACGTGCATCATCAGTGTTGGCTTGAGATATTTGGGAGTGCCTCACCAAGGAGGTGAGACGTATCAAAGGTATAAAAGAAGTGAGGTATGTCCAGGGAGTTTTTGAATTAATGATGGTGTTTTGTCTGTTTTGCTGGATGGAAGACATAGATATTTGTTTTATTATTCTTTATAACTTATAGATACTTCATTCTTTTGTATCTACTCAATATTTTTATCACCCTCTCAAAATAAAACAAAACAAAAAAGTAGTGAGATGGAATTTTCAGTGGGAAGAATAAGGGAAATAATTTTTCATGGGTCTATGAACCAGCTGTTTTAATGAGAGCTGAGGGCCCTAAACTGGGGAAAAATGGGATGGAAAAGAAAAGTGAGAGATACGACAGAGTGGAACTAACAGGTGAGGAGCAATACTAGGTGTCAAGTACAAAGCATCTGAAAATGTCATATATTTTGAGCTCGGAGCTGAAAAATTTAATTGCAAGATAATATGTTAAGTCAAGAGCAGCAAACTTTTTAGCAAAGTGTTGATAGTAAATATTCTAGCCTTTGCAGGCCATACAGTCTCCATTGTAAATATTCAACTCTGCCTTTGTAAAGTGCAAGAAGCCATACACAATATATAAACAAAGGGGGATGACTATGCTCCAAAAAATTTTATTGATAAACGCTAAAATTTGAATAATTTTTATGTATCATAAAGGAGTATTCTTCTTTTAATTTTGTTCCAAATAGTTAAAACCTCACAGGAAGTACAAAAACATGCAGTGGGGCGGATTTTGCCCATGGGCCATAGTTTTTCTAACTCTATGTTAAGTGGCTATGATATGATAAAGTAAGTAAAACTGAGTATACAGTTTGAAATACTAATTTTATCTACACTAACTTCTTTTCTCTATATTTCTAATTCCTAGAGTCTCCTTTAAGATTCAGCTTATTTTGTTTTGACTTAATTTTTTTTACAGCAATTTTAGATTTACAATAAAATTGAGAAGGAGGTACAGAGATTTCCTTTGGAACCTCTGCCCCTACACACACATAGCTTTCCCCATTGTTAACATCACTCACTGGAGTGGTATTTTTTTCTTTTTTTAATCAAGAATGAACCTACACTTCTCTTCTCTATGTCTATACTGGACTAGGGACCATGTTTTTAAATATGGGGCCTAAACATGTAAATAATTTTGTAGATGATATTTTTTTTTAATTTTTTTTTATTTTTGTTTATTCATGATAGGCACACAGTGAGAGAGAGAGAGGCAGAGACACAGGCAGAGGGAGAAGCAGGCTCCATGCACCGGGAGCCTGACGTGGGATTCAATCCCGGATCTCCGGGATCGCGCCCTGGGCCAAAGGCAGGCGCCAAACCGCTGCGCCACCCAGGGATCCCTGATATTTTTTTTCTATTGTTTGCTTTGGAAATTTCTTTGTATATGTCTTTCAGTTGTCTTTTGTATCGCCTGGTTTTTAAAAAATAAATAAGACTTTCACATTTCAAAAAAAAATAAGAATGAACCTACATCAACACATTATAATCACACAAAGTCCATAATTTACCATAGGATTAGATAGTGTCATTCCTTCAACCTGTACTTCTCCTTCAAGATTGTGTTGACTATTCTGAGTCTTTTGCCTCTCATATAAACTTTTGAATCAATTTGTTAATATGTATAGAATAATTTACTGGACTTTGAGATTGCAATGAAACCATAGATCAAGTTGGAAAGAAATGACATCTTGACAACCTTGAGTCTTCCTGCTCATGAACATGAAATATCTCTCAATCTCTTTAGTTTTTTTATTTCATTCATGAGACTTTTGTCATTCTCCTCATATATATCTTGTATGCATTTTGTTAGATTTATATCTAAATATTTCATTTTTGAGGGTGTTAATGTAAATGGCATTGTGTTTTTAATTTCAAATTCCACTTGCTCTTTATTGGTATATAGGAAAGTAATTGGCTTTTGTATATTAACCTTGTATCCTGCAAGGATAACTGCTATTTGTTATAATTGCTTATTAGTTCCAGGAGAGGGTTTTTTTGTTGTATCTTTCAGATTTCCTACATAGACCATCATGTCATCTGTGAATAAAGACAGTTTTTTTTTTAAATTTTTATTTATTTATGATAGTCACAGAGAGAGAGAGAGAGAGGCAGAGACATAGGCAGAGGGAGAAGCAGGCTCCATGCACCGGGAGCCCGATGTGGGATTTGATCCCAGGTCTCCAGGATCGCGCCCTGGGCCAAAGGCAGGCGCCAAACCACTGCGCCACCCAGGGATCCCTAAAGACAGTTTTATATCTTCCCTCCCAATCTGTATACCATTTATTTTCTTTTCTTGACTTACCACATTAGCAAGGACTTTCAGGACAATGTTAAAAGTAGTGAGAGGAAACATCCTTGCCTTGTACCTGATCTTAGTTGGAAAGCTTCAAGTTTCCCAGCATTAAGTGTGATGTAGGCTTTTTGGTAGATAGTCTTTATCAAGTTGGGAAATTTCCCCTATATTCCTAATTTGTTGAGAGTTTTCATCATGAATGAATTTGGATCAGTTCAATTTTTACTTTTCTCCAACACACCATTCTCTTTCCTTAGGAACAAACAACTCCCAACATGTATATTAATTGTGTGGGTATGTTTGTCTGTTTATTTTCATTCAATGGTTATAGCCCTGTGACATATCTTAGTATTGAGATTCAGACAAAGTGTTATCCTTTCTTGTTGTCTTCACAGTGCCCAGCAGAGTACTGAATATCCAGTCTGTGGTCTATAACTATCTAACTTAATGCATGAAAGAATAAATAAAAGTGAAGTTCATTCTGAAGTCATCAAATTAATTCTTCCTTAATGATTGAGTATAAAGTGTACCAAAATTATACTAAACGTATAAGCTAATCAATATAAATTATAGGAGTTCACACTTAATATAAATTAACACCATTTAGAATGTAGGGGAGTTCATTTTATAGTGACACTAGCAAATAAAACAGATCTACATTCAAATTACCGCCTAATTAATCACATCCTATGTATCAGTCAATGTCCTGTCAGAAAAAAACCCAAGCCATACTATGTATTCCAAACAGAGAAAAACAACGTGGGAATGTAGTTTGCTGGCTTTCTGCTATGACAGTAGGGAAGAGAGTATATGAAAGCAAATGTGAAACTGAGGGATAAGAGATTCTCATGGCACAGTTCACCCCTGTGACTTCTCAGCATCCACATACATCCCTTTCTTCTATAGTCAAATTTTTGTATAATGGTAATAAAATCATCTTGCTTCCCTCTAAGAGACTGCAACTAGCCCTCATACTAATGAAGGTATGCTTACCTTCTCCTAAAAAGTGGAGATATCAAATCCTATTTATATCTTTGTTTGGGTAATGTTAAACTAGCCACAATTCCTTCTGTATATTCTATAACCTAAATTCCCACAACCAACCATTACCAACACTCTTTTTATCAAACTATAGTGGAAAAGGAGAGTAGAAAACTGATTGACATATACAAATATATGCATAAAAAAAGAAATAGGTATACTCTTATTGTTTTTTTTTAATTTTTATTTATTTATTTATGATAGTCACAGAGAGAGAGAGAGGCAGAGACACAGGCAGAGGGAGAAGCAGGCTCCACACACCGGGAGCCCGACGTGGGATTCGATCCCAGGTCTCCAGGATCGCGCCCTGGGCCAAAGGCAGGCGCCAAACCGCTGCGCCACTCAGGGATCCCGGTATACTCTTATTGATCTCAATTCTGAAAGTGAACATGAGTCTGTAGTTGGTATTTATAACTTCTTATCTTACTATCTACTCATTCCCTGTTCCTTTGCTTTTAGCTAGAATCTCAGTTTGTTAGGGTTTTTCCTCTGATGGATAACCCATATTTTATTTCCATAAGTTTTTATCTTTGGTAGTCCTGATTTTATTGGGTTACTATAGTTTTCATTTACTATTGAATTTAGATGTAGAAGGGATACCTAATGCCTAGGAATACATTGTCAGTACTAGAATCCCTGGAATCACAAACCCCCATCCCATCTCCACTTGGCAGAGGGTAATAAACTTTCTGTTCCAGGGTCCCTCTCCCTGTTTTCCCCTGCTATCCCAACATGTGATAGGTTACTTTTCTTCCCTAATTAAACATTTTGAGCTGCAAGTCATTTGTAATGATTTATGGCAGCTGTGCTTTTGCCAATATTACACAGTATTTTTCTTATTACTTAATTGTTTTAGCAGTGCTTCAGCCATTAGTTTCTGAGTTCTGAAAACAGGAAACAGAAGTCTTCTATTATAGACGCCTGCCTAATTAGCTCAGAGGCTGTCTAATGGGGGCTATTAAAAATGCAAATGAGGTGTGATCAAACAGTGAAAAGTTTGGTCCTGACAGAGTATACTAATGCATTTTCCCCCCTGCAAAATATACCAAAATCCTGAATGTAGATTTCTCCCTTCCTTCCTTCCCATGTGAAATAGCTTTTTTTTTTTTTTTTTTTTTTTTTTGTGGGGATTGGGTTCTTCCTTCCTCACCTGGGCAAGGTTGTAGCTTAAGAAGAGTTCTTAGGGAAATCATTCTCATTTCCTACCCCTCAATATAAGGCGGTGGTTCTTAAACTTTAGCATGCAGAATAACCTGGAGGGCTTGTTAAAACAGATTCCTGAGATGACTCCTAGATTTCCAATTCAGTAGGTCTGGTGAGGGACCTAAGAACTTGCATTTCTAACCAGTTGCTAGGGAATGCCAGCGTTGTATAGTCTTTGTCCTTTTGTGACTAGCTTATTTCACTTAGCATAATGTCCTCAGGTTTATCCACATTGTCACATATTACAAGATTTCCTCTTTTTAAAGGCTGCATCCTGTCTTAATATTCCATTGTACATTTATACCACATTTTCTTTACACATTCATCTGTTGATGGACATTTAAGGGTGTTTCCACTTCTTGGCCATTGTGAATAAAGCTTCAAGTAATAAACATGGAAATGCTAATACCTCTTCAAGATCCTGATTTCAATTCTTTTGGATAGTCAGAAGCAAATTGCTGGGTCATGTGGGTAGTTCAGATGTTAAGTTTTAGGGGAACCTCCATACTGTTTTCCATAGTGACTGGACCGTTTTGGATTCCCACCAACAGTGTACAAGTGTCCCAATTTCTCTACTTTCTCACCAACACTTGTTGTCTTTTGTCTTTTTGATAATAGCCATTCTAATATGTGGTAGGTGATATCTCGTATACTAAGATGTCCACACTACATAAAGTGATCTATAGATTCAATGCATTCCCTATCAGAATCCCAAAAGCATTTCCTATAGAAATGAAAAAAATAACTCTATAAAGTTCATAGGGAGACATAAAATTCTGAATAGACAAAACACTTTTGGAAAAGAAGAATAAAGCTGGATTCATTGCATTTCTTGATTTCAAAATATACTACAAAATTGTAGTAATTAAAACAGTATGGTACTGGCATAAAGACAGACATATATATCAATAGAATAGAGAGCCCCAAAATCCATACCTATATGGTTAATTGGTCTTTAACAATGGTGCCAAGAATACGCAATGGGGAAAAGATGGTCTTTTCAACAAACAGTACTGGGAAAACAGGTTACCCACATGCAAAAGAATGAGATTGGACCTGTTAACTAATAAAGTGAAAAGACAGTCTGCGGAATGGAAGAAAATATGTAAGGAGCTCCTATGATTCAACAATAAAAAAGCTAATAACTTGTTTTAGAAATGGGCTAAAGACTTTAGTAGACATTTCTCCAAAGAAACATAGGAGAGGCCAAAAGATTATGAAAAAGTGCTAAACATTGCTGATCAGCAGAGAAATGTAACCCAAAGCCACAATGAAATATCATGCCATGTCTTTTTCTTAATTAGCAACCTGAGAATGGCTTAGTTACACCAAGTGTTGACTCATTGGAAAAGCTTCTCTGACTCTCTCTCAACCCAAATCAGGGTTATGTGAACATTCTTTATGACTATATTATTATCATATTACCTAGCACATGATGGGTGGATCTAGGTTTTGTGGAGTCTGAAACTTATATAATATGAGGAATCTTCTTTCAGAGAAAGATTTAAAAAATATATCAATATAAAATTGAGTGAAGATCCCTGAAATTTCCCAGTTAATATGCCCTTGCTCCATCTTATGCAGAACCAATTCTTTGCATACCTTTCTCACTAGATAGTGAGTTCCTCATGGACTGGGATTGAATCTGTTTGTCTCTGTGGTCCCATATCCAGTGGTCCCCCGACCCCATATTGCTCCTGGAAGTGACTAGGGAATTCCACTGCTTCTTTTTCTTCTTTCCCTCTGTCTTCTCACAGCTTAGGCCCTGATTGTATTTGGGCTCTTGAAATAAAAGGATCTGAACAGGGAAATTTGCCCTGATCCTTCTACTACTTCCTGTGGAAGAGGTTAGGGAGAGGATGAGGAGGAAGAGGACACATTGGTGGCATTCTGCATGAGGAAATCACAGCCTGTGGAGCTTAGCCCAAGACCCTGAAGGAGGACATCTGCAATTAGAGTCGTCCGCATGTTG
The DNA here is from genome assembly GCF_053574225.1 of Canis aureus. Lineage (NCBI taxonomy): Eukaryota > Metazoa > Chordata > Mammalia > Carnivora > Canidae > Canis > Canis aureus. Next base: position 28,718,346 of record NC_135616.1, read on the forward strand.
GACTTCACAAAACAGCGTTCTCCAGATTCAACAAGGTATAGTCAAGTGCTGTCTTTTCATCCCTTCATTGGTGCATTAATGAAAAAGAAGCATCCTATTGATTGTAATTCTTAATGCTGCTGTTCACGCCTCGCCCAGCAGACTTGGATATTCTGAAGAGGGCTCCAGCTTGAAGGTGCCCTGGCTGCCAGCCACCACTCTCCAGGTCTCCTCGCCTCTGGCTGCTCCTTTGTGGCTAGAATACAAAATGAGGGAGAGGCACTGCAGGCCAGAGTCTGCAGGTAGTTAGGGCGTTCTCACCAAATGCCTAAAGACCTCAACCTAGCTCCCAGGAAGTAATCTGCTTTCCCTACTTCTCCCCTCAGTCTCCATCTTCAGAGTTAGGGCTCCTCCACTCTGCCTGAGAATCCCGTTTCCCTCATCAAACTCTCTCTTCTATCCTTCTGGCAATCATATCTCATACAGAGCCTGAGTTATGTTTTTTTTTTTTTTTTTTTTTAAGATTCCAGATGTCTATGTGCTCACTGCTTCCCAGCTGTTCTGGAAAAATGGTTCATGGTCTGCCAAGCTGGTTGCAGAGGAAGAAGGAGCATCACAGATATTGAGGGCCCTTCTGCCACCACCCAAACCATGGTTTTTGTTTCCTGTAAAGGACCACAGGTGCCCTTGCCCCTGAATCACTCTTGTACTTGCCTGCTATGTGGCCTCTAGTCACTGGTTGCCCATCTTGACACTTCTTCAATTCAGATAACTCTGCTACAACTTAATCCTTTAATTACACAATTAGCACATCTCCACTGAACAGGATTTGTCCTTGTTGGGCTGGGCAAAGAAACTGCACATCATGGGGAAAAAATGGGATAGCAATTCAGTATGTGGGAAATGCAAAGACAAGTGGTCTGGTCTTCATAAAGGGGTAGTGGTGGCACTTTCAGCAGCTTTCAGAGTAGCTCTTCCCAGGCAGTGGCTGAGATCCAGTTCTTCACAGTTGCAAATATTCATTAGTTCTTAGGTCATCGAGGTAGGGACGGGTTGGACTCCTCCTTGGTGAGCTTGTACTTCTGTCCTTCCTTTCCTTCGCCTCTTCAGGTTTTATAACGTTGGCCATCACTCACTTTAGATTTCCTCTGTACTCATCCTCACACTAAGTCTTCTCCCCTCCTGGACTAGCCCTGTGTTGCTCAACTTCCCACTCCCTTCACGCTGGGCACTGTCCTGAGCCGATAGCCCCAGAGGTGTCAGAATACAGCTCCAAGGTGAGGCATAATCATAGCATAGAGACCCCCCACCTGCATGGCTCCATGGGCTCCAAGGATGTTGACAATTACAGACCCTCAAGGACCAAGGGAATATTCTTCCCTAAATGCTTCCAGGGTGAAAAAGACTAGTTTGGCATCTCTGTATGGGGCTTTAAGAGTTATTTTTGTCCTTGAAGTCTAATAGTGGGTTATTGGTAATTATAGGAAAAAAATGGAGAGGAAATAAGGGGTTTTTTGAAGTTTTTTTTTCTGGTTCCAGTATTATATTCTGAATTTCCTATTCAGTTAGATACAACTCCTGAGATCATGACCTCTATGATTATAGCAGAAAGAGGCCCCCATCATCCATGAGCCTATGATTTCCACTTTGTTTCTATCCCTCTAACTGGCATAATTTCTCTGGACACTGCAGAGAAGGGATGTTACCTAAATGCTTGTTTTGCAGGGTGCCATTTCCATGCATCAAGTTCACTTGCAGTAAGGGCACACAGGGGCCCAGTAGATCTCTCTTCATTGGTGTTTTATTCAGAGCAACTCAGAATATTTGTTCTGTCAGATGCTTTGAGTGGCTCCCTACTGCCAACAGACTGAAAGCTCCCTCCTTAGTTGGGCTTTCCCTTTCCCCTGCAAGTGACTTGCACACACTCTCTCAATCACTCTGTTTCTTTCATTCATTCATTCATTCATTCATTCATTCATTCATTTCTCCATTCTTCCATAAACATGGATTCACTACTCTTCTAATGTTGAAGAAGCTGTCCTAGGTTCTGGGGATATGAATAAGAATAAACAATAACTCCTTCTTCAAAGGTCTAATAATCCAGAGGAAGACAAAGATGTAAGTCAAAACCACAAGAAGCACTGTCTCTGACAGTGAGATGGATGTCTGTTTAGAGTTGGGCAGGGGCACTTAGAAGGAAGAGCCCTGTTTCACTTGGGAATAGGACTGGAGAATAACCAGAAAGGTTTCATAGAAGAAGTGGCACCATCATGGTATTACCACATGTTGAGAAGCCATTTCAACTGGAAGGAGTGTCCTGAGGAAAGCCAGAGGAATTCTGGTCAGAGTGTACTCAGGAACTATAAACCAAAAAACAGGTGGCCAGAAAAGGCTGGAAGGGAGGGCAAAGTCCACAGTATGTAGAGCAACATGTAAGCTGTAGGAAACATTAATGGATGCTGTGTTGTGTGTGTGTGTATGTGTGTGTGTGTGTGTGTGTGTGTGTGTGTGTTAAAGCCTATAGTTGGGTAACAAACAGTGTCTTGGATACTAAGGGACCAGCACAATTATAAAGAATGTTTTAAACATGAAAAATATGAATAGCTTAGAAGACATCCAGTTGATTGATTTAATCATGACTGTTGTAGTCCAAAAGTTTCTGGCTCAATGGTCCCTTCCATGAATACAGTACAACCTCAGACATTCCTGCAAAGGAATGTTATTCTAGTTATTTCTGAGACTCCTTGAAGAGTGACTCACTCACTAGCAGGACTGTCTGTCACCTCAGGGACACCACATGGCTCCTGCCTCTTTCACCTGCCCTGCTCTAATGTCCTTGGATGTGTTCATATCCACTGTCCTGCCCATTGTGGGAACAGTGGCTTCAAGCGGGGCAGTATCTGGGTGTTCCTGTGCTTCAGGCTTTGGTGAGGCTGATCTGAAAAGGGCCCTACTTGGAGGAAGTAAAGGTCTCCCTCCAGGTCTGGGCTACACAAATCCCAGAGTGTCTGAGCTCAAAGCAGAGACTCACAAAGCTGTTTACAGATAAGAAGCTGCATCAACCTTTGTACCTTCCTGTGGCCAAGTAACTAGAACTGGCCCTGGGGCCTGATCATGGACAGAACCTGTTTCTCTCCTCCTTCTCTTCCCTGACCCCTCAATCCAATGCCACGTGTCTTCCATAGTTAAATACAAATGCTTCCAATTTGCTTCTTATTCTGGTAGCAGTAAATACATACTATCATAGACACCAAAAACCCTGACATCTATACATTGGGAGCAAGGGATTTGAGCTCAGGAGCTAACTGAAATCAGAAAATACTAGAAGAAGGTACAGAAATTCAAGTTGCAAAAACCAGGATATAATTTTTGAAAAAAGAAGGGGAGATAATGTAGGAATGGTAGGAATCAGCCCAAAATGTATTATTTGATATCAACTTTGATAATTATAGAGAAATGTAAATTCATATTAGGCAAATTATTAGAAGTAAAAACCATATTTATGATTTTAAATCATGAATAACCACAGAATATATAAGCAAATAGATTGTATCTATGGAGTCAAAGACAGAAAACCAAGGCAGCAGCAAGGATGCCCAAACGAAAGGAGGCTCACAAAGAAGATAGAATGAGTAGGGCGGGATGCGTGCTATGCCAATAATTACAAATTTCTTAACATCCAATATTAAAATTGATGACTTTCATGTGGGAATAATGATACATCTAAGAGAAAGAATCACCTAAATAAGATGGCAAGGAAAGAAAAGTTAGAAATAAAAGGATGGGTAAAGGGAAAACAGAAAAATACAAAAAAGAAAATTAGTCCTAGAAACATGAATATCAGTCTATGTATAATCATAGTAAAAAAGCAATAAGTAATGGTCAAAAAGGGTCTATTGGTCATGAAAATATTACTTTAAAAGGCATTAACATAGTGTGAGAAAGCAAAAAAATAAAAATAAAAAAAACCTGCCCTACTAGAATCTTCCTTGAATTCAGCTTATCTATGAAGGGAAGGAGAGAAACGGTACAGTAAATATTGGAGATATTTGTCAAGGAAAGATTAAAAATATGTACTTTATTGAATTCTTTTCTTGAAAAACAGTTTTCATGTAGAACACTTGGAAAATAAAGAAAAGTAGTACAGAAAAAATAAAACTTTACCTACAATCTCAGAAGCCAAGGGCAGGTGCTCCTTTAAAAGAGCTTTTCCCTGTGGGAGAGCTGTGGTCTTGGGGAAGACTTGGCCTCTATTAGGCCTGGGGGAGTGGAGGCAGTAGGAAGGGAGAGGATGACTATCCAAAGAGGTGAGTTGCTGAGTGGTGAGCTGGGTCACCATTCATCTCCTTTTCCCTTATCTAGATCTTTATGCCTAGAAGCACAAGGATTTTGCTGTCTACTTCTTTCTTTTCCCTTGGACCTCCCAAGATGACTGAGCCAGCCCCATTCCATGAGGAAAGGAGAATGGGAGAAAGTAAGTACTGTGGGGCACAGAAATCTTATTTTATCTTTTCATTTTAAAAGATTATTTATTTGAGAGAGGGAGAGAGACAGAGACAGAGTCAGAGACTGAGATAGCAAGAGAGTGCAGGAGTGGGGAGGAGACGGAGAAGTAGGCCTCCCACTGAGCAGGGAGCCCCAACTGGGGATTGATCCCAGGGCCACTGGGATCATGACCTGAGCCCAAGGGAGACACTTAACTGACTGAGCCACCCAGGCCCCCCTATTTTATTTTTTTAAATAAGTACTTTTGAATTAAAAAAATCAGAGAACATATAAGACTATCTGAGAAAAGAAGTCTGGGAAAGTAGCAAAGCCAAGGGGGAAGGAGAACAGGAAAAGAGAGAAACCTGAGGCCTCCCTTGTGACTTTCTGTCCCAGCCCTTAGAAAAATAGAAGGAAGAGAAGGGGGCTGGGAAGGGAAGAAAGAATGTAGATAAAGATGGGCTTCTCAGGGGCAAGAGGATGGTATATTTAAACAGAGGAAAGAAAGCTAGACAAAGAGCTTAGCTATAAAGGAGCCAAAACCAGTTTCTGGGAGGAAGAAACAATTAGTTGAGTAGTTCACCTTAGCCAGGTAGGTGTGCAGTCCCCGAAGTAGCTTCGAAATTGGCTTGCCTGCTTTTAGTGGCTTCCACATTTGGTTAGGTCAGGTCAATTCCCAGACCAAGGGTGCTTTACTAAGAGGGCTGGTTGGTCCCCAAGAGCCCAGAGAAAGGGCGTATATGCTCAGCAGAGGGGAGGCATCTGTGTTCTATAAAGAATAAGGCAAATTTGAGTTTTTATACCAGTACAAGCTTTCTCAGGCTAGAGGTAGTTCAACACACGTGGAGGAGTTTTGAATTTGTAGATTTTGTGCCAGCAATTGTCTCAGAATAACAAAACAGCACTGCTCCTTTATGAGTCTCAGATTGAGAACAGCAAGTACAGAGGTAGGAAATGTGGTAGGTGGGAAATATGGCTTAAATGTGCTTTCAGCTGTGTCTTCCAGATAATTATAATGGAGTCTGCTTCTCCCCCACCCATGCCTGTCATCCTCAGTATTAAATTATGATGATGATGATGATTACTGGTAATTATCCCTTTCATGTATTTGGCATTTTCTACTTTCTTAAGTACTTGCACATGGTTCCCTTCACTGTGAGCCTAGGAGACAGGAAGGGCAGGCACTGCTCCACCCATCTTTAGATGAAGAGTAAGGCTGCTATTCCCTTACCCTGGGTCACACAGCTTGTTAGGGACCCCAGGCATCTAATGGTGTCTACATCTCTCTCAGCTGCATATTTGGTTCGCTAGAACGCTAATTATTCCTTTCCACATTTAAGGATATAGTGGATATGTATATGGGTACATATATTCCATACGTCAAAAATTGAGTTGTTATACTTTAAGTCTATATATCTCTCTCTCTTCCATCTGTATCTGTCTCTGTCTCTCTGAGAGAGAGAGAGAAAAAAAAGAGAGAGAAAGAGAGAGAGATTGAGATCCACATTGCGTTGTTCACTTATGGATTTCAAAGCATTTTCCAAATAACAAGACATTATCTCCTTTGTCATTTATAATGGCTGGAAGTTTTGGCAGACTTGTCTCAGCTTTCTGCTTCTATGTATTACGGAGAAAAACCTAGGGATAGAACTGGGTATCCGCATTACATTTAGGAAACTGGATATAGAAATGTGTGCATGCAAGGTACCACCTGCCTCGCACCTTGGCCGACTGCTGATTATTCTCCATGATCTGGAGCTAATCCGGAGGATTAAGTGAGCATCTGCTCCCCATGCTGACAGTTGGGTGGGGCTGAGCCATAAACAGAGGGGGCAGATCAGGCTAAGGCAAAGCAGCCAGTGTGGAGAGGGCTGGGCTTCCCTGAGAGTCTGGGGATATTTGACCCTGGTTGCTCTCCATCCTGCCCTTCTGCACTCTGCTCCATTCTACCCTCACCCACCTCTCAGCCTGGAATTTGTACAGGGTGGTGAAGAGCCAAAGTCAAACTGCCAGAGTTTGTCCTGCTCTGCTGGCTCTGTGTGCACTCTGTGACCTTGGGCAGACTGCTGTGGAGAGGTGCCTCAGTTCCCTTATCCACAGGAGGGGATCGTGGCAGTAATCCACTCCTGAGTCACAGTGCAGAGTAGGTGAGATGTTCCCTTAGAGAGTTTTAACTGTAATTGTTGCTGGGATGCTCCTCCTCCTCCTCCTTCTCTCTCTCTCTTTCTCTTTTTGTTCTTTGCGTCTCATATCAGCTCAAGTGCCATCTACCAGTGTTCTGGTACATACTGATTCTCCTTATCTGCTGCCACATCCTACCTGGAAAAGTCCTTTTGGCATTCACCTTGCTAGGACATACATTTATGTTTCTGTGTTTCATGGATCTGAGTCTGTGAGTTCCTCCTGGAGAGAGTCTCTTTCAGATCTTAATTTTCTGTAGAAATACACACGCACGCACACACACACACACACACACACCTGCAGGAAGAAGGGAGAGGAAGGACAAAGGAAAAATGAATGAAGACACAGCCTTTATTTTAATCATCTCCAATGTTAGTTTTCTGCCCACACTTCCTCCTCCTTAGACAAAGCAGTCTTTGGGAGCTACACCTAACAGCACAAACTCAGCAGAAAGCCATTGGAGAGTAGAAAAAGAGTCCAGTTTAGAGTTGTGACCAAAGTAATGGTGATAAAGCAGAAGCCCCTCAGTCCTTAGGAGGCAGGGGGACTCTTATCTTCTTTTCCAGGAATGGAAAATGCAAGACTGCACCTTGTCCACTTTCCTGAGATGGAGCCCCTTTTTCCCCATGGATACCATCTCTTCTAGAGATTTCTCCCAGAGATGGGAAACAGGCAGAGGACACATTGAAAGGTTGGGTTTGTCAAAGTGTTGAGAGTGTCTGGAGTAATGGGAGGAGCTGAGAAGCACCACCACCTGGGTTCTAGGTACCAGCAAGAGCACTGGCCTGGCACCCAGGTCCTGGCCCTGGTTCAGGAGGCCATAGATCCCCCTGGACCACCTGGGGCAAGTGGCCTCACCTCTGTGGCCTCAGAAGTTCATCTGGAAAAGGTGATCACCTAGGGTCCCCTCCAGGTCTGACATTAGGTAGCTTGCCACAGTCCCTACAGATATCACTGCCTCCTTACACAAGACAGCAGTTGGTATTTAAAATAATGGTGATGAGTCATCTCAAAGCAATGACAAAAGAAGGTTGTTCTGATTTATTCCTTACAGTGCCTCCACATTCTGGAATCCTGAGAGCTAAAGGAGTCTGCAGTGCTGAATCTTCTAGATACCTGAACCCTATGTACTTTTAAACATCCAAACTGAATTTTGTTCTAAATTAAAAAAAATTAAACATATTTTCTTGGAATTTTTTTCATTATATTTAATATATTGTTCTAATTATATTTTTATCTTCAGAAAAGAGAAGGAGGAGAATACCTTGCACTTCTCTGGATGACCTTGGGTCATCATTCTGAGCATGAATGCTGCTAGTGAAGGAAAACCCTCAGGAGCTCCTGAGCTCTGTCATGGGTTTGGATTTTCTTTCCACTGACCTTCTCCTGAATCTTTACTCACTCTCTTTGGTCTCTGATGGGGTCACTGGGCAGGAATGAGAAGGGACACAGTTTTCATATATTGAGTCCAAGACCCAGAGCGGGACAGGGATTTCCTCAAGATTAAAGAGCTGGTCAGTAGTATAGCTGGAAGAGAACAAGCACTTTTGCTTGAGAGCCAGTCTTAGAGGACTCCAGACGCTAGCTTGCCTTATCTCCTTATCTGCAATCTGTATTTCCTTTTACAGGGTCTAAAGTCATCCACTTCAAGTTTCAAGGATGGCTCCCCATGGAGTTGATTGATATGTTGCCGATGAAGACTATCCCATCATAAAAAACACTGTGTGTCATATTTTCAAATTTTTCAGTCTTGAGAGATTCTTTGGTGGGATAAAATAAGTTTAAAGACAAAAAAGAAAAAGAAAAAAAACAAAAAAACCCCCACCTAATCACCTAAGATCCTGCTCTTGCTTGGGTAACTGGAAGATAACTGGCCAGAATCCTATATAAGCAGTTTTATCTTTCCTTTTTTCCCCGCTATCTTTCCATCCCTCCCTCCTGCCCTTCCTGTCTTCCTTCCATCTCTTTTGCTTTTTCTTTCTTTTTTCATTTTCCCTTCCCTCCTTCTTCTCCTCTTCCTCTTCTTTCCCTCCTTCCCTTCCTTCCTTTCTTTCTTTCTTTCTTTCTTTCTTTCTTTCTTTCTTTCTTTCTTTCTTTCTTTCTTTTTCTTTCTTTCTTTCATTAATAGCATGAAGCTTATACCTGGTATAGCACTGTGATGCTGCTCTTAGGCTATTTTCTACAGTTCAGAACTCCAGAAACTATTTACTTCCTCATAGTCCTTTGCTGGTGGTATTAGTATGCACCATGTTTTTTTTTTTTTAAGATTTTATTTATTTATTCATGAGACACACACACACACACAGAGAGAGAGAGAGAGAGAGAGAGAGAGAGAGAGAGGCAGAGACACAGGCAGAGGGAGAAGCAGGCTCCATGCAGGGAGCCCGAAGTGGGACTTGATCCCAGGTCTCCAGGATCAGGCCCTGGGCTGAAGGTGGCACTAAACTGCTGAGGGCTGCCCAGTATACACCATTTGTGATGGAGAGTGAGAACTTGGTTTGCACCATGGGGCCTAAGAACCAGGCTCAGCCCAAAGTGTAACAGAGAGTTGGCCTCTCAAGACTGTAAGAGAGGCAAAGTTTACATCCTGAAATGATGGTGCCTTAGAAAAGATGGATCTGCTATGTACCATGTATCCCTTTTTGTTCAACTCATGTGAAAAGAAAGTATACACTCAGAATATATGATTATAGGCTGTGATGGATTTATAATGTTTCAATTTAGCTAGGCTGAATTCCATTTCCTGCATGTTTCTCATTAGGGTATGCCATGAAGGGGATTCTTAGGGGAGATGTGTTGGGCCAAAGGGAAACAGAAGTCATTTAGTATCTCATATACATTGTTACTTTCTGTTGACTCACTTGTAGTTCTGAACAATAGCTGGTTATGCAACTGATCCAGCTTCCTCTGAGTCCTAAGCCAGCTATGTAGGTTCATCTGTGAGACAAAGGTCCTGGCCTCTTTAGGATACCCTCAAGGTCAGAGCCAATAAGAACTCACACAAATTTCAGAACATCTTCCTACGCTCCAGCCCATGCTGGTGCATTCTAGCTTGTTCTTGCTGTCAAGTCCTACAGTATAATATAGCTGGCAGGGACCTTGATTGTCTTTCCATTCCACAAGACACCACACTGGTCTATTACATGGATAGTATTATGCTGATTGGATCTAGCAGTCAAGAAGTAGCAACTACTCTGTAGACCCTAGTAAGACACTTACATAGTAGGGAATGGGAAATAAATCCTACAAAAATTCTAGGGTCCCCTGCCATGATGAAATCTCTGTGTCCAGTGCTCTGGAGCACGTTAAGATATCTCTTCCACAGCGGAAGGGCAAGTTGCTGTATCTGACCCTTGCACCACTGAGAAAGAGGTACAGTGCTTAGGAAGCATCTTTGGATTTTTGAGGAAATATATACCTCATTTGAGTGTGCTTCTCCAACCCATTTTCTAAGTATCATGAAAATATGCTAATTTTGGGTGAGTTCAGATAAGAGCTGGCTTTCCAACAGGTTCAGACTATCATGCAAGCTATTCTGATCCTTGGGCCATATGATCCAGCAGATCCAATGGTGCCTGAAGTGTCAATGACAGATACAGATGCTGTCTCTGGCAAGCCCTTGCAGCTGAATCACAGAATAAACTCAGATTTTGGAGTAAAACTACTTTATGTCTTCATACAATTGTTCTTCTTTTGATATACAGCTTTGGCTGCTACTGGGCTTTATTAGTAGAGAAACATTTGATTATGGGCCATTGAGTTACTGTGTGACTTGAGCTGCCCATCACAAATTAGTGCTGTATGACCCACCAACTCAAGAAGTTGAGCATGGACAGGTGCTCTCCATCATCAAATGGAAGTGATATATATGAGATTGGGCTTAAGCAAGCCATGAAAGTACAAGTATGTTGCATGAAGAGGTGGCCCAGATGCCCATGGCCCCTATTGTTGCTACACCATTTTCTTTCTCTGAAACTATGGCCTTATAGGGAACTCCCTATGATAAGTTAGCTGAAGAAAATATTAGGCTTGATTTTACAAATGGTTCTACATGGTGTGCACTCACCATTAACAACTGCATTGCTGCTGCACTATAGCCCCATTCTGGATGATTCTATAGACAATAGTGAAGGTAAATCTTACCAGTGGCAGGACATTGGACATTGGACAGTGCCCAGTGCCTAGTGAAGATGGCAAGAATTGCATATCTTTACCATCTCATAGACCATGAGTGGCTTTGGTGACTGATCAAGGACTTGGAAAGAACAAGAGTGGAAAATTAATGACAAGAGGGTCTGGGGAAGAGGCATGTAGATAGGCTAATCAAGATGAGCACATGGGGTGAAGATATTTGTGTCCTGTGTGAATGCTCACCAAAGGGTGACCCAATAGAACAGGATTATAAAAAATCATGTAGATAGAATAGGCTGTTCTGTGGATACCAGTCAGCCTCCTTCCATAGCCACTCCTGTCATTTCCTAATATGTTTATCAGCAAAGTGGCCATGATGGCTGGGATGGAAGGTATATGTGGGGTCAGCAACATGTACTGCCACTCACCAAGGATGAACTGGTTACAGCCACTGCTGAGTGCCCAATCTGCCAGCAGCAAAAACCAACACTGACATGGCACCATTCCCCAGGGTGACCAGCCAGCTACCTAGGGACAGGTTGATTACATTGGCTTGCTTCCATCATGGAAGCCACAGAACATTATTTTTAGTGAAAAAGACACTCGCCTTCTATATGGTTTTGCCCCAAATGGTATATAATTTAAAAAATAGGAATTCTAAACACCAACAATAAAACCCATACATTTGATGCAGTTAATGCATTTTTGCCTATTGATGAGAGCCCACCAAAAGGTTATTTATGACATTTTTTTTTGTGCATTTAAAGAAAGGGTTGGTTATCTTATGTCCATGTCTAGACCATATTAGAATGTTCAAATGAGAAAGTGGGGAAAATAAATCTCCTAGGATAGGTAGGGTTATGCTGCACTAACATACAAACTTAAACTCCTGATGATTTAGTACATACTTCTGTCCTTCTGCTGTTATCATAAGTTGGCTTGGGTCTCTGCTTTAGAACCCAGATTGACAAAGCAGCCACCTTCTGGAATGCTGCCAGTCATGATGGCAGAGGGAAAACTTCATGGGGGTCTTATACTGGTGATGAAATTGACAGGCTCAGTCCACATGCTCCAACCCCAAAGGAGCCAGAAAGTTCAATGCCACCACAGCCAACACTTTTTGGTGATCAGAGCTAATGAGTACTCTAGAGGTGAGGGAAGGTTGTGACTTGCAGAGTCCCCACAATGCTGAAGAATGATAGCTGCTTGTGAGGGAAGAGGCAAAGGGAAGACTGGAAGTCAAGATGCAAGATGGGGGCTATTTAGTTGAGAGGCAGATGGTCAGCTACACAGGCCTGAGTGACACCCTGCTCTCCAGTATAGTATAACAAATGATTCTCATATCAGCTCCCAGTTGTCAAGGAAATGTAAAATTGTGTTTTGTGTCTTCTGTTTAAGAGGAATTGAACCTTGATATTACATGTTAGAATTATTTCTATGCAAAATACCAAATATATTGATATTTTACGTGTAAAGGGACTCTATGTCTATCTTATTCTGCGAAGACGCCTAATAATGGTGACGCAATGAATTGTTACTGGTTTTGTTATCATCATAGTCATTATACCCATACCGGGCTTTGTTTCTAAGTGAATTAAGTCACATGAAGCAAAGGAGAGGCCATAGCCTCATGAGAGCACATCCACTCATTTAAGTCTGTCAGTTGGCTGTTTTCAGCTGTATCAGTTGAGAACGTGTTGGGATGACATGCAGCCCTGGATAAGATTGTTTTGAACAATATGAGAAATCAGTGGCATTCAGGCCAAATTAAATCTAATTTACTCTACAAATTGCCAAACTATCAGTCCTATTAAATCTGTTTATTAAAAGGCAGAAGAGTCGGCCTGGGTCGCAAGCTGTGGCTGGGATAATAAGACAAAGATGAAGCCCACTAATGTAGATAAATCATGTTTGATTTCCAGGCCAGAGGTAGCCAATGGGAGGGCTTTCACCTCGTCTTCCCTGTCATCCTGAGGTGTCTGCAAACCAGTCGGAATGTCCCCAGAGTCAGGCCATTCTGATTGATTTTCATGGCACTGGGAGGCCCATGTCATTGCCCCCAATCTGGGGTCATTAATAAAACCAACTCCATTTCTCTCTAGTTATCCATTCTACAAAATATAATTTAAGCAGGCCTTTATGATTTAGAGGTGAGTGAGATTAGGAGGGTAGAGGAGCAGATAATGGTGGTGGTAGAGGCAGGGATAGGAGGTTGGGATTATTATATTCTGAAATCCTGAAGTGTAGATAGGGCAGGTAATAGTAGACCTTTATTCTCAAATTACTTGGGCTGATTCACAAAACTTTATAAGGTTTTGGGTTGGATTTTACATCTTAACAATTGCAGATGTACACATAAAATGAGGGGGAAAGGGCAATGCTAATTAAGGCCTTATTCTTTAAGAAAGATAAGTCTTTGTTTATGGTGCTCACTTACTTGGAATCTTCTATTTCAGGGTCTCCAGTTACTAAATTCTGCTCATTCTTGGAGGTCTGTCTAAGGTCCCTTTTCATCTTAAAGTAGCCTTTTTTAATACCTCAGTCCTTGGCTTTCTTTCTTTTGAACTCTTGTCCCAATGAATATTTTTCCAATGAATATTAATAGCACTTGATTTGAAATTATCATATTCTTTACTATATTGCACTTTGATAAATCTTTTTTTATGAACTATTTCCCTGAAACTACAAAAGAAATATATAGAGATATACAGTAACTTACCCAGGATCACACAGTTAATAATGTGTGCTATTCCTAAGCACCCCCTCAATATTTGATTACATGGGGTAGTCTGATCTTGAGGGGGAAGCAAACTCATCAAGTATGTAAGTTGGAGGGGGCTAGGGACTGGTGAGGGAATAAAATGTGAATTGGATTCTTTAGGGGGCTAGAAAAAGCAGGGCCCTCCAGTAGATGTCAAGCAATGGCCCTTCAGCCAGTGTAGGCAGAAAGGCTGGCTTGAAGCTGAATGATTGGGTTTACTCATTCAGAAGATTATTCCTTTTCATTGAAATTTGGCCTACAAGCACCTTCCACAGATCCATATCTGTGCCTTCCACTCTGTTCCAGGCAGTCTTCATCTCAGACAGCCTTTATAGTGGATATTTTCTGAAAGCTAGAAGTAAGGAATATGAATAAGATTAGAGAACAAGCCTTGAGCATACAACCTCAAACCCCAGATTGTAATTCCATGGAATAAATTTGTGATTCAGTCACCACTCATTCAGTACAATCCAGTAGGTTCAGGAAACTTCTGGAGGAAAGTTGAGGTGGGAGAAGGGAGGGATGAAAATTGCTCACAGTAATCCAAAGGCTTTATTAGTCTGTAATTAGGAGTGATGGGAGGAAGCCAAGTGAGGGAAAATTTAAGCTGAATTGCAGGAAAAAACGAGTCTCTAACAATGAAGAGTATTCAACTGTGGAGCGGGATGACAGAGACAGAGCAGCGGCAGTCACTCATAATTTCTTTATTGGTAATTTGGTCTCTATATTTTGGATGAAATACATATCTGGGAATCATGCCAAGTCATGCAAGGGATGCCCTTTAACCGGCATTCAGGGTGATAGCATTAATGGCTCTGGGAGAGGAAAATGAGATAATCTTGAGAACCAGCTGTGAATGAGAAGTCCAAAGAACAAGATGTTCTCTTAGGTTTAGGTCCTGGCACTGCACATCATTGGAGCTGCTCTGAGTTGGGGCCCTGTACCACCACAGCAGAAACCAGTGACCTCTCACCTGGCTTCCAACATCTCTAGAGGGTGTCTCACTGCCTCCAGTCTTAGAGAAATTGGAATTCTCAGAATATCTGTTTTCTAGGAAATGACCATTAAAATGCAACTCTGTTCCATGTAATACATTTAAGTTAAAAGGGAAAGACAAGTGAAGATGGGGTTTTAAAAATGAATTAAAACATACATATACAACTTTGCATCACCTTTCTAGTAAGACTTACATGTGAAAACAAACCTTTGGTTGTATCCTATCTAGAAAACTCAACAAGTGTTTTAAACAGCAGCTTTTTCTTCTTTTAGTCTCTCACCCAGGTGGGTTTTTATGTGCTGCTAGTTCCATGTCACCTCTCTGTTCATGATCTTTCCAAGGACTTCTACAGTCTGTCCTCAACTTACCCCGTGGCCATTATCTGCATTACTCAAACCCTCGGTTTTCCAACTCTTCAGTATTTGCCCAACACATACACATACATGCATGTGCACACACATACCCAAACATGAACACAGGCTTACAGATGTGTGAGTGCATACACATAAATAAAAAATACAAATAATGTTTTTTTTTTAATTTAACATCTTGAGATTCTAGTGTTTCTGGGAATATAATTTGAGGAAATGCCTCTTTGTTTTTACACCCAACCTACCCATTCCCAAATCTCTATAAAAAGGCACATGTGAATACAGTCACCACTCTTCTTCTACCCAGAATGCTATCATCACTCAACTCAGTATATAAGAAGTCTACTTGCCATCTAAGACTCAAGCCTAGCGCTATTGCTACAGAATGTCCTTTCCAACCTGCTCCACAGGAAGGGATCTCACTTTTCTCTGAAATTCTGCAGCCTGGTGATGATCCAGGGATGCCCAACACAACTGCCTTCTACTGTGGATCTTTGCCTTCATGCTTTAATCCTCTTACTAAGATGTACTTTCTCAAAGTTGAGGACCATGTTTCACATAGCTTCACACTTTACATAGTACCTGGCAAGGTCCCTTTAACTCAGTAGATAGAAAGTACTCTTTTTAGAGGATAAAGAAGTTGATAATCAGAATATGATTATTTTTTATCACAACACTCCTCCATTTAGGCCATGTTCTTGAACTTTCCACCAAGGTCTCATGAGGCTTATGTTTCCCCTAAAATCACATATAAGGTCCATTAGATCACTGCTGGTCGTCAGCACTCCTTCCTGTTCCTCATTAGTTCTTTTGCACTGCAGGACCACTGAAGGTCAATTTTCTACCTAGAGTGGTGGCTTCTCTCAATTGGCACTTAAGGCCACCCAGGCCCTGCCTTCTCCAGAAAACTTCTGGCCATTCCACTTTTGATGAACACCCAGTTCCTTGAATTTTTATGTAGTTATAATTAAACTGCACACCATAGCACTTAACTATTTTCTGTTCTCAGAATGTTTTTGTTTCACCAACTAGATCATAAATTAGTTTAGGGACATATAGAATAGTAAAAGTAAGTAAAAGGCTTGAACTCCAGAGTCAGCAGCTTGGTTGGAACCTGACTCTGACATTTATTAGCTGTGGGATCTTGAGCTAGTACTTAACCCTTCCATACCTTCTTTTGCATCATCTCAGAAGTATCCTTGATCCATAGAACTGTGAACTAAACAGACTAAAATTTGCATGTGCGTTCAGAATGCATGCAATAGGGTAGAGGCAGAAATACATGCTTAAAGAATAATAAATTATAGGTCTTACTTAAGAGTGAAGGCAAGTGAGTCACAGAAAGGATTCAACTGAAAGAGCAAAGGGAGAAACCTGGATGTGTTGGTCTGTCTAAGAAGTTCTGAGTTGATTCTTGAGAAATTTTATCAAGGAAGAGAGCACAGTGTAGAGTGATTCTGAGCCCATGCATGATGTGTGGGCAGAAGTGACAAGCAGAGGGGCCTGTTATGACTGGGGATGTGTAGGTCTAGATGTGGGTTTATGTTAGTGGTAAAATGAAATTTATTTCTTTGAACACATTGGAGGCAGTTTCCCTTAAGTGCATTGGCCATATTTTCTCAGCCTACATATGTTGTACCTGGTTTTATGATGGCACAGGTTACAGGACATAGAGACTACCCTGGAAAACATGGAGTGTGATTGACATGCTTACAGACATGCAGAGGCAAGACAAAAACTACTAGACCATTTTTAAAACTGAGAAGAGAGTGGGGGTGAGTTTTTTATGTGCAAAAATTACGGCTTCATCACATGGCAGGAAAAGATACCTCTGAGATGCTGTTAGCCTCCAGAAGAGGCTGCATTCCTTCAGTGGGTAATCAAAGGTGCCAGAGAACCATCCAAAATGAGGAAGGTTGCATATGTACTGAGGCAGTCCATTAACCTCATTCCTTCCAGTTCTGGGATGTTAAATAGCAATGAGAACATCATGCATTCATTTATTTTCTGCCCCACCTCTTGGGCCCCTTGAAGTTACTCCATATTTTCATTTTAATGGAACATGATAATAGAGCCAAGAACTGCAAACCCACCAGATTGGGGAACTTTTGGGGGGAAAGTCACACGAAGGGCACATATTTACTGCAGTAACTAACAATTATCTTCAGAGGTTTCAAAAACTGCCTCATATATGTAACATTCCAATCACATTCTTATTGTTTAATGGGAAGATATGAAAATTCAATTGACAGGGCTGTCACTTCCATGAAGGTATTTTCATCTGAAATAGGCACTGCAGATACCTTTAGGAGAAGAGGCCCATGTGAACACACTCACTGGACTCATGAGTCCAATCCTGACACAGTAGACCTCTCATCAGCCCTGCACATGCCTGGATCATGCACAGTTGCTACTCTGCCTGCTTGGAACCTCTGTCCCTGCGTTAGAAAGTCCTACTCATCTCTCAAAGTCCAGAGTAATTTGCCTTCCTCCAGGAAAGCACCCCTTGCTTCTCCAGCCCATTCTCATCTCTTCTCATTCTGATTCTAGGCATTTAGAGCTTAAGCTTCATAATTAAATTCTAAATTATAGACCATTCTATTGATATTAATAATATGATTTTAACATAATGTTTTATGCACTATTACTTCAAGTACACAAAGCTCATATCCCAACTAGAAGTACATAATGAAAAGGGCCTGTTAAGAGTAACAGGGAAATGTGTGTGGACATTTCTGACATTGTATTGCATCTTTAGGGGAGATATTTAGGCAAGGGTTCCCTTCAATGACATTTAAGCAAGTCGCATCTCTACATTGGTTTGTTTATGTGTCATTTATTTAACTGTCCCATTACTATAGGAAGGCACTTTGGATTACATTTAATTATAAAATATAAATTGAATGAATAGTAAGGGTAAGATATAGGGCTAAGTTTGTGGATGGAGGAGAAGTAGGCAGGGAAAATGTATCAGAAATCTCATTTGAGATTCTGACTTATCTGTGCATACTTGTGAATTCCTGACACATAACCATCCCCTAGTGGGCCCAGGGACTGTGCATGTAGAGACGTGCTTCTGATGTGGGCATCAGCACAAAATGACTATAATTCTTGGGTAAAGTCACAAACTCCTTTGCTTTTAGATGCTATGCACTCAAAACAAGTACAGAACAATTATTTCTAGAGTGACATCCACAATTAGAGGATGAATAATATGCTCCACTAAGGTGTGGGAAGAGAATAGTAGAACTTGTATTATTTATAAAAGGATTAAATTTCTAACATTTAATTTTTAATTTGCTTGGAAGCCCTCTTCAGTTCTTAAGCCAGAGTCACATGACTCACAGTGACCTTAAAGTGTCCAGAAAGGAGGGTAAGGATTCTGTAGCACAGAAGGTTTGGTGGTATGCCATCACTTCTTTATTCTTTTAGTTTACATATGCCCAGGTAAAGGGATTTGTGGGTTTATTATCTTCTTTTAATGAAACTGCCCCTCTTCTAGAGAAGTAACTTATAATAATCCTGTGAGAAAACTGTGGATGAGGATAATGCTAACCATACAAGCCCCAGAGAAATGCCTTATTAGGGCATGGTGGCACTAACACTTCTCTTCCTCATTCTTCCTTAGCCCCATTGCCAGATAAAAATAAGGACAGTCCAATCAGATGTAAAGAAAGGTCAGTCAATGAGTGGGAAAGCCAGTGCCCTCTGAAAATGGGAGGTTTTTAAAAAGATTTTATTTATTTATTCATGAGAGACACACAGAGAGAGGCAGAGACATAGGCAGAGGGAGAAGCAGGCTCCCTGCAAAGAGCTTGATACAGGACTCCATCCCAGGACCCTGGGATCATGCCCTGAGCCAAAGGCAGATGCTCAACCACTCAGCCACCCAGGTGCCCCTGAAAATGGGTGTTAGAAATGTTTCCATCTCTGTGTGATAGTCTTGTGAAAAATGATGATTAAAGTTCTCATATGTGAAAGCACATTGAAAATGTCAGGAAAATTTTTCTAACCTGCTTGACTTTAGATAAGCTAGAAATTGACTAGCAAAATTCCAACAAATGGTTTTGCTTTTTGGGTACATAGGATTGAAAAGTGAATTCATGACTAGTCAGCAGAACCAATTGTGCCTTCATCCATGGGCATTGTGTGTCTTCATGAGGTACCTCTAACAGTTAGAGAAGCCATGAAAACCAGGATCAAAATAAACTGAAATCAGTGCCGGACTTTACAATTGTTCTATCACAATGTATTAAACCAAGACTTTCTGAAATGTGAAACATATTCAGGCTCAAAGCTTGCTCTGAAAATATTACTATGAATAATGTTTTCAATTTCAGCAAAAGGTTGACATTAAATTGTGATTACATAAAAAATGCAGGGATCCCTGGGTGGTGCAGCGGTTTGGCGCCTGCCTTTGGCCCAGGGCGCGATCCTGGAGACCCGGGATCGAATCCCACATCGGGCTCCCGGTGCATGGAGCCTGCTTCTCCCTCTGCCTGTGTCTCTGCCTCTCTCTCTCTCTCTCTCTGTGTGACTATCATAAATAAAAAATAAATAAATAAATAAATAAATAAATAAATAAATAAATAAATAAAATAAAAATGCAAATGTGGATTTTATTTATTTCTCATTTTTAATTTATATTTTAATGTAAGTTTTATAATGAATGCAACAAATTAATTTATAGTATGTATATATGTATATATATGTATGTTTATCTATCTATTTACTTATATGGGGAAAGCAAACTCAATTTTTTTTCCTGATAGGTGTATATGGCCAGAAACTGTTGGAGATCACTGTATTTGTGCTAAATACACATTCTGAAAGCATTCTATGTGACCATAATATTAGTGATGGAGAATGCTATTTGAGAAGCAAAGTACAAGACTACTGGTCCATATGATTGATGATCAATTAGGGCAATTAACTGCAAGCAGGTGCCAACAATAGATTTGAATAAAATGAGGATAGTTCAATTTTTCTAAAAGAATATACTGGAGATTCTTCTCTCTCCTTCTTAAGAGCCTACTACACAGACCAACTTGCTTCTTCTGTCTTACTACTCAGTGTCTATTGTGTCAGCCCTCCTCTCCAACCTGACTGGATGGCTCTTCGCCTCCCAAACAGAACTCGTGCTTGCATCTCTCAGATGTTTCTTTCCCAGTCCCTGTCTGAAGTGCCCTGTCGTGTCCTACCGACCTTCTTGTTGTATCCAAATCTTGCTCATCACTCCTGACTAAGGTCAACTCTCTTCTCTACTTCAATCTTCTCAGACCACTTTAGACCACAATTTTCTCTTTCTTTTCTAAACTAATAGCAGTTTCTATCTCTGCCACTCATTTGACAATCAACTATATAATGCATTGTGACAGCTCTGATATTACATTGTGCCATAGCATTATTTCCCTCTTCTGTTTTTAGGTTTTTTTTTTTTTTATCTATTTCCTCTCACATTTTTCTTTATGACTGTAACTTCACTCAAACCTCCTTTTTGGTAGGGGTGGTATTTCCTCCTTCTGATAATAGTCTTCTTAATCTGTGCTCAGTGAAGGTGTTTGATAAATATTAGTTGTTAGAATAAAGGGTGGGTAGTTCTATTGGATGTTGCATTTCTTCACCTGAAATTAGAATAATAAAAATACTCATGGGGCTGACGTAAGGATTAAATGAACAATGTGTATATAACAGAGTGCCTGCTGCTTGGTAAACATTGGTAAATTTTATATTCCCCAGAATTAACTCATTAATGAAAACGCTTATGTCACAAAACCACTTGGTTATTTTGAAGCAGCAGTTGGACAGGAATGAATGATTTGAGGCCTGCTTCATTCATTTATGCACTTATATCAGGCACTAAAGAGGGAGTTTTATTTTTTTATTGTCTTAAAGGTAGGTTTTAAATTTGTATTTCAGTGTGCCCTTTCTTCTTATTATACCAATTATTATTCTCTGAAATTTTCCTCCAGTGATCAAGAGAGAGATTATAATTTTCCTGACTCATTGATAATTGATGCTAATAGTATGGTGGTCTCTCTGACAATTCAATACAATGACCACCATGAAAAAAAAAAAAAAGAAATACACACACACACACACACACACACACACACACAGCTGCAGTACCTTTAATCAGACCTGAAGCTTCTTGCTGATGGATATTTAACTCATTAATTCTGTTTGGCTGTTGGTCTGACACCATCACTGTAATACAATATGAAGTGCTAATTATCACAAAATCCAATGATAGAAAGAAAAACCCTTTTCTCTCTCTTTATTGGAAACTGCCTGCTCCTTCTCTTAAATTTGATCAGCATTTACTGTGATAGAAGAGGAAACCACAGCACCACATTTGCCTTGAGCCCTAACTAATGCAAAGGACAGTTCACTCTCAATCTATGTTATTTTTCAGATAATTCAGCACATCACTGAGTGCTTAAGAGTTTCTGTTGGTAATCTAAGAAGACAAAACAAATCTGAGATCCTGTATCCCCTCACACGGGTACTGTGGCTGCCTCAGAGGATAAGCAGCCGAGGCCAGTACCTCCTTCCTGGACTCTGAATCCATTTGTGAGTACGGGCACTGAAGAGCTGGCCATCCATTTCATCCTATTTCCTAAATTAAATGGGCTGGTCAGTTTCAATATTCCTCTCAGGTCCAGATTTCTTAAAAATAAAGCCACCCTCGCCAGACTTCCTTGGAAGAGTGTGTATGGCTTCTGAAGCCTGGGAACTGCCAGTTGTCACCTGGCTCAGGCTGCTGTTCCTAAGCCCACACCTGGGGAGTGCTTGAGAGAATCTACTGCCTCTCCCTGGCAATCACCTCACTGCCTAACGTTCTACTAGTCACCAAGTTCTCCTATTGACCCCAGTCAAGGTCTAGTGACCTCTGAAAGGCATTTTCTTTTCCTGAGGTCAGTTAACAATCGAGGAGCCATTTTTGTACCTGGAGGCATCATTAACCTCATCCATTCATTTTGCCAGGCCACCTAAATGCTCAGTTTTTTTTTCTGTTTATTTCCCCACTTCACCCTGACATCGATGTGACCGAAGCCCCTGAGCCTGTGGGTGGTGAGTGGGGAGTCAAAAGGGTGGATCTGGTGTAGAAGAGGGGTTGCTGTGCTGGAGAGGAGGGTGAAGACAGCCACGCCGCTCCCATAGTGAGCCCTTGCCTGTCGGGCCATCAATTTCCTCTCTTTCAGTACAACTCCCTTCACTTAAGTCCTTAGTCCCAGGAGCTCAAAGAATGCAGCAATGGGAGCAGAAAGGCAAGGGAATTTCCCAGGGCACAAACCTCCTTGAAAAGTTCACTTTAACTATGTCCAATGAATGAAATATTGAACATCCGGGATATTATTTTAAAAAGGGATATTAAACAACAGTGCAGGACTGTCTGGTTATATTACAATGTCTATCTTCTCATGTGTCAGCAACAAGTAATGCTGAAGGAAGCCTAATTAACATATTCACAGTGGTACAGGTAGTAAAAACAGTTATGCTTTGCATTGCTCAGGATGTTCAGAGCTGAAATAGATAAACTATGTGGGAGACTAGTAATAGGTAATTATTCTCTACTTACATATTCAGCCTCATAATTCTAAATTAAGGTAAGTGGAAAAAGCTTATAAAATATTCAAAGCTCCTTTATCTTTCCTCCTCCCTCTTATTAGAAACTGTGCATGAATTTGCATAGAATAAACTGAGCTCATAAATCAAAGAAGAAACTGCAAGAATGCTCTTTGTAAGTTATAATTTAAGGTTAACTGTAGCACATTTTGCTTACTGTATTATTAATGACTTTCGTTCACTCATGACAAGATTACATATTAAAAATTGTTGGTAGACAAAACTCAGTTCATAATCAATTTGCTTCTTAATGTGAGCAATCTGCGTGCATCCCTACGGCGGAGGCAGGTTTAGCCGGGGATAATAGAAGGAGCGCCTTGGGAAGGATGGTTCTCCCACCGTGGGGCTCCTGCAGGGGAGTGATTGACAGGCAGATCCAGAGAGGGATTTAGCGGCTGCTGAAGGGCAAACCCGGTTGCCGGCTGGCAGAACCTGGGCTGCTCCCCGGGGAGGGGCGTGGGGGGTGGAGGGGTGGTTGGTGAGGCCAAGGCCACGCGTTGGGCTCCACCCTGAACCAGCCTCCTCTCTCCATCTTCCTCCCACAGGCCTGGGTACTGTCCAACACTGGCTGGTCCTCGACTCCTTTTCATCCTCCCATCCTCAATTGATGAAAATTCCTCACATCTCTTTACTAGAAAATGTGTTTCTTTCCCACTATTAAGCAAACTCAATTTCCATGTGTTTTCTCAAGCAGTTGCCCTTCTCGTTTTTCCTTGTTCTCCATCGTCCATTTCACCGTCTGTTTAGATTTCCAGCCGGGTCCTCTCCTTGCTCTTGACATCTGGGTCTCACATTTCTGCTCTCCTGTGGAAACACTCCTTCTCCTACACCTGAGCAGAGAAGAGCCAACCGTGTTCCTGCAGCTACAGCTTTCCACCTCCTCCACCCACCTGAGGGTCAAGTCTTTGATTCTAGTACATTGAGATTCCCGCTACTTTCTGATGCACTTACCCTCAGTCCCAGCTGGAGAAGCAGAGAGACAGACAGGAGGTTTCCAGGTTATTTTGCTGGAACTCGGCATGGGCAGGTTTGATATTATACTCCAATCTTGTGTTTCAGCCCTGGCTTGGCCTCAGGTAGATTTTTGGAAAGAGACTTGCTTGGGTGTCTTCTGAATGTGTGGGAAAACATCTGGAATCCTTACAGTAAAATGTTTTATTTCTCTACTTCCTTAGCGTTTGTGATTCTAGTATTACAGATTCAGGTGAATTGGCACCCATTTATCTACAGAATGTGTTCAAATTATTTTAAAAGCCTTAATCGCATGTAAAACACTTGAGATTGCAGCTTCTTGGGATGAGGAACCGTTGATGTAGACATACTAGAACCTCTACAATCCAGAAAGTCTTGGCTATAGATTCTAAAATACCACCAGAGGGGGATCAAGGTGGAGAATTGTATCTTATTTGATACCAATTTCTAAGCAATCAGACTGACTTCTTGTCTTGTCCTCTTCAGACTCAGAGGTCCTCCACTCCAACCCCTGGACATGCAAATATTCCATAGAAAAAGGAATTATTCATTTACATTTTTAATGTAAAGCCAGAGGAGGCACAAAGAAAAAGAATGTGTGGTGTTGGCAGAAAAGAAGTGAGATTAAGAAACATATTTAGTCATGAAGTAGAGGGGGCACTTTGAAAGGGGAGGTGATTCAGATGTAAAGAAATCTAGGACATTAATTACATTTAAATTAAATAAGAGAGATGAAATGAAAAGTCAAAAGGGACTTTTTTTTTTTACCTGATTTTTTAAATTGAGTGATCTTAGGAGCTACACTGTCACTCTTCTCTTACTCAACTCACCTGTAAGATGATCTCATTACTTTTGGGGCTTCAGGTCTATCTCTTTATCCATGACCCTATATCCCTAAACTCAGCACAGTCTACTCAATGGAGCTCCAGGCTTATACTTTCAATGTCCTGCCTTATGTCTTCTTGCAGTTCCCACGTAGCACCTCAAAATTACCATGTCCCAAACAGAATCCCTCTTATTCCCCATCCAAAAAAATCCTTGGACTTTCTGTCCCCATGCATGACCATCATCCATCTAGTTTCTAAGCTGCCATCTTATGAGGCTTCCTACCTGCTCTGTAGCCTCTAGGCTCCAACCCCTAGAAGTCTATCCAGCATCTTCCAAATCGCCCCTCATATGCAACCCCTTGGCCATACTTTAGCACAGGCTCTCATTGGGAGCAGGGGGGGGCACTGTAATCATCTCTGAGCTGGTTCTTTTGCTGAAGTTTTTAACCCCCAATCTAACATCTACACTGCTATCGAGCGGTTTTCTAAAACAAATCTTTGGTCATGTCATTTCCCTATTTTAAACCCTTCAGTGGCTCTTTGAATGATAAATTCAGATATCTCAGTTGTGGATATATAACCCTTTATGATCTTCCTCATGCCTATCTTTCTGTTATCTTTTGCTTTTTAACTATGGGCTTCCCCAATTCAAATCGAACCTTTTTCTCCTCTCCTATCTCTCTCTCTCCTCTCTCTTATAGTTCCTAAATTTTAGGCATTAACTCTTTTTATTTCACATTTAGCCAGAGGCAGAGCTTTTATTTCTGTAATGTTGCCAAAATGTTAATTTAATTCATTAAAAATGTATTGTGCATCTATTATGAAATTCTAGGAGTTGGGGGAGGTTGGGAACGAAGACAGCTAAGTAAGAGCAGAGAGAACAGGAAACAGAGAAGACCCAGTGGACTTGGAGAATCTTTATCAGCCCCTCTTCCCTTCCAAGGGCACAGCAATCAGAAGCCCTAGGGAACAGTCCTGCTGAACAGGGGCCATTCTGCCCTGGGACCAGCTGTGATTCTGGATGGTCTGACCTTTCTCTGGGGTGAGACCGAGTAATGGATTCAAAGTGTTTCATGCACAAGAGCTATTTTCCTGGTTTTATAAACTCGGAGGCACAATACTTAAAACTAACACTTGAAATGGGACTCTTGTTATTATGGCATTTCTTTTTCACCCAGTTCCATAACTCTAGCTGAGCTGTGAGACTAATTTGCCAAGTTCAGTTTGTCACAGGCTGGTGTTTGATTCCTCTTTTGCCAAGAGGTCCACCAGAGAGGACTTTTACGTTAATTAAAACAGTGCCACGTTGCCCAGTACATTGGTAGGGACAGTACTCCAGCAAGCCTGGAGAGAGAAGGGTCCACACTTCTCACCTAAATGAGTGCTTTACATTCTTGCCCTGAGTGGAGCATTCCCAGAATATGAGGGGATGGCAATCAAGAAAATAGGGAACAAAGGCAGGGGGTGGTGAGGGGAGGAGAGAATGAATGTCTGTATTTAGGTTACTTGTTCCACACACAAAAAAGGCTGTAAACATTACAATGTGGAATTGCTCAGTAGCTCCTGTGAAAGTTACTCCTCCAACGTCACAAAATCATAATTAATTGTCAATTGATTGATGCAGATGTATGCCTTTGGAGTTCTGTGGGGGTGAGATCAGCGTAGCCTGAGGTAGCACAAAGGACCCCGAAAGAGGACTAGGAAGGAAGCATGGAATGGGGGGAACAGCATCACAGGGGAGGGAAAGCAGTGGTGTCCCCTGGGCAACGTGAACTCACCCTTCCCTGATGTGGCACCAATGGCTGGCTAAAGCAGAAGATCAACCACAGTTGGGCAAACTGTCCTTGACGTAGTGCCTGTGGAGAAAACCCTTCCCAAGGGTTGTGCTAAAGTCCCCTGAGTCTAGTCTTCTCTCTTGCATTCAACTCTGTGTTTTGTGGAAGCATACAGAGAACTTCTTCAGTTTCCCTCCCATCTAATTCTGTTCCTCTGGAGGGTGCTCACTGCTATCAACACTTTGTCGTGGATTTTTCCAGCTCTCTTTTTATGCATTTACATATGTAGATACAGATACATATTCATGTATATGCGCACATCCATAGAAATTCTAAACCAAAATGGAATCATCTCTATATATACTTCTAATGAGTTGCTTAATTTATTGCTTACACATGTACCTTGATGATCCTTCCTTGTCAGCCGCATTCATTCATTTTGGTTCCACAGTGTTCTATACTATGGACAGCTCAGTATTTATTTAAGCAGTATGTTACTGATGGGCACTTAAGTCATTTTCACTTTTTCCTTAGGGCAAAAAACATCTTGATATCTACAATTTTGGACCAAATACGTGTTTTTATGTATGACAGGTTCATAAAAGTAAAATTGTTTTTTTTTGAAATCTTTTTTTTTTTAATTTTTATTTATTTATGATAGTCACACACACAGAGAGAGAGAGAGAGAGAAAGAGAGAGAGGCAGAGACACAGGCAGAGGGAGAAGCAGGCTCCATGCACCGGGAGCCCGACGTGGGATTTGATCCCGGGTCTCTGGGATCACGCCCTGGGCCAAAGGCAGGCGCCAAACCGCTGTGCCACCCAGGGATCCCTAGAATTGTTAATTTTGATAAAAAGCCATTGGATTCTCATCACCAAGGTATATAATATGTGCCCATTTCCCCCACACCAGTATTATTTTTTTCTGCTTCTAAAATTGATATGAAAAATATTTCATTATTTTTTTCAAAATACACTTTCTTGGCTACTGGTAAGGTTTAATATCCTTTTTATGTGACTGGTTATTCTACTTTTTCAGGTCTATTTTTATTGCTCCAAAGAAGCCATTTGTCTCATTTCTATTCCTCATTAATTAGAGTTAAATTGGTTTGACTTCCACTGAATTTTTCCTAACCATCAAATGCCTAAGCCAAGTAATGTGAAAGTGTTAAGTGAGTTAAATAATCAATTGATCAATACGTATTCACTAGGCAATTAATGCCTCTAGTCTGTGCTGGATATTGTTGGGGATATGACTCTGGCTTTTAAGAAGCTTATATGATCTTTTAGGGTGATAAGACTCAAACTGTAATCAATGAGAGTGCTGCTGTTTACTAGACCCCAAGGACTGTAGACAACCAGGGAAGAGAGGGGCTCTGTGGTTCGGAGTAGCTGAGAGAAGCCTACTGAAGGAGAGGTCGTTGCACTTAACATTGGAAACAGGATGTTGGAGGAAGATAGTGCATTTCAGAAGGGAGAATATTGTAAGCCAGGGTACTAAGTAGGTAAATGGGGCTTTCAGAGGGTAGCAAGGAACACAGCCATCTTTAAGCACAGATTATGGTTACCCATAGGATTCCATGAATTCTTGAGCTGCTGTGAATACTCCCCCAACCCCATCAAACACACAGAGAGGACTGTTTCAATCAATCCCACTAGGTGGATTTGCCTCTATTCATTCTTGTGGTAATTTGCCTTTGTGAGGCTGGGTGTCAGGGAGTTCAGCTTTTAGGTTGCTGGTTCAGGGGGGCAGATAAGGACAGGGCGAGGCTCCACCCTTTAGAACTCCACTGGATCCCCTAGGAAGCTGCTGGATCCAGGACCTGCCTGATTGCAGCCCCTAAAGCCTCATCATTTTGTCCAGAGGTGCCATTGCTGCAATTACAATCCAAACCCAGAGTCAATTACTCACTGTGTGAATCACCCCCAAAAGATTGCTTTTTCCTTTTCCATTAGTATCACACATAATTGCACTCTGTATGGTTCCTAAACTCTTATTCCTGACTTCAATGTCCATGAGGATCTAGGGTGATTATAAAGTCCCTTCATCTCCTATCACTGACCTCACTGACACTTTCCATAAAGTTCTCGTACTATTTTCTTAACGATACGCCCACCTCGTACAATTAATTTTTCAGCTCCTTGTGAGGAAAGAATCACTGTGTTTTCCCTGCTGTTTTTCCCATATGTTCATCCTTTCTTCTTTTTCTTTGTCTCCTTATTAACGGGGAATGTTAACACTCACGTACCCTAGAGTTAGTCATAAGGATGGTTGATTCTAATGGTTCTGGCTTTCTCTTTTATAGCCACCATCAGCTGCAGACCCCACAATTCCCCACCTTTTGGCCCTCAAAACACCACAAGCTGCCTCAGGGCATGACCTCCGTCAGCCTTTCTCTCTGACTCATTCTCAAGCTGCAGTTCACCTCTGCTTTCCCTCTCTTCCTACCATTCAGGGTGACTGTCCTGTGTATTACGTGCCTGTGGGGCTTATGAAATGAGATCAACCAATTCATCACAAATAATTTAACAGCTGCTAACTACCACTACATGGGTTACAAAGGCAAGTCATGCTGAGTCCTCCACAGCAAGAGAGATGGAGAGTGAGGAGAAGCAAGAGAGATGGTAGGGTAAGGTATCAACCTAGCTGGATGACAGAAGGGTACAGGGAGTCCTGCATCTGCTCTCCAAAGGGCTGTAGGTACTCCATTCCGTATTTGGCTCAGAATTCACATGCAAAGGGCCCAGTCTGGTAAAATTTTTTTTCATTAGTAGGGAACTTCAGGACTGGTGATATTTCAAGAAAATCAAAATAGTAGTGGCTCTTAGAGACATTTCACGTGGAATCCATCTACCAGCAGAGGAGTGGGTGGTGGGATGAGGCATTCAAAGGGCAGTCAGAGCAGGAGCATGACACAACAGAGTGTGTGAATATTCCAGACAAGCAGGCCAACTTTCAGGTTAGGGCCTGGGACAATGAAGTACTAGAAACCCAAGCCAAGGAATAGTC
Organism: Canis aureus; assembly: GCF_053574225.1. Lineage (NCBI taxonomy): Eukaryota > Metazoa > Chordata > Mammalia > Carnivora > Canidae > Canis > Canis aureus. The sequence goes on from NC_135616.1 coordinate 28,747,463, forward strand.
ACTGAGACTGAGCAAGCAGAGCAGGGAATTATCACGGGGCATGCAGGGAGTGTAAGGGTATTCAGAGGGCAAACCAAATCCAGAGTCATTTAGGAGTTTCATTAGTTTTTTTCTCCACAACTAAAGTCTCAGTCTAATTCAACAGGAATTGTGTTTTGTTTCTTACAAGTTGCCTTCATCAAATCTTTTTTACTTTAGTTTCCACAAATGGAAGAAAGAAATAATTATATTTCTTTTGTATTCATATTTTATCTGTTTAAATATTATTTCATTAAAATGTGTCATTATAATAAAAAGCCCCAAATGTAAAAAATATGTTTGATCATAAGCACAACTTGACTCTTGGTGAGTATGGAATTCACAGGTGGGAACAGAAGTATGTGGGCAAACCAGAGCCTTATGTCCCAGTCACACACTGTTAATATTCTGGGTATAAGAGTGAACACCAATGAATCCGAAGTTAAGGTAAGTGCCACCTACTATCCCTCACTCTACTGACTCTCAGCCAAACTAAGGAGTAAGGAGCATAAAATCTCGAAGGAGGAGGGATCGAGAGTTCAAGGAGGGTATGTGGCTGAACGATTAAGGATGGTAAGAATTGCTTATAGTCATATATATATATATGTATATATACACACATATATATATGGAAAATACTGAAATGTAGACTAAAATATGCAAAGGGATTTTCCAGGCAAACTAATGGGGAGCAAACTCTGGCCAGGGATATAACAGGTTCAAGTTCACAGAGATGGAAAATTCAGTTTTGACTAGGAATTTGGTATGGCTTTTGAGCAGTGTACTTGGGGAAGGGAGAAGGCTGAAGCTGGGCCGGCTGGGTAAGTTGGCAGGGACAAGATCTTATTTTAAAATTTTTATTCTTATGATAAGGAGATTGGATTTTACCTGATAGTTTGAAAACCTCTGTCTGGCATTGATTTTGGAAACTCTGATTCATGCCTATCATGGAGTTACAGACATGATGCAATGGAGAAACACTTGGTAACCATAACGTTCTTCTCATGGCATTAATTTCTGTCCCCTGTTTTGAGGAGGTCTTTCTGCAGCATCTTAAAGAGATATGCAAGATTTGGAGCATAAAATGGAAAGTCCTTGTTTCATAATTTAGGCCTAATGAGGATTCTCAAAAGATGTATTTTTTTTTTCTAATCTAGAAAATAAGGTCAAAGTAATGTACAGGGTTAAAAATGAAAGGCTATCTTTATGTTCAATAAAGCATTTTTAATTTTCAGAAAGAAGAAAGAAAGGGGAAAATAACAAGGAGGCTTCTGTCTGAGATCCCAAGGCAGACGTAAAAAGCTAGAAGAGAAGATAAATATGAGCTATCGGCAGAGAAGGAGCATTGCTCTCCTTAACCCAGGCGAGGGAGAATGCGTCCTAAGGAAAGAAGGGTTTAGTAAGACTTTCTGAGGCTTCTGAGGCTTCTATGAGTTTTCTTTCCTTTTTTTTTTCTAACATCGACCAGAAAGCTTTGTTGTCTAGGAAAGGGTAAAAGGATGTCTGGCTGAATTGGAATTGACAAAACTAGGCAACTCAGAGAGGGCAGTCTCGGGAGCAGCCTTTAACCACAAAAGAGATATTGAAGGCGATGCAATCGATGGAGCCGGAGCGGGCACAGGAGGAAGATGATGAAAACCATCAAATTCGATCACTGGGCAGGAGTGGTCAGCGTTAGCTTCCTCGGCAAGGGTCACTCGATGTCAGCCTCCATTCAGGGGCTTTCACCTCCCCTGCTGATTACTTTTTTAGGATCATAAAGTTTGAGTGTTGGGAGGGAATAGTGCATGCTGCCTGCTCCAAACTTCTTTCTGGGCCTGGAACATCTTTCACTCGTCGCTGATGTGAGTGGCTTTGCTGGACTCATGGGTTATGGAACTGTTGACTCAGATGCCTTGAATACACTTGACAGGTATGACTTCTCTCCCTGAAGACATTCATTCATTCAGTCAAAATTTATTCCTATCCACGGTAGGTTTCAGGAAATCTGGCTACAGAGTCCTTGCAGTTTCTTCCATCAATAGGTGGAGTGCCTGTCCCCTGGACACTTGATTTGGCCTAACTGAACAAGGAGAATGAGAGACATATGGAGAGAGACTTCAACTATCCCAGTTGTCTCTATCACGTCCGAGGCCAGACTTGTGTGCAGAGGCAGCAGGCTCCATGTGGAGAGGAACTGACTCAGCTGAGCCCAGCCCCAGTTGCTGATCCAGAGGGTCTTTAGCAAACAAAGGGGCTCAAAATAAACATTTAAACCAATACCTTTTGAAGTAGTTTATTATGCGGCAGCAGCAGCTAATTGATTGATATGTATGGAAGGATAAATTTAGGAAGACTCAAAGTGGAAGGGATACAGAATCCCTTCTGCTGAGCCTCTCAGAGAAGCCAGAGGCTCACCAAAGAAGTTTAAGGAGCAGATAAATATCTTAAAACTGTCCTGAAAAATGATCTATGAACATCAAGAATTCAATCATAGCATTCGGGTAGAACTTCAGGTGAATGTTGATTGCACTTAGAAAACATCCATCCAAATGACTGCATTGTAACAAGGAAACAAAGGTATGCATGGCATCTGATAGGTATAAGCACTACCTATCAGAAGCTAATGAAATGTAGTGTTCTCTGTCTCTAGAAGGATGAGATGGGCAATGTGTTTTGGCATACCTAGAGTGATGGGTATGTGTCTGTAGCAGAGTGGGATACATCTGGCTATGAACTTGATTATGTGTTGAGGTCACCCCCTTTCTATCCTGCTGTTTCCCTTTCATCAAACAATTCTTGGATTATAATTTGGCTTCTGGTGTGTACTTGTCCACAAGAGAGAACATGGTTATCCATAAACACTGACATCCCATCTATTTAATAGTTATATTTCTCATTGTAAATTAATGAATTGGGCTTCTGTGTTTATAGATTGTCTCAGTAAGCTTGATTAATGCATTTGTTGTGCTATGAGTCTGATTTCAAGCCTGTAAGCCTAGGGTGCAGAGAATGGTAATTCACAAAACACATGCTTATTTTTTCTTGAGTGCCAATCAAGCCCCTCTACCAGCAATACTTGACCTTATTTGCACCTTTTCTTCAAACTGTAGCAGAACCCTGGTCTCCTGACGCTCGGACCAAGGCTCTTTTCACTTCTCCGTTTGGTTAATTATAATACTGGGTACTATTTCTTGAGGGCTCGCTAGGTGGTAGGCATTACTCTTAGGGCTTTTCATGGATTACTTCACAATGACTATAGGAGTAATGTATTCTAATTTTACAGATGAGGAAACAGTGCCAGAAAGTTTAGTAACTTTCGCATTAGTAGTAGGAACAGAGCTGTGTTCCAGACCCAGGAAGTTGATTCAGAATGCTTACCCTAGACCACCAAGCTACATCACTTATCCAACCAGAGATGAAGCTATCTCTTTTTATACCCCTTCTTGTTACGAAGAAATCCAGAACATCTCCATTCATAAGATTAAGTCCAAAGTCCTCTATATGGCTTTAAGGGCACTCTCAAATCTGATCTCAACCTATTGATAGCACTTCAACTCCTATGTTTCATTTAACCTTAACAATTACTTGAAGTGTTTTATATGCCAGACATCAATCTCCATAGAGATAGAGAAAAAAATAGATGAATAAAAGAATTTATAACTGAAATAGGCAGATAAAACACAAACCTGTGAAAATAGAACTAACAAAACAAGGCAGAAAGTAAATGATACTGTGAACATTTATAGCAAAAGAAACTCACTTCTGAATTGGGGACACTGATGACTTAGAGAAGAGATAGGGTATAAGGTCACCTCAATGAGGATTGTACTAGGCTGCGAAGAAGAAGAAAACAATTCATTACAGATAAGAAGAACAGTATAAGCAAGACAAGATCTTAAAAGAGCCATGGTCATTATGGGAACAAAAATGCACAAGTGTGATAAGAACAAGGACTATGATTGCAATTAATGTGAAAAAAAATAGATCACAGCTGGGTTATGGACAGGTTAAGGGATTTAGACCTACAGTGAAGGTCTGATCTGAGAAGAGAAATTACATATTGTGATTTTAGCACATTCACAATGAGTTGATGTTTAAAGCCTTGAGAATTGAGGGATCTTCATTGTAGACCTTTAAAGGGGATTGGTGTTTTAGAGGACTATCCTTCAGTTCCCTGTTCCTGCCAGATTATCTGGCAACTCTGATGGAGAATAGTGTGATGCCATGGACACTAACTAACTTGGTTTCCTAAGGTGCATTCTGGGTCTTAACATTCACTTGAAATGCTCCTTAGTTGATGATTTGCAGGGTCACATATGTTTGCGATAGGCCTAGTATATATCCCTCTTAGATGTTCGTAAGGCTCAACAAGATATTAAATAAAGGCTTTGAAAATTTCTGCTGCGCAGAAACATGTTTAGTTCTATTTAGTATGGTTTCCTAAGGTTATTGTTACAGAATTTCTCTTGATTCTTGTAACCACTATTACCATCATATGGGTTAGTGTTCCCTTCTGTTGAAGCTTTGGGAATCTTCCATTTAATTGATACATTCATTCTACAATATATCTTATCCCTTTTGGGAACAAAAGATGGAGCACCCAACTAGCAATGGGGCAGCTGAGCTCTTCTCCCATGACTGGCCAATAGTGTGACTTTTATGAATAATGGAAGTAGATCAACATCTCCTTATAGGATGAATCAGGTTGGTGACTTCTAATTGTTCCGCAATAAGCACCACAGGATTTAACTAATATACTGACTGATAGATTTGTATGTATAAGAATAGTTATTGTTTTATAACTAAAGTTTTAGTGTGAGTATTGAGGCAAATCAAGACTGGGTTATTGTTATGAACAGTTGATATAACTGTACCATTTTCTCTGGACTCAAGTGATCTGAAATTGCTTGGCTTCTGCCTTAGCCCCTTACTTTGAGTGATCTAAGAAAAGAAGAATGAACTTAAGAATAAGAAGACATATTCCTACCACCTGTTGCCATAAAAATGATCTGTGCAAAGGTTCTGGATTGGGCACCTAAGAAACAGTGAGGGCTCAGGGATTCATTCTGTATTGACTGCGGTAAGTCAGGTGCCTTCTGCTTGCTGCACTTATATGACATTTGGAAAGTGGATTTTAGACTAGACCAGGGTCAAAGTCCTCTCTAGATCTAACACTGTATGACTAAAGTGCACAAAAATGTTGCTCTACTCTCATGGCCATGAAGAAGGGAACTTTCGGGAGTGATGGAGAGTTTGGAATCCCACTTGAATCTGAAGAGACTTTCAGTGTTACCTTCCTTCCTTCCTCACATGTGTAAACTTTTATTATGGCAAAGAGTCCAAATTTAGCTTGTGAGAATGAGACTGGAAAATTGAAGGTTTTTATGATTAATATCCTGGTAATCTCTAAAGCCCATCTCTAGTTATTTGAGCCCTGTCTACCTTCTCTGGACCATTTATCCACTCTGTTTTTGATACCTGTGTACTACCTTTGAATTCATCTCCTAACTATAGAGGATCTGCCAAATTAATTCCTGAGCTTCAGAAACCAGGGACCACCATGCCTAGGCTGTTCTTAAATCCCCAAAGAGGCAACCTCCTCCCCACAACTCCAAATGAAACAAAAACTGGTTTTGGCAGCTCAAATATAGTGACCTCAGTTGTCTTTCAGTTTTTTTTTTTTTTGTTGTTGTTGTTGTTTGTTTGCTTGTTTGTTTTTTTGTTCTTTTTTCCTCCAGGTGAATTACCAACAAGCTAATGGCTGGGGAGGTTGAAGAGAGTTAGAAAGGTGGGAATACAACATACAAAGGGAATGGGTTTTCAGAAAACAGTCTTTAGAGGAGGGTCTGATTAAAAAAATGTCCCAAGTTCAGGAGTATAGCAAATCTTTTATTCTTTATTGTTGCTTAACTAGGACTGTGAAATCTTCTCCTGGAGTTGGCAGTGAGATAGTCAACCAACCCCAGGAATGCCAATATGTCAAAAGGAAACCTTTTCCCTTCAGCAAATAAAATATTAAGAGGGCTCAACGAAAGCCAGTGGGAAGTGGCCTGGAGAAGGAGATGAAAAATTAATTTTAATGCATGGGAGACTAAGTAATTCACTTATTTCACAACCTCAATCAATTTTAATATTTTAGTATTTAATGTGAATGTGGTGCCTTTCCAATAATATTTTAAAAGTTGTTTCTCCTTTTTTTGCTTTTGTTCTACTTGTACTTTCTATTTTCTTAGCTATTTTTTCTTCATGTCTTGATAGGGAGGTTCCAGTGGATTTCACATTACTCAAGGCAGATATCTACCCTCTCTTCTTCTTACCAGTTTTAAAAGTTTAAAATTACCAGATAGGGAGCAAAGGCAGTGGGGAAGACCCCAAACCAGCTTTTAGGCAGACTGATTTTTGGAGAGGCCACTGAACCCCAAGAGCCTCTCAAGTCTTCCGGGACAGGCCATTGTGTGGAGAGCAAAATGGAGTCATTTAGTCATTAGTTGCTCAGATATCAGCCCAAGAGGGGAAGCTGTCTGCCTTTCTCCACAATTTAGACACTTATCTTACAAATTCACCAAGCTCCGTGATTTCTGAACAATGCCAGCTGTTAGGGAGCCATTTCCCTGGCATTTTCCCCATAATTTGATTTGAAAGGAAAAGATTAAACTCAGTCCGACCCAGAACTGTCAGCCCAATGCCCTCAAAGAGTTTGACAGGAAAAGAAAAGAAAAGAAAAAAACAACCTTGCAGACTCTTAGATGAAGAAATCACCTGTACCTGTGCATTAAGGAGAACAGTGAGGTACAATCCATAGACCAATGAGTGAATGTGGATAGGGCCAACCATAGAGATATCTCCTCCTAGAAAGATGGAGTAAAGTGAAGCCTAATGTCCTTCTTAATGACCAACTTTTGGGTAATGTTAATTTTAGGGAGAAAGTTTAGATTGCATTTAAATGGTTATCAGCCGGCATGAGTATGCTAGCGTTTTAAAGATCGTTATAACTGTTTTCCAGGTTATGGTGATGCCTCATTCAATTCAGTGAATTCAATTCAGTGAAAAGCATTCTGTTTATTCATCCAGATTTGGGTAAGTACGAATGTCAGAACGTTTATACTTTGTTGAATGCTTGTTTTACTTAACTTTCCCCTCACAAGAATGATTTAGATGATAATCTTACCTGTGTTTCTCTGGTAAGATCATTGATTCTGAGAGAGGTTAACTTGTTCAAAGTGAAGTAGCTGATAAATGCTATAGCTGGGTTTTGTCCAGCTTCAAGTCCTAGAGAGTTTGTCAGTGTATTATGCATTGTCCCTGTAAAAGTCGGTAGAGGAATGTTGTAAAAATTCTAGTCCAACAGTATGGTTTTTCACTTACAGTATTGTTCATATTTTTTCAAAATATAAGCACTTTAAAATATTCTTCTTGAACTTGGTTCCATTGCCCTTCTGCCAGGGGCTGTTTATAAAAGGACAGTTTAATTAAAGGACACTTTGAGGAGACCACAGTTGCCTCTGTTAATACCACCCTCTCAGTGTAGGAGCAACTAAAATATTTCTAATTTCTTTTGATAAATAAGTAGTGTTTAATATCAAGAAATGTATTATATATTCCATAGCATAACACAACATAAAATTTCTTTCAGTTTAAAGATAATCCAATTTCCCTTATTTCACGGATGAAGAGGTAGACCTAGACATGAACTTCCCAGCCACAAAGCTTATTGGTGGCCAAGCCAGAGCTGATCCTGGACCCCTGTACTCCAGTCTCATGATTGTCCCAGTGTTCCATTCCAAGGGCATTAATACTTTCATTCTACATCACTTCCTAGAGTGGTGAGACCCATAAATGTAAATATATGTTTAAAATACATATTTATACATATAAATGTTACCATGTACTTTTATTTTTCTCCCAACTTCACCCTTCTTTATGTATTTCATGTGTCTTTCTTGTTTTCTACAATTAAGACTTAAACTTTCCCTGTTCCTTCATTCACATCTGTGCATGGGACAGTTCTGACAAAACATTAAGTCTTCATTAATTATTTAATGATTGATTAATCCTCTTTGAGATGAATTTGCATGCATTTATGATTTTAAATTCCTCAGTATGTCATTTTTATTATTTCCTATCTATTTATTTTTTATTGGTAGACTTCCATCAAACTCAGAGGTCATCTTGTGCTGAAACACACTGAAAGCCATATTCCAAAAGCAACTAGGACACCATAGAATTTGGTTCTGTTAATAGCTCATTTGACATTGCTGAAAGTTACTCAATCTAAATTTCCATTCCCATATGCCAACATGCCTCCCAATGATCAAAAGTAATGAAACTGCAGTAAATAACAGAAATGCTTGACTTAAAACCCAAGGGGGTGCCTCTATCTTCATTCTGAGTCCTTGAACTTGGTGCAAAGGGAGTGGAGACTTGGTGGGAAAGGAAAGACCCATAGGAAGTGGTCGACAGAGAATGTATTAGGGTGAGATGATATGAAAAAGAAGGATATTAAAGAGACTCCAGACCTTACTAGGGATTTGCATTGACTTGGGTTCCTAAGTAATTTATATACTAAGCAATGTATAAAGATAGAATTTTGTCTTTCAGAATTCCCAGATTGAAGGGGAGGTGAACCAACCCTATAACTACCAAGTGCAAATCATTCTACCTAAGGGAAAGTGTGTGTGTGTGTGTGTGTGTGTGTGTGTGTGTGTGAGAGAGAGAGAGAGAGAGAGAGAGAGAGAGTGTGTGTTTCACATAAATAACATTCTTTCTTGATTCATTTAACTGCTTTGTACTCAAAAGGATATAAGATGGCTATGGCTTATGGAAATTCACAGACTATATACAACATAAGATATTATGGATGCACAAGAACAAGAATAGACAACAGAAGACATTTAAAATGAAGCTAGGAATGAAGCATATATAAAATGCATATCATACAAAAAAGCATATATTTGACGTAGGTGGGTCAGTAGAACTCTGGTGTCAAAGTGTTTTGACATTTACTACCTCTGTGACTTTAGACACATTTTTTCCCTCTTGTTTAGACAGCTTCGACATGATTTTGTATGAGCTATGTTTTCAAACACTTACAAAATGTTGTCACTGCCCTCTAGGATCTGGCAGTCTAGATGGGAAAACAAGATTTACTCAATTGAAACAATTAAAATTGACTCTTCTAAATGTATCTTCACACATGTTCCATCTCACTCAAACTTCCATTTATCCCTCTTTGCTTCTGGTTTAGCCAACCTGATGTCTGTACTCCTTTCCATACTATCTTGTGGAGGGTAACTAGTAATAACAAGAATGTTCTGATTTGTTACTTTTTACTGAAGGCAATCCTTCAGATGAATATCAGGTTCTGAGTATTCCCATTATCGCTGATTGGAGGGCATCTTCGCCACTTTTGGCAGTAACCATCTGTTGTGTGTTTTTTTGTTGTTGTTGTTGTTATTATTATTTTTCTTTTGACCAAAGTCTTGTCATGTTCCAGTTTTTGTTTTTTGTTTTTTCCCTCCCAGATCCTCCCTACATCTACCTCATCCAGTACCCTCAGCATTGTGTCCATTACAGCCTTTGTCATTTCTATCACTCTGAATGGCTGCTTTTGCTCTCACCCCTTGAGGTTTTACTCTCATTTAACTTTGACACATATCTTCATTATCTCCCTGAGAGGAACTCCAGGGGCCTAGAATGAACTGCTGAAAGTGCCTCATACAGTTTCCCAGAGGTGGTAGCAATTGGGTGATGCAAATTTTTACAGAGTTGGGAATTGTTAGATCTTGAAGGAGCACAGCTGTGAAGCGCTCTGGGCACTCACTATTGAGAAGGAAGCCAGTGCTGGGATGGACCAGGACTGGGAGAAGTTAAGTCTACCCCCGGGGTTCCAAGTGAGAACAGAATGGCTTCCTAAGGCCCACTGCTCAAAAATGAGTAATAATTTTAACTGACAAAATATGAAGCTTGAGTCTAAGGGTACTCTATCCAAGAGGATGAGGCTATAGAAATTTCCTGGAAGGAGTTGGGTTTTAGTTATTACTCAAGATATTGATGAATATAACACAGATCAGGTCTCCTGGGGCACTGAGGGTAATGATCAGTCTCTACTTAAATAGCTATCTGCGAGAATCCTGTTTTTTAAAACCGTCTGGAAATGAATCCACATTAGCACAGCTGTGTTCTATTGCCAGGAAAGTTCCTATTTAAATATTTTAGATAATAAGTTCATACATTTTTAAATGTATGTTTTACCTTTTTTAAAGAGAAGTTACTGAAAATAATTCAGATTTTTATTGAATTGTCAAAGTCATTATAACAAAATACTTAATGTTACATTTTTAACCATGGTATTATGGGAAATTTTTAAAGTAAGTAGGGCTATCTAAATCTATCAATGACTCCAACGCACAGTGATTCTTAGCTTCTTACAAAACTATTTTTATTGTTTTACTGTCATATTTCTGTCATAATACCACATAAATGTTTATGTGTATATGAGTATATATATAATATATAGGGACATATACACACTTTAAATACTTTTGTCAGTTTGTAAAAATAGATGTGTCATCAATTTTGAGGGTCTTTAAATCTCCAAAGGTCTGTGTTTTTAGTTTAAAGTTATAATTCAGGCAGCCCCGGTGGCACAGGGGCAGCCCAGTGGTGCAGCGGTTTGGTGCCGCCTGCAGCCTGGGGTGTGATCCTGGACACCCAGGATCGAGTCCCACATCGGGCTCCCTGCGTGAAGCCTGCTTCTCCCTCTGTCTGTGTCTCTGCCCCTCTCTCTCTGTGTCTATGAATAAATAAATACAATCTTTAAAAAAAAAGTTATAATTCTAAGTTTATATAGTCCAAGTAGGTTTGTTTGTTTGTTTGTTTTTCTTTACTTAATGGCCAGAAGAAGTTCAGGCCATTCAGTACCTGGAGGGTGGGTGGAGTGTGCACTGAGAAACTGTTATCACCCACCTTATCACTGTCAATAGCAAGTCCAAATGCAGATTCTCTTCCTAGTCTTGGGAAAATAGATACAGTTGAGGAAGAATGCCACTTTCCTGAAAAAAAGAATGCTGATTATGATTTTCACAGCATGGCAGGTAATCCAATACCATGGCATGGTGACAGTGATTTTCCTGAGGCTCTAGAATTTGTGCCCTTGCGCCATCCCACTTAACAACTCCTTGAGCACTGAATGACATTGGAGTGTGGGATAAAACTGTCTGAGTGTCTCAATCTCATGTTTGTTTTAGGATTGAACATTAAGAATTAGAGACCTCCTGAGAGATGTTGGCTCTTGTTTTGCTTGTACTCTAAGGTGGGAATTCAAAGACCGATGTCTGAAGTCAGCAGTGGAGCAGGAACAGATAAACATCAAACACAATGGGAATGGCAAGTGTAGATTCAAAGAGTCATGCCAAGGATAAATACTGGCTGTCTAAAAAGGAGGAATGCCACAAACTAAGTGGAAATGTGCCACAATCAGCATTAGGAAATAGGAGACGAAATCAGAAAGCTGGAGGGAGTATGAGATTCAAGAAGTTAAGAGGAAGCTATCACGTAGGATTTCCTTAGAGCCTGACTAGTGGGAGCAGTCTTAAACCTGTCCCTTCTCCATTCATGCCATAGGCCCTCCTTGAAGCCTGGTTCAAATACAGTTCCATGTGGATTTTTTCAAACATCAGTAGATAATAGCCTCTCCTGGAAGCCTCATTCAACACATAAATGCCTCTGTCCAAAACCTGATGTATAGATTAGAAAAAGTACATCTACTGGTTTACAACCTTTTTGTGTAAAGGGCCAATAGTAAATATTTTAGGCTCTGTGGGCCATATGGTCTTTGTCATAATTACTCATCTCTGCTGTTGTAGCATGAGAACAGCCATATACAATATGTAAATAAGTGAATGTGGCTGGGTCCTAATACTTTTTTTTTTCTTTCTTTACAAAACAGGTGGCATGACAGATTTGGCCTGTGGAATGCGGTTTCCTGACCCCTGGTTTAGAGCAATGTTATTCCTTCCCCCAACATAGTAACCTAATGCATCTTGAAAAGAAAATTAGCAAAACACAGGCCTTCAAAATAGAAAGCCAGATGTTTCTCTTAATCACCTACAGTTTTGCAGATGTTATTGCTGGTGTTCAATATCTCTGTGTACCCAGGTTGCTGGGATGTGGATGTACAAACAGTGGCAGCAAATATAGTTTCTTTTGGAAGCTACAGGAAAGGGATCTCATTTCCCCACGTAAATGGGGCCTACTCTCACGTCACTGGCCTACTCTCACGTCACTGGCCTACTCTCACGTCAGAAATTCCACCTTTAGTAGATCAGTACAATTCACAGCACTGATAGGTTTCCTGATACTGTATGCAAAGAAGAGAATAATTGTTCTGACCTTCAAGGGGCAAGAAAAGCAAATTTCCTTTTGACAACTTAAATACTCCTGAGAAGGTAAGCAGTACTTGTCTACAGGAAAAATGGGTTGAAGACAGAACTAGGGAGATTATTTTAAGTTAGCATTAACAGCTAAGTGCAATTGTTTATAAAATTCTTGTGTGTGTGTGTGTTTGCATGTGCATGTCTGTGTATGCGGGTCTGCTCACACATAGGTGTGTGTGTGTGTGCGTGTATCTGTATTATGTAAGATGTGATTGGGAAGGTATTGGTGGAATGTATTAAAGAAATGGGAAGCACTGAAATGAAACATTTCCAAAGGCATTTTAGTCAAAACCCAGATCCTCCATTAGTTCATCTTTCTCCTCCTGGTGGGGTCTAATCAGTTTAGTGATTAGCATTTGAAGTCACGGGGATGGCAAGTTGCTTTTACATGACTCTCAGGGGTTCACCAGATCATCTCAGAAAGCCAGCTCTCTACAGCCACCTGGCAGTCTGTGGGCCCTGGGCTCCTGTGAATGTGCCATAGTCAAATGTAGAAAGGGACAAAGCAGATATTTGCTTTGGGGGACTCTTTTCTGTGACTTCTCCTCCATGCCCCTCTTGAGCTTTCTACATTTTTGCCTCCTTTGCACATTGGCCCTAGACCTGCCCAAAACCCCCAGCCCTTTCCCAAGTCCCTCATTTTTCACCAAAATGTCAAATCAGTTTGCCTTTCATAGAAGGATATTGTGTCCTAAGATGGTACGTGACTTCTGGAACAGCTTGATAACCTGATTGAAGATAATACCTTTTCAAGTTATTTGCATTTTTTTCAGTTAAAATATTTGCATTTTATTGGGGGTTTTATACTCTTTCCTCATAAGAATTTACTAATTGAAAATTTCATTAAGGTCTCAAACACCTCTGCTGGAAAGGTTTTGAATCAGAATGCTATAGTTAATTGAATGTCAGGAGATCTGCATTTTTGTCATGTCTCAAATTACTAAATTAGTTATAAAACTATGTTCCCATTATGCATCTCAGTTTTCACATTCTCTAAAATTACAGTTTGGAATTACCTGATTACTGCTTAAAACTCCAGGATAAGCTAATTTACACTAAAGTATTAATGACTGACAGTAGTTTAATTAGTTAGCTATCCAGGTACAGCAGAATTTTGAAAGCTTTTAGATCTCAAAGGATCTTAGTACTCTCATTTTAGATACCATTAACAGTGTAGAGAGCTTTCCAGTTTCCTTCAAATCATACCAGTAGGCTGCAGTTACAATTGAGGCAGACAGAAAAATGGCCAGAAAGTTGTGTTTTGTTAAGCATAGATGCTTTCTATGATTTCTGAGAAGATTTGGAATAGGAAAGGACCTTGAACCAACATGGAATAATCAGGCATGTCTCTTTTTAAATTTTACATGTAGTATCAGAAACACTGTAAATCTTCCACATTTATTTATTTGTAAAGATTTTATTTATTTATTTGAGAGAGAGTGTGAAAGCAAGAGAGATCACAGACGGAGAGAGAGAAGCAGACTCGCTGCTGAGCAGAGAGTATGATGCCAGGGCTTGATCCAGGACCCTGAGACCATGACCTGAGCGGAAGGTAAATGCTTAACTGACTGAGCCACTCAGGCACCCCTAAATCTTCTGTATTTAATAGGACTTTTCTCTTAAATAGCTCTTTATTTCCTCTGAGATGAAATGTATAATTCTTAATGTGTTATTCAGATTCATTACACTTGATGCCTTTTTGAAAATTAATAAAAGGAAAGCTCATTTAAAATGGAGTCAAGAGGCCCCAGCAGAGGGAGCTCTCAAGCCCCACCACGCTGCAAGCTGCAGACCCCAACAGGAAGACAGGTACCTTGTACTCCCAGTAGGAAGAAGAAAGATTTTCTCCATGCTCAGCAACAGCCCAGCCAATGAGAGACTGTCCCAGCTCAGCCAATGAAAAGCCACTCTACTTCTAACCCCCAGTTTATACCAAGAGACTTTTTGTTTATGACAGCTGCTCCGAAATTCCCCTTTCCTCTCTAAAGGAGCATTCCTGTTCTTTGTTCTCCTGACTTGCCTATGGTTTTACCATAGCTTGCATGTCCTGAACTGCCATTCTCTGCTATTTCCCCAAAGAAACACGTTTTGCTGGCAAACTAACCAACTGTTTTATTTTTAAGGTTAATATATTCATTCAGTAGCTGGTAATGACCACACTGTTGCAGGTGCTAAGTCCCTGGGCCAGGGAACAAAGTCTATTTAAAGTCCTGACCTCATGGTTTCTGCATTCTGACTAGGACAGGCAGACAATTTACAAATAAAAACTTAACATATGTCACTCATGAAAGTATGTTCCAGAGAAGGATGAAGAAGAAAGCAGAAGAAAGGACTAGACAGTAATGGAAGATGGATACTATTCTAATAGGGAGGTGAGGAAAAGCTGCTCTGAGCAGGGGACATTTGATCAGATGTGAAGGAAATGGGATCTGGGCTAGAGGTTTCCTGGTAGATATGATCTGTTCTCATATACTGTTCTTGACTTTTAATGATCTTCCCTGTGCTGATTTGGCTCTTCCTCCCTGGACTGTCACCTCTAGTCACTCATTTTAAGCCATCCTCTTTGTCCAAGGTTCCCTCCTGGTATTTATAGTTGATCCTCATTATTTGCAGGTTCCTTTTTTGCCAGTTCACTTACTTGCTAAAATTATTTATAATTCCCAAATCAATACTCATGACATTTTTGTGCTCATTCATGGACATGTGCATGCACAAAGTAGGAAAAAAATTTGAGTCACCTGTGCATACATTCCCAGCTGAGGTTGAACAAGGAGATGCTCTGCTTTCTTGTTTTAGCTTTCATTCTGTAAATGAGTGTCCTTGTCATGTTCTATTTAGTGTGACATTTTTAATATTTTTTGCTTTTTTGTTGTTGATTTATCTATTTAAAAGGACCTGCAAGCAGAGTGCTGAGTTACTATCTACTGTTCTTAAGCAAAAAGGCTAGGATGTGCCTCATAGAGAAAATACGAATGCTAGGTAAGCTTTATTCAGGCATGAGTTATAGTGCTGTTAGATCCGAGTTCAATGTTAATGAATTGTCAAAATATATTAAATAAGGTGTTTTTATTTTTAGCTTTTTAGAGGGGGCAGAGAGGCAGAGGGAGAGAGAAAATCTTAAGCAGGCTCCACGCCCAGGAGGGAGCCTGACCCAGGTCTCAGTCTCTCAACCCTGAGATCATGACCTGAGCTGAAATCAAGAGTCACATGCTCAACCTACTGAGCCATCCAATGCCCCTAAATAAGGTGTTTTTAAGTAGAAATATACATAACACAAGGTTATTCGTTGATTAGTTGATGAGAATATTATCAGAGGCTCATAGGAACCTAACCCTGTTTTTACTCTAGGAGCAATGGTTCAGTATTTGTGAATTCAGTGTTCCCGGTGACTCTATAGAACATGAACTACCACAGATATTAAGAATCAACTGTAACTTCTAGATCTTGCCTTTGAAGATATTTATTTTGGAGTACTTTATATTTTAGTGCCCAATTATATTATGATTAGTACTGCACAGTATGCTTTTAAGTTCTCTAATTATTTTGCGTATTTTTTCCCCTGATCTATCCCCTTTGGCTAGCTCTCAATCAATGAACATCTACTGTGTGCCCAAAATGGGTGTGGGATTTTCATTGTAACAGCCCTGAAAAGTAAGCATTAGGAGACCCATTTTACAAGTTAAAATCCTGAGGCCTGACAGGTTCTGAGATTTGCCCAAAGTCACCCCACAAATAAAGCCGAGGAATCTGGATCTCTTCCAAGGCTTGACTGGCTCTGAACCTTTTATGTCTTGTGCAGTTAGTTCTGGGTCCTTGATAGAAACTCAGGGAGCTGAACAGAATGTTACAAAAAAAAAAAAAAAAAAAAAAAAAGACAAAAGAGGGAGGGGAAGTCAAGGACAATCCATGCTTTGTGTTGGTTGGTAACAAAGCTATTTTTCTCTCTGGAAGAAAGAGATGAAAGTTCTGATATTCAAATGCTCCCTCACCAGGCACCCTTCAGAATTCCCATCCATCAGCTGGCAAATGGACACATTTTAACAAGCACAATCTCAACCAAGCGAGTTCTGGCAACAAAATATGCCTCCACTAATGATATTCAATTGTTCTAAGAAGACAAAATGGTCTGAAGTGTAATGAGATGCCAAACACACAAACGCACAAAACAGGCTGCTCATATTTAAGTCCTTATGTTTCTTGAAGTGAAAACTCATTTTAAGAAGATTATGGTGCATATATTATAAAGTGAGATGATATTCCACATTCATGCCCCACTGGGGCCCTGACTGTATTAAAAAAAATGAAAACAAAACCAACAACAACATTTTGTTCCCACGCAAGTACTTCACTAATAGGACATGTGACGTGGTAGTCATTTGTTTGGGTTATTTTTATTGCAGGCGTTATGGATGAATTCACTCTTTTGATACACAAAGCGTTCAGGAAACTTTTCAATCCAGCTCCTGCAAGTGGGAATATCCTACAAACAAGGGGTGGCAGGTCAGGGCCATGGGAATAGAATTCTAGTTGATGAGGTGGGATGAGAGAGAGGGAAGGGAATAAATTTTCCAGTGATGTGTCCCCATCCCCACCTCTGGTGAGAACAAAGTAATGCCTATGGAGGCAACAGCCAGATTTTTATCCTTGACCAAATTCTATTCAACTTGTTTATCGGTGGCAAAGATCCACAGTTTCAAACATTTTATTATAAGTGAAAGCCTTTGTTGTGATGAAATCCCTCTGAGAAATGTAAATAAGTAAAACATATGAAACAGAAATAATATGTTGAAGTGAGGGGGTTGTTTTCCAAACACTTTCCGTCCCCCTGTTTTTTTAGTAGCAGCTCTGAGGGGGCTTCTGGAAATCCCTCAGACTGCAAGAAACTGTGAAAAGCACTGATCCAGATGAATTGAGATATTTCAATGTCTAGGAGAAATGAATGGAATGGTTAAGGAAAGGGTATGTCCGGGCAAAAGAAAATACTCTGTTTCAACGAGACAGCGAGGAAATGGGGATGGTGGGCTAATTATAATTGTAGAGATTATTGAAATTAATAATTTTAGGAAGCACTCACCACTCCCAGGGCTGATGAAGGGAAAGGAAGGAATTGGGGGTTTCAGAGTCTAAGAATACTAAGCAAAGGCCACATGATCAGTATGGGTACCATTAAGAGGGCATTAGGGGTACAACCAGGGTGGCAGCCACTTCCTGAGATGCACCTAGATGTGCAGATAGCAAGGAAGAAATGCTGCTTCTTCCCTACTCCTGTGTCTGACCCCACTAGTATCTCCTACTGGTTAAACCTACCAGGAAGCCTGCTGGAAAAACAGACTCCCAGGGCCTGCATTTCTGAGCAGAGTTCAGAAGGGCAGGCATGAGATTGAGAGATAGGTCGATAACTGGCTCAGTCCATTTATCAGGCTATTCAGCATCCACCCATACCTTTCTCATATTTACAATTCCTGTACCACAGCAATGGCAATGGCATGGTTCTGCTTAATAAAAGGTAATTGTCCTTGGTACATAGGAAGATGCACATGGTCTCTTCCAAAGGGATGACACCAAGTTTCGTTGATCATTCCCTGCCTCTGTCCCTGAGTGATATTAGCTCTTACTCATTTCATACGTGAAGCCCATCTGGGTATTATGTAACATAAGGCAAAATTTTAACTATCATCCATGTTCTATATAAAATAATAAGACAAGATGACAAAAGTTTATGTGTGTATTTTGAGGTGTATGGGTAAGTTACAAGTAGGAAAGAGAACATTTCATTCCAGGTTCCCTTTGGCCTGATCAGTATATCAGTTGGTTGGCGTACTTTACCTTTTGGGATGATTCAGACATTCATTCCTGCTGCAGCTCAGCAATTAGTGGCTTTACTCTTAATAAGGTTCCTTTGGGTTCCTTTAGTCATTTATGACATTTTTTTTACTTGAATTTCTTAGATGTAACCGGGGAATCCCCTGGGTCCCAAACACAGTCTTCCCTCGCTCCACTGCATAACAATGACCCTATTTCCTTTTCATAATCATTCAATAAATTCCTTTTGAGTTAATGCCATGAGAAGCCCCAAATGGCCAAAATGGCCAGGTGGCAATCTCAACTTCCACTTTAAAAGGATTCTTGTTATTCCCTTTGATGGAAGCATTGCTCCTCTGAGAACCAAGAACTCCAAAACACCATAGCTAAAGCTAAAGTTGCTGAGATGGGAAGCAAAATTCTTTGGGTGGCTTATTAGGTACAACAGTGAAAGGAGTGGTCCCGCTTCTACCTCTTCATTTCCAAACTCATGCATTTGGACTATGGAAGAAATAGTACCACATACTGGTCACTAGTTCAGAGCACATAGCACATATTGAAAGTGAGTGTGCCATTTCATTTCATCACTTTATGTTGGCTAAGCACATCTGGGGGAAGGAATATGGCATAAAACCAGTGAATGTCATGGAATTAGCCCATTGATGCACTTTAATGTTAAAATGAGTTGTTTGGTTAGAACATGAATTCATGGGTGGTGGTACTGGCAGAAAAATTTCGAGCAGAGAAGAAAAATTCTTATCAAAATAACTTTTTTTTTTTTTTTTTGAGAGCATGCCACTGGTCCCAATGTTATAGAAAATAATCTAATATAATCAGACTGCCATCAGGTGGCTGAGATGATCCCCTTCAGAAATGATAACCCATTAGGGCCTGTTGGAAGGTTTGGACACTCAACAGTGATAGAAGCAGGATTTTTTTTTTTTTTAAGTGAGGTGAGAGCTCATGCTGTTGACCCATATATAACTTTCTATTCTTGCTCCAATGGCTATTTGAGTGTGAGTCCATTGAATGAGCATGAGGGTGGCTAGGCAGAGGTTGGCTAACATCCATAGGAATGGTCACTTTGTTTATGTAATATTTGATAACTTCCTCTGTTCTGGGTACCCTTCAGTAATCAATAACACAGAACAAATATATCCTCTCTTGCTATGCCCATCCTGGGTGAGTCATCCCAGGCTTCATCCCCTGAACTTCTTCCCAAAATTTAATCCTTACATCTTTTCTTTCCAGTTATCTAATCCTTAAACCAAACTGTTATCTGTTGCTTGTGAATCAGTATGAATTCATAGTTCTGGCTGTATATACATCCAGGCAAAGTAAATAACTTTATTTTTTTTAATTTTTTCTAAAATATTTTATTTATTTATTCATGACAGACACACAGAGGGAGGCAGAGACACAGGCAGAGGGAGAAGCAGGTTTCATGCAGGGAGCCCTATGTGGGACTTGATCCCGGGACTCCAGGATCACGTCCTGGGCTGAAGGTGGACACTCAACTGCTGAGCCACCCAGGTGTCCCAAAGTAAATAACTTTATAGGCTTCTCAAAGTTAGGCCAATGAGAAGATTTCCTTCCACTGCTGTCTTTCAGGGACATTTCTGATTAAGATTGAAGAGCAATAACAATCACTTAGGACTGAGAACAGTATGTTATGCAGAAATATCTGTAAAACTAAGCCTAAACTCTTTCTTCTTCCGTAACTGGTCATTAAGAGTTTCCCATTAGGCCACAGGAGTTGGTTAAAGGAGTCATGACAGAAAGTGCATTTTGAGGAAGTGCCAGAAGAATCTGAGCCTCTCATTTGTGCAATTTACTTGTGCCTTCAGGTGTCTTTAACACCTCTTTCTGTATGTAACACCTCCACTTGATAACAGAGTGCTGCTGCTCATCCCTAAATTTATGATTTAATAGATGAGAAATGCTCAACTCATGATATAACTTGTTGGGTCAGTTTTTGTTCCATGATCAGATATTAAATCTCAATCAGAACCCAATACCAACCTAAGAATTTTTTTCCCCACGAAGCTAACAGTATTTTCAGAAGGGAGCATTATTTTCCCCCCAAATCCTAGGGGAACAGAACTATGATTTGTCTGTTGCTGAATCACAGTGACTCCATTCAATACTTCTGTTTGCCAGTGTTATTTTGGGTTTCATGGGAAAGGCTGGTTACTAAGGTCTAGGCAGCACAGCAACATCTACCACAACCTGGATCAACTTCAGAACCTACTTACAACTGAACCTGTCAGCTGGTCAGTAAATGGGTTAGAATGAGGTGTAGGTTATCTCAAAAATCCAAAGAAGCCAAACATGCCTTGCTCTAATTTCTTAGTGATAGGCTAAGTAAGGGGAAGCTCTGCTGGACTCCTAGAAATATCACCATGGTGCAAAGTCTACATATTTTTATGGAGTTTATCTCCTAACCTCTGACATATTTGAATATTATTAAGGCATCTACAATTGTTGATACCTGCTATTCATCAAGGTCAATCTGCATGATGTCATCAAGACACAGCATCAGAATGATGTTCTGTAGGGTATGCTCAAATCCCTGTGAGTTAGCTTTTGACAGAGATCAAGGTTACTCACAGCTGTGGAGCATGTCAGTTGAAGTACATTGCTAACCTCTCAGGTACAAGCACCTTGCTTTGGTGTGTCTTTAGAAATTGGTACATATAGGAAAAAACCCCCAAAACATTTGATATATAAATTGCTACATGCCCAATTCCAGGGCATTTTGTTTTGTTTAAGTAAAGATAATACATCTGGAACATGAGTTGCAATCTGAGCTACTACCTGATTTATTTTTCAAGATCTAGACATCTTTTGCACAGCCAAAAAGTTAGTGATTAAGTAATTTTTAAAAAGATTTTATTTATTTATTCATGAGAGACACAGCAAGAGAGAGAGAGGCAGAGACATAGGCTGAGGGAGAATCAGGTGCCCTGCAGGGAGCCTGATGTGGGACTCCATCCCGGATCCTGGGATCACACCCTGGGCCAAAGGCAGTCATTCAATGGCTGAGCAACCCAGGCATCCCAGTGATTAAGTAATTAAATAGTTAAGTGGGTGATATGATAGGTTAGAACTCACCACTTTTGCAGATATCAAGTCTCTTAGTACTAAATGTTGTATCAATCAAAGTCCAATTAAGACCATCGAGGAGACATACACATTTCCAAAGATGCTGCTAGAAGCCGAGACAGAAGTAAGAATTTCTTCTTCCCTCTTCCCAACATCTGATCTCTCACTAATGCCTCTTTTTAGGAAAACTAGCAGAATAGTGGTTGGCAAAGGAAACTGGAAAATTTAATTTAGAGACTTGGAGCCTCAGCATTACAGAGCAGAGAAGTGTCAATGTAGAGCTATAAAAGACTAGATAAATAAGTGGCAGTTACTTTTCACATAATAAATGAGTTTTTGGCACAGACCTTATGATTTTATGTAACTTACAGGTATCTCTGCTTTTCCTTACAGTAACCATACAAAAAGAAAGAGGATGGTAAACATAAGGAAATGTGCCTCAGAAGGCTATGGTTTAATGGGAAAATCTGTAATGCAAGTCCTGGCAACTTTGTATGTTTCCTCAAACCCAAGAGGTTAGGACCATGTCCAGCTGAAATAAACTGGCGTTAATACCATTTTACTGACATGAGGTCATTAAGATGAGAAACACATAAATATAAATGTGGGGACTCAGGGAGGAGCAGTGTGAGGAGTGATGCACTGGGATCATTTCATTAAAAGATGTGTTGTTTTCGGTGATTGCCTACCCACTAGGAACCACCAGGATGCTATAGTTTAAAATAGAGCACATTCAAACAAAGATTATATTTGGGAAGTGAAACTTGTGTATCATATAAGATATTTAGTTAGGGAAAGATGGGTTCATTTATATTTATCCACATATTTTCCCTTTCTATTGCATTTCATTCCCACCTACGTTTTATTGAGTCCATCTTTAATATTTTTTCTTCCCTAGAATTCTTTATAATGCTTCTTTTAGTGCAGGTATTCATTAATGATTCTCTCAGGGTTTTAAAAAATATTTTATTTATTATTTATTTATTTATTTTAGGAAGAGAGAGACAGCTCATGGTGGTGGGGAGGAGCAGAGGGGAAAGGGGAGGGAGGGAGAAAGAATCTGCAGCAGACTCAGCACTGAGCGGGAGCTCCATGAAGGGCTCCGCTTTAAGACTCCATTCCATGACCCTGAGATTATAACCTGAGCCGGAACCAAGAGTCAGATGCTCAACTGACTGCATCACCCAGGCACTCCAGATTCTCTTAATTTTGTTTCATTAGATCTCTCTCTCTCTTTTTTTTTTTTTTGCTTTCACTTTTGGAGGACATTTTTATTCGGTGTAGAATTTTTTGTTGAGAGGCGTTTTCTTTTGGAACTTCGAGGATATTATGTTATTATCTGGCTTCTGTATCTTCTGCTGAGAAGTCAGGGTTCACTCACTGTTTCTCATTTGAAGGTAGTATCTTTCTTTTTTTCTGGCTGCTTTTTTAGGTTTTATTTTTTGGTGTTTGGTTTTCACAGGTTTCACTATGACATATGTAGATGTATTTTCTTTGTAATTTTCTTGCTTAAAGTTTTGTAGAGCTTTTTGAATCTGTGGCTTCTAATTTTCATAAGTTTTGGGAAATTCTTGGGTATGACTTCTTTGTATTTATTTTACCTCATTCTTTTTCATTTCTCTGTATGGGTTACAATCACACATATGTTACAACTTCTCACTGTGACCCATTTCTCTCTCTCTCTAATAACTTCAATTCAGTTCTCTCTTTGCTATAATTATTTTGCACTATTCTGTCTTTCACTTCATTAACCCTCTCATCAGCTATAATATAGTGGCTGTTAACTTCATTTATTGAGCTCTCAATTTTAGATATTGTCATGTTTAATTCTAGAATGCCCATTTTATTCTTTCTTATAGTTTCCAATTCTATGGCAAAATGCTCCATTTTATTGTCTATTTTTCTGAACATATTAATCACAATTATTTTAATATTTGTGTTTGATAATTGAAATACCTGGAATAACTGTGGGTCTGTTACTATTGTCTGTTTTTCCTCTTGGTCTAATTTCTTGAAGTACATGGTAAGTTTTGATCAAATGATGGGATTTTTTTTAATTAAAAAAATTAGGCTCTGGATAATGTTATCTTCTTCCAGAGAGGATGACTCTTTCTTTGGCAGGCAGTAATAGTGAGAGCACATTAGCTCAATTCAGTCATGAGTTGAGCTGACTCAAAGCTGTATTTCAGATTTTGTAATATACTGCTTTTTCCATGGTTATTTTTAAAGTGGTGACTGTCAGTATCAAAATACTGTTATATAAGATATATCACATTACATATGCTGTATCATATAAAATATGTATCCATTATATATATGATGTGTATCTATATGTATGCATGTAAGTATATGTGTATGTGTATATGTAATATCATCTGGATTAGTTTTCACTGCTATTTAAATTTTTTATCCCAAACTATTTTCCACATAGCACTTGTGAGTGGCAAAGCTTCCTATGCCTAATAATATTTGTACACCTCTAAATTTGCATGGTAGTTTGGGTGAATAGACATTTAGGTTTAAAATTATTTTATAATTTGGAATTTCTGGTTTTATGGCAGGAAGAAGTTGGCATACACAAATGTTAATGTGGAATGAATATAAACTAAAATGTAAGTGATAAAACTTCTTAAGGAAAACAGAGATTACTGCTAATTTAGGGTAAACAAAGATTTAAGACACAAAAGACATCAAACTGGAAAAGATTAATTTAGTAAAAATAGGTTTCATCTATCTATATACCTACCTACATATCTATTTAAATTATACTTTTGTAAAGACAACTTATAGTATTTGAAGCTGCAAGCTGTTGTTGAGGAGATTCGTATTTCCTATGTTAGAAAGGTACTTATGTCCTGAATATATATATATAGAATTCAAATAATCTAAGATGATAAATAGCCCAGTTAAATGTGTACAGAGGATATGAAAAGACATTTCAAAAAAGAAGATATAAATGTTCAATAACATATAAAATGATGCTCAACAGTCTTAGTCATCAGGGAAATGAAAGTTTACGCCACAATGAGATAGTGCTACCAACACATTAGAATGGCTAATATTAAAAATTTTTTTTTCCAAATTTCACTGAAGATGAAGAGCAAATGGGACTCTTATACACTGCTGGTGACAAATGTCAAATGATAAAACTCTTCTAGAAAATAATTAAGTAGTTTCTTATAAAGGTATACATTTGCTATATGACTCCACAATTTTACTCCTTCATATTTCCCACTCCCCCAAATGAAAACATATGCCTGTCCAAAGACTTGTATATGAATATTCTCAGCAGCTTTATTAATACAAGCTTATTAAGAGGTAAATGGATTAAAAAATGTGGTATGTCTATTCAATGGATATCTACTCTGTAGAAACAGACTCATAGTGAATATAACAACATAGGTAAATCTCAAAAATACTATTCTGAATAAAAGAAGCCAGACACAAAAGCTTTCCATTTATAAATGTAAATCTAAACTTCAGTGATAGTAAACAGATCAGTGATTGCTTGGAGCCAGGAGTAAGAGATGAGAATGAATTGACAAGTGGTTCAAGACAACTCTTAGACTTATAAAAATGTTCTGTATCTTAATTGTTGTGGTGGTTGCATGTTGCACACATTTGTCAAAACTCATTTTACTATATATACTTAACAAATATTGCATTTTATATTATGTAATTTTACCTCAATGAAGTTAATTTAAATAAAAGGGGTTTTGGCATATCTACTTTTCATATTTTTCCCAAAGAAAATAACTAGATAGGAACATAAAGATAAATATAAAACTCTATTTATCCCATTATTCCTGTGAGAGATAAACCTAGAAACAGCTTACATGATTAACAATAATGAATTGTTTCAGTAAGTTTGGTATATCCATATAATGCAGTCATTAAAAATGATGATGTAGATTAGATGTATGCTAATTCATATGCAAACATACTCCAAACACTTTTATATTCATTATTTAATTTCAGCCTGACAATAATAGCATGAATTTCCAAGTAAGTTATTTGGGTTATAATTGAATGGAGGGAGTTCTTTGATGGGGTATATATGTATATATGCTTCCTTCTTTGCCATGCTGTCTTTCCTGTAATACTCTTCAGTTATATTTGTCATGATCTAATCTGATCTGTTGCCTGAAAGTGGCAAAGAACAGGGCTGAGGACATCTTGTTCATGGTGGTTGCATGTGCTAGATTCTATTTATCATTGTGGAGTCATAGTCTGCAAGGGGAACCATATAGGAAATAAGGATATACAAAGCTAATATTGTGTATGAAAGGTGCCATAAAGGACATACATTAAGTCATAATTCTGATCGAGTCAAAATATGCCTTCTCTCTCCAATCTGATGCCATTGCTCTTTAGGGAATTTAGAAACCAATGATGCTTTTTTTTAGAAGGACTAAATTAGGTCTGATCTCTGGCAATATTCCATCAGGTCATTCTTTACCTCTGTATCATTTCATTCCAACCATTGCCTCTTTATTTGTTTGTTTATTTGTTATTTCCATTTTCCCTTTACTCTTCCCTATCAAATCTGACTAATACCATGCTTTTGAACTTCTTTAGGATTTGTTAGCCAAAGTGTGTGTGTGTGTGTGTGTGTGTGTGTGTGTCTGTTCATACCAAGTTGTCAAGGACTCAGTTCACATGCTACACTCCCAGTTACTCATCAGTGTTGGTCTGGGAAACTTTACTATAGCATTTGAAGCTAACTGAATTTCTATAATGTGATACAGACTCACAATCTTTTTCTCTGAAAATCTTAGGGCCAGATAAGTGACTGAAATTTTGGATTTTTAAGATAATTATTATATATACATATATTTAAACATATATGTATATGTATATTTAAACATTAACTATACATTAAATGTATAGTTAATATATATGTATATTTAAACATTTATATATATATAAATTTATATATATATATATATATATAAAATGGTCTGGATCACAGGTCTATAAACACAAATTTAGTTCGTGCCTGGAGGCAGAGGTGAGAGAGCTGGGGGTGGGGCAGGCTGCAAGAATGATAGGAGATAGGGATGCTATTATTCTAAAATTATAGCAGTTTCTGGTTCTGTTTCACTATTTACATGTGAAGTTTAGTTGTTACTTTATTTTCTTACTTTGGAAAAGTATTTAACTTCTCTACATCTAATTTTCCTAAACAGCTAAATAGAAATAATAATAATAATGATAATAATTATAGCTATCTCATAAAATTGTTGTGAAGAGTAAATGCATTAACACATGTAATATTATTAGGATAGTAATTCTGGAGCCCAGTAGTATCCTAACAAAATGTAGCCACTGTTACCTAGTATGACTTTTCATTGTTGGGAATATTTTAGTAAGCCTATTGATCATATGTAGATAACAAAGATCAGACAATCTCTTCAGCATTATGATATAAATCTGTGTCATTGTGAGCAAAGCTTCACACAGGTATGAATATGAGATTGAGACTGGAAAGAACCTCTTCACCCCCACCATCCATATTCTGGACTTTGAAGTGTGAGTAAAGTATCAATACTTCAGACAGGGGGACAATGATAAAAGCATTCTTATTGAGGGGATGACTATATGGGAGATAGAGCCTATCCAGTCTAGAAATTTTCACATTTTGTAACCACTATCAAGGGCTTTTTCTATGTTGCAAATCTGTTTTATTATCTTGGTAGAAGGTTTTTAAAAATTTAAACTCTTATAGCCTGTTCTTATCCATTTTTTAGAGTAGATTCCACTCCTGTTCCAAATGATGTAGCCAAGGCACAGCAGTGGTCACCTATGAGATTCAATTATGGTTTGGTGAAAAGTGATGGAAGAAAGAAGTGTTGTCCTCTATAATAGGTGGTTTCCTGAGGTGAGAGATGGTGGGACAGTAGTAAGCATTCCTTGGGAATTCTCAGATATCCTTGGGGATGAATATCCAGTGAAATATTGGACTTCATGGTGAACTCAAGTACAGTGGGGACTGAAATGATTATTAAATGGGAATTAGTCAAAATTGCAGATATAGAAGCCAGCAGAAGTTGAGGACAGGGGAACATTCATACTCCAAAAGACTGTATTCAGAGGTGGTACTTACACTGCCTTCACTGGTTTCCTTGAACAAAACTTCTCTTACATCCCAGCTACTCTTGCCTCAGGATAGAGACAATAGATGTGTCTGCGTATCTAGTCCATGATGAAGCAGTATTCTCTGGCTCTGCAGAGGTCCTACTTCACAAATAAACATGGGTGTTCACAGTGCTCATTTCTTATCAGTTGATTAAAATCCAGTGGTAAATGATCAGTTATGATCAACCATAAGACCACTTACACTAGGTTTATGTGGACTTTCCACAACCCTACCTGGTACACTAAGGGTATCACCTCAAAAACCCAGTCAGCACCACCAGATCCCATCTTTTTAACAGTCCTTAGAATGGACTGGCTCAGCAAAAATCTTCAAGATGAACTGGGCAACATATCCAAAAGCTTCAATCCTCAAGACTTGTAGGGTGAGTTTGTGTTGTATGTATCTGTGTTGTGTGTGAAATATGAGCGTGGGAATTTAGTTGTGGATTCAATTCTCCCTGGAGTTTGGTACCTGAAATATGGTGTTGCCACCAGTCAGAATAGGCATGCTTATAGTGCCCATGTAGGCCAATTTGCATATAATTGCCACAAACATGCCATAGGAGAACTGGCTGTAAATTACCCAGTCACAGAAGGCCAGTTCTCAGTTCCCTTAAAAATTGAAGAAAACACATATTTGATTTGAAGACCAGATGGGGTTGTTTGGGAGCAATGGAAAGCTAAGAGACCACATTCAAATCTAGCAGGCCACATCTTTCTTATGTAATTAAGGCACACAAATATGAGGGCTGGACATTTCTGTGACTCATAATCTCATGACATAGAGATAGAAGACCATAATGAGAGTTCCTCACTGAGTGCCTGTATTTCTTCTCAATACTTTCCATCTATTGGCTGGAGATCCATATCCTCCACTTACCAAGTTCTGCCAAAGGCATTGCTTAAATCCCATGCAAACTCCCATTCTACTTGCCTGCCGTTGTCTTAGAGCTCCAAGCAAGCATTTTGCTTCTTGACAGAGTTTTTACAGATCAGGACTTTAAGAACTTCTCCAGCACTGTGAGTGAAACTACGCAGGTGTCATGGTGCCTAGCACCAGTGTTCTTAACATCAGGCAGGGTCTAGGAGCACTATGCTTCAAATAGAAAGGCTCCCTTTATCTATGCTCCCCAGCTTTTGTTTTCCTTTATCTTGAATCATCCCTCAGCATCTACTAATCTTTCTTGTGTGGTTCCAGGGTGCTCTGTGCCTGATCTGGCCTGAGTAATGACATTTTAGGTACTTAGAGTACTCAGCCTGGCTCTCCGTTGCATCCTATCTCCTTCTATATGGAGATATTCAGGAAAATTATACTCTTCAGGTGCTGGTGCTGAGATTGTTAAGAGTCCCCACAGAGCTCTCTGAGGGGAGCCAACCCATTACCTGACAAAATAGAAGGAATAGTACAGAGGAAGATGGGATAATGCTGCAGAGACCGAAGAGAGTGCTCATGCTTGCATGGAAAAGGAAGCCACCTTATGCTCTGCCATCAGGAGTCCTGGAAATATGCCCTTAGCTAATTCTTGAGATGATACTGTCACAGCTTTATATCTTGTCATTTGATTTCTAACCCTGCTTTTTTTCATATATGGGTTATTTCAATCATCAGAGATTCATTGAAGTACTTTTTTTTTTTAACATAATGGGTTGTAGTAAATGCAATTTTTTTGAAGGACACACATTTTGAGCTGGAGGGCCTTATAGTTCAGTGAGAAATATGTCTTTTTATATTTATAAGTAAGAAATTACAATATAACATGATATGGGTTTTCTCATCAGTTGCTTAAAAAGGCAACAGAAGAAAACCTTAATTCTGCTTGAGGAAAACAAGAGAGGCCTAAAAGGAATTAGCCCTTGAGTTAAAATTTAAAAAATGGGTAGAAGATTATTTCTAGGTGAACACAAATGGTAGCAGGATGCAGAGGGAAGCCATTCAGGGCAGAAGGAACAAACAGCATGTAGCAGGATGACAAGACAAGAGACTTCCTGCTGACTTAGAATGGCACATAGTCCATGGTGTTTTTGGTAACTAGTACAATAGGTCCCAAAGAGGAGTGTGATGGTTAATCGTATGTGTTAACTTAATTAGACTGTATGGTGCCCAGATATTTAGTTAACATTATTATGGATATTTCTGTGAGGGTGTTTCTAGATGAGATGAACACTTGAATCAGTAGACTGAATAAAGATTGCTTCCCAAGTATGGGTAACCTTATCCAATCCATTGAAGATCTGCATAGAACCAGAAGGCTTAAGTAAAGGAGAATTCTCTCTCTTTTCCTGGCTGTCTTCAAGCTGGGACATCAGTCTTTTCCCACCTTCAGACTTGGACATGGACTTGCACTTACCTCTCTTGGGCTCCAGCTTGCTGACTACAGATCTTGGGACTTTTCAGTCTCTAGAAACTCACGAGCTAGTTCTTTATAATAAATCTCTTTATACAGATCTTTATCAACTTACAATGGGGTTATATCCCAATAAACTCATTAAAAATCGAAAAGGTTAAGATCATAATGGCCCTGGCACATTTTGTGTGAATGACTAAGTGTTTGGGAAATTGGGGCTGTGGAACAGAAAGAATGTAAAAGGGACAAGGTTACTCAAGATGATTTTCAAATACTTCAAATGTATTCCAGGTACAGGTCCTATGTAGAAAAAGATGTCCAACGCGTATCAAGTAGGACAATGGATATGCATTCTTTCCCTCCACTTCCTTTCTTGGAAAGAGAAAGGCAGTGAGGCTAACCTGGATTCTCAGGTCCATTGAGGCTGAGATTCAACAGATGAGAGGTCACATTGCTTAGCTGGTATCTCTGCTGTAGTCTGATGAGAACTTGCTTTTTTTTCCCCCCACAATGTGGTTAGTCAGTGAACAATAGAAACTCCTATTAGAAAATTGCACCCCTCCCCTTAAGGATTATGAAATTTAGGCAAGGAGACATGTACACAGAAATAAGTCTGATAAATTAACAGTCAAAATCTAAGAACAAAATACAGAAAATTTCACACGTGTGCTGAGTGAAATGTGAGCAGCTACAGGATGAGTTAACATCGAGAAATGGAGATATCAGGAAGGCCTCCCAGAGAATTGATACAAACTAGAATAGGAACTAGGCAGGTGAAGGGTAGAGCAGCACTATTGAAGAAAGAATAATACTAGGCTCAAAAACGAGGAACCACAAGATGGAATGAGTAAATGCTTTTGAGAGAACAGGCACTAAGTTTAGGTTGAAGTACACAACTTAAATGGTAATAACTGGGGATTTGAAACTTACCCTATGGGGAATGTAGAACCATAGAAAAAACTTAAAGATGTCCTTTTCTCCATAGATTGTCCAAGTTGGAACAGCACCTTAACTAGTTCTTTATCAAATAGTAAGTTCTCTTCTAGCATCCTATATTTGAATATCATACACTCAGCAAGACATGATTATATTCTTGCTGTTTCTGAAAGTTATGCAATTACCTTGATATTTTTGTAGCATTAAATGTGAAAAAATATCCTTGTTTTCTCCCCTCTTCTCTTTTTTTTTGGGCTGCTTTTAGCAGTCTGAAAATCAGCTTTCATTTTGACTGCCGCTTAACAGAATTTGATTAAAAAAAGTCAACTAATTACAACGGAAATGCAGCCCTGCGAAGCTTTAAGAAAAACACATTATTTTGTTTTAGGGTTCAGTTACTATACATTCATTTATCATCTTTATAAGCGATGTGCAGGCAATGATGAATAGGCCTTGGCTTTGAATCAGGAAATGTAAATTATCCTCTTTCTTTCTTTCTTTTTTCTTTTTTTTTAAACAAATAATGAATACTAGTAAATTTGAAGCTAACTGATGTGCCAAGAACTCAACGATGATGTAATGCCATGAAAGCAATGCAAAGGCTGCCCATCTGAGAGTCTGAAGCAAAGAGAACTGTTGGTCCAGGGGATGCATAACATGGCCTGGAAAGGGTTGTGCCTTGTGTTGAACCAGCTGGCTTGGGGGACAGTTGGTAAGGTGCAGATTACTCTTCTACTGCTTTGCATTTAAGTCCCCCTCATGTCAAACAGCCTTTGCCCTTGAAACAATAGCAACTGTGCTCCTTAAACATTCTCTCCTCTGGGCTTTATCTTTTAGCCATAAGGCTTGGCTCTCTCTTCTTCCCCTTCCAAACAAGAGTTGTCTTTAAAGGGCTGTGCAGGTGTCAGCTTCATTGTAAAGTCTTCTCTACTTGCTTCAGATCACAACCAAATCTATTTACAATATTGCTAATTTTTAATATATTGTGATAAGTGGGTGCATTTATGAATAGGAAGCTCAATTTCTCAGGATGGACAAAATACATTTTAATGTGTGAGTAGTATTTGGGTAGGGAGAGAAAATGGGAAATCGCATTCTCAATAAGAACAAAGATGCTCAACTGTAGACCATGGGTGAAAAGAGACCACTTCTGACTGGATGGCTGTTATTACATATATGCAACAGGGAGGATTTTAAGGAAGATAAAGCTCAGGATGCTCACCTCAGGATAAATCTCAAGTTTACATTACACTTACCATTTGGTGTAGAAAAACAAACCTCAGTTGAAAGAAAATAGTAGTATGAATGTTGGCTTTACTGGTGCAGAAAGTTATGCATACTCATTTCCATTTTCAGGGGTTTTGCAATATTTACATTAACTTGCATATAGAATGTTTAAGTTATTTGTATGCGTTCTGCAAATTAATTTAAAATTGGCAATTTACTTACATTTGGATGACATTTATGGATAAAGACATTAGCCATAGACACTACTCACAGATGAAGTTATGTGTACATCATTGATTCTCACAGTCTTTATAAATGATGCCAATCTGATTTTCATACTGCAATTTTACACATGTAGTGTTTTCCTTTTTGGAAATAAAATCGAAGTGTTTCTACTCATCATTGCACACAGAACGTATTTGAGTCCTTCCTTTTTAATTTCATTAATTTT
Source organism: Canis aureus (assembly GCF_053574225.1). Taxonomy (NCBI): domain Eukaryota; kingdom Metazoa; phylum Chordata; class Mammalia; order Carnivora; family Canidae; genus Canis; species Canis aureus. The sequence continues at coordinate 28,779,901 of NC_135616.1, forward strand.
CTTTCTTCTCACAGTCTTTCCTTTACTTTTATTATACCTTCTCTCAGATTGCTGAGGCAACGATTAGGCACATTGGCCTTGGAAAAATAAATAAAGAGAAGGAAAATATGATGCTCTGTCACTTTAAAATGTAGTCCATTTCCACCAACATATTAAAAGTCTAAATATTTTATTGCCTAGGCACAATCTCATTTTTATTGCCCCAATCACAGCTCATTGGCTAGGATATGCTGGGCAGAGGAGTGAGCTGGTCAGCTAATGGCCTCCCTGCTGCTAAAATTAACTAATTGTTAAAGTAATAACCATGGACCCTCATGGCCTATTTTAATAGTCAGTGGCAATCTGGGAAATTATTTTGCTGCTTTCATTTCAGTGAGTCCTCCTGTTGGCCATTTGCACCCCTTTCTATCCTCTTAAATGTCCTCTTGATGAGAAATATTTCAATGAGAATCTGCAGGGAGCTCTGGCTGGTCCCTCCAACTTGCAATTGGGGCCAGTTGTTTCTTCTGTGAATGTGGGAGGAACATTCTATGAGTCCATATCGGGATGAATGGGGGCAGCCATTTTTCTAGTGCACCAAACTTCTTTTCCAACCTCATCTGAACATGTGACTTTCACATCAGTTTGTTTCACAACTCCCTATGTCCTGCCCATATGTTAGCCATAATCTTGCCTCTCTTTTTGGTGGAAAACTCATCTATCTCTTGATGATCACTCATCTTTACGTCAGAGGTCCAGGCAGGAGTTTAGTCCCTCAGTATCTTAGGGCAATACTAATTTTGATATTGACCTCTCCTCTGATACTCTAGTATATATTCTGGCTATAATATGCTTTATTATATTTTTGAACCTCATATTGTCCTTTATTGTTTATTTGTTATTTCTTGTGTACAGATCCTCTCTTCTCAGCTAAGCTTACATTTACCTGGAGAAGATTTTGTATTTTCTCTTATATCTCTCAGATGTTCAGTAAACATATGTTGTGTTAAATTAAATTAGATATAGGGATTTCGAAGTTATACCTGCTATACAAATTTCCTGTGGGAATGTTTCAAATCCCTCATATACACAGAGAATGAGGTAAGTTCAACAGAATCCCACACTGGGACTAAATCTTGATGAGTTTTGTCATAAGCATGTCATTAATATGGACCTTCTAGAATGGAAATTCCTTAGGATATAATTTTTTAAGTCCTTAGATGAAGACACAATTTGTACTGAAGGAATTAATCCTTGAACAAGGTGGGTTTGAGGCAGAGTTACAGAGGAAACAAGTTTGATAGTAGAGATGGAGGGCTGCTCTATTCCAGAGGTTCACCTATACATGTTTGCTACTTCTTCACTGGAACAAACATGCCAGGGCCTCTGCTGGAGACACCTGTGAGTTTGCACACCTGCACAGTATTTTTTAATAAGGTTTCATGTCTGTTTAACATAGTCACCAATTTGGACTTTGAAAAACTTCATTGAGCTTTTCTTACCTGTACTATTGTAAGAATATTTTATTTTCTGCCTGTCAAGACCTGATTATTGAGATGTTTATGAATATTTGTAAGAGTACTATGTTGATACTAACCAGCTAAAGAAACTTAAAACCAGTCTCTTGATTTAAAACTCCATGCCAGTTGTGGCATGGTCTGTGAAGGCATGAAAAGCTTCTTGGAGATTATACATTTTTATACTTTGGGCTAGTTATAGCTAACTCACAGGCTAGTCATATTTTAGATTCATGACCAATTCTAGTCAAGGTTGGTACAACCGCACTTAAAAGAATCCTTCAAATACATGGTTTCTCACATTCCGTAAAGTCTTAGAGCTCAATCATTCAATGAGGGTTTGGATTAGAGGAATATTTTTGCAATTATAGCAAGCCATAAGTTATGATCCCTTTTGTACAAGGACCCTTTTACAGTGATGAAGTTTAATTGACCATTTGAATTTTATTTTAGAAAATTTTTTCAGAAAACCCTCTCAAAAATCATGGTTAGGACTCAGAAAAACAGATTGATATCCTGACCCCTCCGTTTACTAGCTTTATTTCCTTGGGAATAGAATTATAATACCCACCAACTTCATTTTCCTTATCAATTAAAGGGAGAGTGATTGCTCTTTGCCCTTTGGTAAGTGAAGGAACAAAAGATGATGCTTATTTGTAAAAAAAAGAATCAACAGTCACTGAATAAAAACTTTAATAATTCTCCTGTGAACCAGAGGTAAGTGCCTCAGTACATGGAAGTTTTGTGTGTGTGTGTGTGTGTGTGTGTGTGTGTTTTAGTACATGGAATTTTTAATATCTATTTTGGTTGTTCATATATCTTTTTTTTTAACCTTAAGCTATCACCTAGGTTCAAAGTAGTTTTGATGGAAAAACAACAATTCAGTGTACATTCCATATCATCATGTCCTTTGTGTTCAGATAGAAAGGCAGAGACTAAGAGCAGAAGGTTTTGAGCTGGCCAGAGTTGCTTGCAAGCCTTGCCATAGTCACCTACTATCTATATAATCTTGAAATCCTTAGCAATGTCGCTAAGCCTGAGGTTATTCACCTTAAACATGGGGACAGCAGATATACCTGCTTCTTAGGGATGTTATAGGGACTGCATTATGCAGTAATGCTGCAATGCATTTAGCATAGTTGCATCTATGACACACAAGAACAACAGGTTCTTAATTAATATTGGCTATTATTTCCATATTATTACTAAGAACTGCTGAAATCAGTGGCATTTTGGCACCTAACAGGCACTCAAAAAGAATTTGTACAGTGAGGCAATGCCACTCTGAAAGGACCTGTGAGCAATCCCTCATCAGGACACAGTGTCAGAGGAAGGAGAAAAGCCACCAGGAAAGGGGGCCGCTTGCCAGGGGGCTGAGACAATGAGCAGTCTCCAGGAGGAATGACAACTTCCCTTCCTTTGGGAGCCTCAGGGCCCTATGAGGGCTTTATGAGGGTAGATGAAGGAACCCTGGGGGGTCAGCTCAGGCATTTAGGACCTCATTGGAGAAACAATGTCATACTCAAGAGAAACAAGTTCTTGTGTCCAGGAATGAAGTCCTGTTTTGAAGAAACCACAAATTCCGAGTCAGGCCTGAGGTTCAGTGTGAACCAAGTAAACTCCAAATCAAAGTCTTCTCCAGGTTCTACAACCTTGAGCACTGTCAAGTAGAATTCAAAGAGCACAGGTCAACAATTATAGGTCAAATGAGACTTTTAGATTAGAACAAAAGATCATGAGTGTGTGTGTGGCCTATGTGTGTAGGTAAGTGTATTCATTTCTCAAGGTTTGCTTAAGCCTTCTCCTCCTTGAGTTCCCAAGGGATTATTCTTATGCCTATCCACAGATCTCTGTACATAGATTGTCTGACCCATCTCTAGTAGAACCAAGCAGAGTTGTTATTTTCAAATCCATATTCTTTATTCACCTAAATGGTAAGCCTGGTATCTTTTCTTCATGTGTCTACTCTCTATGGCCAGCCCCAATACTCTCAACATACCCAGCAAGGTGAAAGGTCCTTAGGATATACCCACTTCAGAAAATAGAAAGAGTGCTTCAAACAAGAAAACAAACCCAAGAAGGAAATCTTGCAAAATATGTGTTAAGCCATTGATGGTGTGATGGTGTTTTCTTCTCCTTGAAGGTAAAGCTAACTTTGGGAGATGCGGGGGAAGGTGGCCCATCTGGTTCTATGACATTTTTCTGGAAATACCATCAAAGTGAAAGTGAGAAATGTGCTACGAACTGAACAGTCATGATCCCCCCCTCACATCCGAAAGGAAGATTGTGAGAGTAATGAGCATAAATCAAGGCTGGGCTTGTCCTGCCTGCATTGAGGCAAAACAGGTTTTCCTTAAAAAAAAAAAAAAAAAAAAAAACACATCTGCCATAAGGAGATTTAAATCGGGTACTCCTGTTTTTAGAAGATCTCTATTTCCTTACAGGATGTCGGCTTTGATCACTAATCCCTGGAAAATGTCTTTAAGAGCTACTCCAATTGGCAGAAGTACTAGGGAGTAGGCGTGGGCAGGTGTAGGGAAAGAAGTAGGGGGGAGAAACCCCTCTTTTCCCACGCTGATGTGTTATTTTAAAATAAAGAGACAACTCCCAGAGGCTCTTGGCTCTGATGATCCCCTCTGTGATTTTTTTTTTTTTTTTCCAATAGCACGGTCCAGGGACACCTTTAGAAAATGTTCCTTCTGTAGGTCAGCACTTTCCCGGCCGCCCCTCTCCCTGGCCAATGGCATGAACGTGCGTTTGTCAAGACTGAATTTCATTTGCCGCATAGTGGCTTAGAGAGGGCAGCGCATCGTGTTGCATTTTCTTTGCCTCTCAAACTGGAGTTCCTGCTTCTCCCCAGCTCTGTGTTGTCAGCAAAATGTCGCGTTTACAATCGGTCTCCTGATCTGTGGTAATTACCTGCAGGAGAAATGGCAGGGGAAGGACTTGACAAGAGAAGTCCTGTGTTGTCGCTGGGTGGGCTGCTGTCCTGAAAGTGTATCAGGCTTGTCAAATTGGTTCAAATTAAATTGACACGGTGCTCTTCTAGGCATCACCACTTATTATACATCGTGGAGCCCTTTGGGGCAGTAAATGCCTTCGGAGTTAAAAAGGAATGTGCGAAGGAAACTCAAAGGAGCCCACGACAAGGACAGGGAGGACCTCCAGGAGGACCCGTTAAAACTGGCCAGGAGAACGCGAAGGTTATGTTATGACTGAGCTCAGTTTTGCTCTTCTCTCAGCAATTTCCAGTTCCGTGCCACTGTGACAGAGGTGTCCCCAGGCCTTGGTCATGAGGCTTTGGAACCATTTTTTTCTGCCTCCAGCTCCATTTATTTATTTATTGTAACATTTATGAGCTCTGTCCAGGGAAACTGCTGCGTCCAGCAGCATCAGCCCCAGCCTGAAGGGAGACAGGGGAATTCTAATCCTAGCCTTTCCCTGATGGGCCTGGTGACCTTGGCCAAGTCATTTAACCTCAACATGTTGGGGCCGCTGTTTTTAAGTGAACAGGGGCGTGAGTGAGCCCTGGATCACCTCGAAAGGGTGTCAGGAGGGATAACTAATTAATGATTGTAAAGCACTTTGCAAACAGAAAGTACTGTACAAAATGCTTAATATTAATAATAAAATGCATTCACTGCAAGCCTCTAGGCGTGTGCTCAGAAATAACGACAGCAATTAAAGTAACACGCTAACAAAACTCATTAACCCCCAAACCTCCTTCCCACTGCACTTGGCTGCTAGAGCTTCGGGGCTTTCTTAAGACTGCCAGGTGGTGCAGAGGAAGGCTGCAGTGGGAACCATGGCACCAGGCTCCCCCTCACTTTCTGGGCAAGTCAGCATGTCGCCTATTGAGAGAACTAACCCATCTCCATTCAGCCTTTCCAGGCATTTCCCCATGTGGATCCTTTTCTTCTTGCCATGCTCTGGCACCCACTGCCTATACCAGGATGCACCCTAGAGGGCGCTTCTGGCCTTTGTGTGCTTCATTCCCTTCCCTGTGTAGGTGACTTCTCTGCCTGGACTCATAAGCTGCTGGAGGGCAGGGTTTCCCTCGTATTATAACCTCCCAATTTTTAAAAGAAGACAGTGTGAAGGACTACCCCACAGGTGGTCCGTGGAATAAGGAGTGGACACTTTATCCTCCCCAGGTGGCTGAATGGACTGAGGGGCAGGGTGTTATTTGAAACAGGTGGCACATACTGGTTATCATGCCCCCGGAGAGCTGGCCAGTACTGCTAAGAAGCTCCTGAGGTCTGGCAGGAAGGAAAAGTTAGGACCTTGCCAGAATGAAGAGAGAAGAAAGGGCTTTGACTCAGTTGTTCAGAAAATGTATAGCTTTGAACTGGGAGACAATGAAAGCTAAGACTGAGAAAATCATTTGGGGAAAAGAGAGAAGGATTTAAGACAATATGCCTTGAGTAAGCAGAAGGCAGAGCTAGGCCTGAGGTGGGTCCTAGCCAATAAGGGATGGATAGAGGGTAGGAACCACATGCATGGCTGGAGACCCCGGAGTGCTGAGGGAGGACACTGAGGGCTGTGTGCACACAGCCTGGGCACCCTGTAAAAAGAATCTATGTTTCTATTTTCTCTTTGTAAGAATGAATGGCTATGGCAAAACTAGTCTCTCTCTTTACCCCTTTTCTCTTCCTCTTTAATAAGTTGCCATTTTAGTTTCTTTTCAACTTTTAAATTTCATATCTAACCATTTCAGGAGTGTTAGCTTCTGTAAGAATTTTTGTGTCATAGTAGCATCTTTTATAGAATATAAAGTGCTATGTAAACTATATTCCTGAGGCTTTGCGAGTCAAATTTAATCTGATTCCACTTTGAGTACTATGTTGTAATACAGGCTTGTGATATGGATCACTAGATTGATGGTCCAAATAGTTTTTATAAAAATTTACCACATACACTAAGAAATGCCTCTAAATTATAAATAAAAATAGTATAATATTTACGAATGCTACAAAATGTAGCTAAGGAAAAAAAAAGACATACATTTTCAGTTTGATTATTTAAAATAGGTTCCCTGGAGAGCAGCTTCTTAGTAATGAAGGGCTTTGTGTCTTAGGAGAAATCGCCAAGGAACTCTTGAGCAGGAGAGGGCTGGGGGACTGAAGGTTGAGGGTTGTGAGGGAAGAATTTTCTGTGAAAAAGCCTGGAGCCAGACAGAGTATGGTGCCTCTGAGCACAAATGTCTGCTTATAGGGGAGAAGGGGGGAGGGAGGGATATGGAAGCAGGAGGAGGGAGAAAGAAGCTAGGCACATACAAATGTGATGCTGAATGACACTGGGATGTGGAGAGAAAGATGTAAGAGGAATCCAAAGGAGAAAGTGAAGAGCAGTGAGAGTGGGGTCTGGAGATCTATCTTGGCAGAGGCATGTTGTGAGGAATATTCTTGACTTTTGGTAGCCACTCCACAGATGATTCCCTCCTGTGGAGAGCTAGAGTGATTGTGGACAAGCAGTTTGGGAGATTACAGGTCTGGAGATGACTTGGGGGAAAAAAATCCTAAAATTACAAGAAAAAAAGCCAAGAAATGATATTGAGGGAGCATGAGCCTCTATTTCACGGCCAAATCAAAAACTCCCTGACTAGGAAATTGATATTCTGCCTCAAAGTCTCTTTGCTGAAGGTTGGGCATGGCTTACAGGGGAGGTACAGAAGAGGAGAGGTGACATCAGTGTGCATTTTAGGATTCAGTAGTGCCACCAACTTGTGGTGTGTCCTTGAACAAGCTGTCAGCCTGGTTTGCATCCGTAAAAAAGGCATTTGAATTAAACAACCTGTAAAGCTCTTTCCACTTCTGTTAGCCACTGAGCTCCATGATGTAGAGTGTCTAACAAGTGCCTTACACACTTACCCGGTGGCTAAGAAGCCTACTTAGGTGTCATTTCCATTGCCATGAAGCCTATGAGTTTACTAAAGTGTGCAACTTGAGGATTTCATTCCCATGGTGTACAGTGGTCATCAGCCAAAATCCACTCAACAACTTCTGTGTGTCTGGTCCCTTGATAAGAACTAAAGGATGACCTTGTCTCTGCTCTTGAGGTGCTTAAAGTCCAGGCAGGGAGTCATATAAACACAAAAAATGACAAAAGAAAAGAGATGTCACTAGATCCTTATGTTTCATTGAGAAATTAGAACTTTAGACTGGGAGTGCTTTGAGTTTAGTGGAGCATTAACTTCCTGTTGGGTTGAATGGCAAAGAAGAGGTGTGAGCTCGCCTTGGAAAGCAGATTCAAACAGTCCCTTACTGTGTCTTGATTCCTGCTGGGTGATAAGGGAACCACTACACATACACACACACACCAAGAACATCCGAAGCTCTGATGAAGCAGAGCACTGAATGAACCTCTGTGGACTAGCTTGAGGCAATGGAGATGAGAGATGTGAGGGTTCAGATCCAGTAGCACAGAGAAGGTGGTAGATCCACCATTAAACCTGTGGTCAAATTTTGGGTCCAAATCCTTTTTCTGTCATTTACTAGAACTCAGAATTTGAAAAAGTCTCTTATGCTATTTGAGTTTGGTGTTAGACTTGAGAAGTTTTCACTCTATTAAAGTAGGCTGTGGTGACAAATAGCAAAGTTAGAGGGGGAGTAGACAAGTCAGGGACTAGCATGAAGATCCTAGGTGCTCAGGGGATAATTGGCACAGGCCAAGGATAGTTTCTGAGTGTTGAACATAGATTATTGGTTTACTCTACACTTTGAATTAAAGTTGGCCTTTCTGGGGATCCCTGGGTGGCGCAGCGGTTTAGCGCCTGCCTTTGGCCCAGGGCGCGATCCTGGAGACCCGGGATCGAATCCCACATCGGGCTCCCGGTGCATGGAGCCTGCTTCTCCCTTTGCCTATGTCTCCGCCTCTCTCTCTCCCTCAATGTGTGACTATCATAAATAAATAAAAATTAAAAAAAAAAAGTTGGCCTTTCTGAAATGTTTCTTCACCTTTGTGTATTTTTAATAAAGATATTTATTTATTTATTTATTTATTTAGTTAGTTAGTTAGTTAGTTATTTTTAAAAATTTTATTTATTCATGAGAGACACAGAGAGAGGCAGAGACATAGATAGAGGGAGAAGCAAGCTCCCTGTGGGGAGCCTGATGCTGGACTCCATCCCAGGATCCCAGGATCATGACCTGAGCTGAAGGCAGATGCTCAACCACTAAGCCACTCGGGTGCCCCTATTTATCTATTTGCGAGGGAGAGAGAGAGAGAAAGAGAGAGAGAGTGTGTGAGCTGGGGAAGGGGCAGAGGGAGAGAATCCAAAGCAGATTCTGAGCTGAGCATGAAGCCTGATGCAGGGTTCCATCTGTCCATCCTGAGATCATAACCTGAGTCAAAATCAAAAGTCAGACACTCAACTGACCCACCCAGGCACCCCTGTGCACTCCATTTTTTTTTAGCAAACACATTTCATCAGCAAATATAATTATACTGCATGTAAGTGCTAGGCATAACAATGATCATATAATTTATGGTCCAAACCAGGCAACCATTAAAAGTAAAACAGGTGCTACTAATAATTATATAGGTTAGCAGATGAAAATCAAGCTTATCTTGGGGAAGTTGTGTGATAAACTTATTCATAAGAAATCACGCTTTCCCCCCAACAAAACATCAATTCTTCCTCTTTCCAAACTAGGAAGCTTCATTTAGTGACTCTCCTTAGGCACTGGTGATTTTGTTTAAACACACAAACAAGCAAACAAACAAAAAGCTGCATTTTTAGGAAACAAAATTTCCCCAGGAAACAAAAAATGCTAACGAAGCTCAAAAAGTTACCTTGAAGAAAGGTGATATAGGATGAATGTGTGTACGTATACACAAGAAGAGTTTATGCACACACACACATTCTTTTTCAATATAAAATCTAAAATCGCAGGGTACTAAATTATTGTACTTGTGTATGTGTGTGGACGCACACGTACACACATGCATTTAGAAGTGTGAATCTCTATCAATTCCCAAAGAAATGATTCTTGGATGACCCAGAGAATTGGAGAGAAGAAAGCTCCAGAGAGGAGGGGTGAGGTCGAGAGTTGAGGATGCATGTGTAATTTAAAATTATAACCCAACAAATGCAAAGCAGGAAGGGAACAGCATTTTAAAGAGGCCAGCAGATAACATCAGCTCATTAGTGGTTCCATTACAGTGTACATTGGTTTGCTTTCTCTTCTAGCATCAAAAAAAAAAAAAAAGTGATATATGTGCATGTGTGTATGGAGGAAGTAAATTAAATAAACATAGCCTAAGTTATTTTAGGGTACTCTGAGCATTACTCTCATCTTTGAAGGTAGTGGTGAGAATTATGAAATGTTTCAGTCTTTGAAATTAGCCACCTCACTTTGTATATAATTGGATTCCCAAGGCATCCCTTTGACAGGTGAGTGGTGGGGAAGGGTCAGAACTAAAGGTAGTAGAGTTCTTTTCACCACTTGGATGGGATGACAGGAGCATCGACGATGCTGGCACAGCACGGCTGTCAAAGATCGGAGAACTTTGTTTCCATTTGGAAATGATTAAAGTCTTATTGCTCCTGTCTTGGATATGAAAGACTTGAAATGCATCAGTTCGATGTAACTAACGTTGAATGACAACTCTATGCATGTAGTTAGCAAAGTTCATTGAGAAGGAGAGAAGAACACTGAATTTCAGAAAACTTGAACCACAAGAATTGAGTACCTTGATTGAATTTGATAGCTCTTAATGGGAAACTGTACTGAACTGGCAAAAAAAAAAAAAAAATGCAATGAGATATGGTGAAAAGGATCAAACTCAAATTTAGTTTTTAAAAAATCTCAGAATTAATCTTGCCCATTTTATTCAGTTAATGGTAGAAATTATTTTACATGAGGAAAGGCAATGTCAGAAATAGCTGAGTGGAATTTCAGAGGTGGAATTAGAAGAGGGCAAAGGGGGAGCTAATTTGCTTTTCTGCTCCAAAATATTCCTAGCAATCATGTCTGGAGGTCTATCTGATTCTTTTTTGTATTAAAGGTGGATAAAATTCCTTAGGGAGGATTTTGGGATGGAGCTTGGGTTGTAACCACTGAACTGAGTACTCAGAAGGCCAAATGAGCTATGCCATCTGAAAGTCAATGTGGATAGGCTGGCAGATAGAAAGAAGGGCCCTTGACGCTGCTCAGAGAGACCAGCTGTGGCCATGGACCCTCAAAAGGCAAGTAAGTCAGACAAGGAGAAGAGAGTCATTGTATAAGGAACCTAGGACTACAGATGAATGTTGGTGACCTCCTAGGGATGGGAGGGCTTATCCTTGATGAGGGCACTGAGCATGGGGAACAGATCCCTCTTAGTGTTTATAGCCTGAGTCCTACATCTCTACTGTGGGCACATGTGTATGGATAGGATGATGGCAGCTAAAGCATACCCCTTGGGCTCTTTGGCTTAAGTCTGTTTCCCACCTCCCAGCAGATTTAATTTAATTTTCTCTTTAAACTTAATATATTTAAGTGAGGCATTCATTCCTCCCTTTGTAGCAGCCACCACCACCCCCTATTGTCGAATATTGGATAGGCTTCCCTGATTTACAGGAACTGATTCTTGATTTCTGTTTGGCCATGTGCAGTGTTTGGCTTTTTGGAATGCTCTGGAGAACTCTTCTCCCTATTTAATCCATAATGATTTTCTGAAAAGAAGGGCAAAGGCCCAGAGTGATTCATTGAAGGTGCATATGGTATTCATTCTGCAGAGAACAAATATGGAACAGGAGAAAAAGTGACAGTCGCACCATTTGCATTTGATATGTAAATTCAAGATACATATTGATTTACATGTATAATTTAGTAACCAAAAAAAAAAAAAAATGGAAGAAAAGAAAAAAATCCAGATAGCTAAGTAAACATGAATACCCACCCCAAGCTAAAGGCTGGGCTCATGGCAGTGTTTGTAAATGGCGCTGTGCGGTAGCACATCTCAGCATGCAAATGTCTATAAACTTCAAACTGTTGCTAGGTTAAACAACACCTTTCCCAGGAAGCACACGGATTTAGCAGCTTGTGCTTTATGCATTGGTCTCCAGAGCAGAAGGCCCTTCTCCTCACCTCACAGTAAGGGCAGGACACATGATCCATCCCTGTGTTTTCTTTACTGAAGTCTGCCTTTAAGCAATATAACCCAGTGTTTTTAGACACATTTTTCTTTTTGTTTTGTTGTTGTTCTGTTGTTTTATGCATGAAGAATTTGGACGTATATTTTCCCATAACCTTCAAGGATGGGTCTAAATGCCTTAACTGTCTCCATCTTTATCCAAACTTATTTCCTATTCTCACCAAGCTTCTCCTTCTTCTCAGCTCCTGAAATAACCCTCCAGAGACAATTCTTTATTGTGCCCTGGACACGTGCATATTCTCACCACCATGCTCTCACTAATTCAGTACCATCCAAAAGAATGCCCTTTCCCGCATCCATCAAAACCCCATTAACAACTCCAGCTCAACTTGGACTGCATGGAGCCTTCACAAAATTTGAAATGAAGCTAATTTCTTCTTTCCAGGACTAGTTGCAGTGCTTGCGGTGTCAAGCTGTTTTCTCAATCTTGGTCACCCACTGTTGTATGAGGCACTCTAATAATTTGCTAAGTGTTGCTCTTGGTTTCTTCAGCCAGGGAGAATGTTTCTGAGGAAGGGGATTTCATCCTCTTTTGTACAACACATTCTATTTGGTGTAAAGATGGACATATTGACAATGTTAGCACATAGTTAAGGACTAAACTGAAAAAAATACTTCCCTAAATTCCACTCTTTATCATTATTTACAGCCTGCAATAGGAAACCATTGTCACTGACCATAATTTTAAAATGGGTTAGCAGACGGATGTTAAGAGCACAAGAAGTGCATTAGGGGATGCATTCAAGACTTTCCTTCTGCTCCCACTCTGCTATGTTTGCTAGGATTTCATGTTTGTAATGAACAGTAACATGTCCAGGTTCCTGAACTTTAAATACTATTAAGACTTTGGGCAAGATAATTCTTCATTATGTGGAAGTCTTTCCTATTTATACAGAATGTTTAGAAGCATCCCTAGTCTGTGCCCACTAGATGACAGTAGCTCCCTCAGACCCCATGCCTTTGCACCACAGTTGTGATAACCAAAAGTGTCTTCAGACATTGCCAACGTCCCAGATGGACAAAACATCCCTCTATCTTCCCATGTTGAGATACACTGCTGTAATCAGGGACCTAAAATTTTTTAAGATGTTTGTCTCTCTTCAGTGTGTTAAACCCCTATGGTACCTTAATACTTTACTTTAGAAAAATTCTGCTTTTTCCATATTACTTGTTTATTATTTATTAACAAATACTTACATAGCAGTTTGCCTTTAGTTTTCATTGTTTTAAGCACTTTACAAAAAATTGGCCAATTCAATTCTTAAACATACCCCTAAGATAGGTGCTATAATTATTCTTGTTTTACAAATGAAGAACCGAGATGCCCAAGAGAGGTTAAGAAATTTATCCAAGGCCACACAGCTAATAAGTGGTAGAGCTCCAAATCTAGAAGCCCTTACCCTAAAGTCTGTGCTTTTAATCACTCTGCCTTTCACAAAGGGACACATTAGTCTCCTTTGGAGTGACTATCACAAATTATGAACAGGAGTATTTTTGTAAATTTTCACCAGTTCAGGGGACGCCTAATTTGGGGAGTAAGCATAAACTTCATTAATTATTTTAAAAATCCAGAACTATTTTCTCCTTTGCTCCTAAGTGACCTCTTGCTATGACTGGGGCCTAGACTTATACCTGTACTAGACACAGACTTGTAGAGGAATGTGCATCAGAGATCTTGGGTCCACTTCGGAGGCCATGGAAAATATTCAGGCTGTCATACCTGAATTAATCCCTCAGTTCTCTGTACCCATGAGAAAAGTCCCAGACTGATTGCCGTTTTGTATTTTCAGCTGTTTTATATAGTCAGGCTAGTCTCCAGCTCAAAATCTCTAGTGAGTCTTTACTTCCAGCTGCACTGAGTCTAAACTCCTTTGACAAGATGTCAAGACCTTTCATTATCTCACTATTCCCCACACAGCCCATCTGCTTGGTATGGGTCAGCATCCTCACTTCCCCTTCTAACATCTACCTGTCCTCTTAAGGCAGAGCACAAGTTCAGCTCCTTCTGTGAAACTTCCTCTATAATCCATACCCTCAGCTTACTTTTCCTGAACTCCTTCATCATTTGTTTTCTGTGCCATCCAAATTTTCATGAAGATGAAAATCTATATTTTGTGCTAATTTTCATGTTTATATTTATCTTCTCAACTACATTGTATAGATTTTGAAGGAAGGACTGTGTCTTTTTCCATAAACCTGGCCCTCCACATTAGGCATAAGACAGCTACTCAACCAAGATGTTGATCCACTGGTCATTCATCATCAACCTTCATGGTTCTTTTGCTGTACAGGGGACCATGCATTTTTGCTTTCACTATCAGCAGATGCTAACCTGTAGCAAAGTCCTCCAGGCCCTGACTCTAGTGGTGGTCAGCTATAAGATACCAATTGATAGTCTTCCAAGAAAATACAGTTTCTGAAAGAAGATGAAGTAAGGTGTCATGGCCAGTCAGTGGGATGCAACTGCTTAACTTCAAAGGAGGCAAAAAACTACAAATATCTATGTTGCTCTACAGAAAAACACCATCAGTGAGAACCAATAAATGGCATGGCCTTGCTGCGCTATATTGGGTGACTGTATCAGAGACATGGGGGCACATATCCTTGGGATGAAGTAGATTTAGGGATCTGTCAGGCTTCTACCACCAAAAATAAAAAGTGTGAGAAGTGATATGTCTCTTTTAAAACCTAGTTTTCCATCAGGGTGTTTATTTTCTATGGTGATGATCACAGTAATATTTTCAGTGTTCATAGTATTTTGACAGTTTTCACTGCATTGTCTCTTGTACGACACATATGACACGCAGAGAACAGGAAGTATTACCCCAGATCTTTAAAACTATTGGAGTCCCAAGATGTTAAAGATATTTACTTAAGTGAATATCAAGACCTTTTAAAATGATTTTAAAGACTTCCTAGTGCCCTTTAAGTCATTTTGGTTTTAGAATTTACATGTAAGAGAGAACCCTGAATGCCAAAATTTACTCAAGTTTATAATATAAAAATGAATTATTCATGGAAGATTTTAATATGAAACTGGACTTTCTTTCATCCTAATATCAATTAATCAATTAAAAAGTAATAAAAAATTATTTAATGTCATAGGTGCAGGAATGGTGAGGGGCAGTTTCTTACAAGGATTTTAGTAACATCAATTTTATTTTAAAAATCAACAACTGGAAATTTTTGTTTGAGGTATAATTATAAAGAAAAATATTACAAAGCCAAATGAATATTGCTTTTGAACTCTTGTTTTTATGATTTTCTTATAGATTATGAGTGGATAACCCCACTTTCTTATTTTGCATTGCTCTTATGAGTGGTGGAGATCATGTATCTTCTGAATAACCTGGCCCATTGGCTGTTCTAACTCCATATTGGTATCTTTCTGAAATATTCCAGCTTTTCTATCATAGGCAGAAATTTCTGACCCTATTTGCTTACAACTGACCTGTTACTCCCCACATTCCACAGTGACTTTTTTTAAATACACAATCTTGTTAATAGGATTTGACCATTTCTAGCATCAATAGTGAGGTGCACCACTCACTGGTCATTCATGTTATTTTTTGTTAATCCTAACTTCCTGGGATTTTCTGAATTCCAAATACTTTGCTTTTGGATAAATCCAGAGAGGTGAGTTAGACTTGTCTTTCTTTCTCTAAGGGACAATCATTTGGTCCCACTCATCTTCTTGGGAAGTTGATTTTCCTATAAACCTATGGGAAAGTGTTTGTGCTAACAATAGGAGGTTGGAAGATATCACTTACTTTTCTTTCCAAAGAAGTTCATGTTACAAGAGCTGAGATCTATAATAGCCAAGGTAATCTGCCATATGCTGTTAGGTGCACTTGGACAATTTCTTCTACCAAATATTCTAGGCAAGAAAAATCTGTTTAAAACATGAAGCAAATGAAACATGCTTTGTATCTTTTTCCTGCTAGGGAGACTTTTCCTCATAAAGGGCTCAGCATCCAAGTGGCCATCACCATAAATCTGGTATCACAGCTTTGGAGCAGTGAGCATAGTACCGTGGCTCACATGAGGAGACACTCTTACCTGACTCCAGGTTGCCATTTAGGGCCCTACTCCACCAACAAGATCCTAGTAATTGAACTGGAGGGAATAAGCACATTGAAATATCATTCATTAATCCAGAAATTCTTAAGAAATAATGTGAAAACGTGATCTATGGGAAACAGAGTGGTTGCTAATGCTAAGTTCAAGTTCCCAAGGAGTTTTCAACCTAACAGGCCAAGTCAAATTCTGGGAATCATGATTTTCTACAAAGAAAACACTAAAGGTTTAGATTCAGCATTCTAGGGAAGGCTTGACTTAGGGTTCATTGTTAAGGCAGAAAATCTTAGAGTTTGGAGAGGATCACAAATAACCACACTAATTATCCCATGGTAATTAGTGACATTTATATTTATAACAAAGTATGAAAGGAAGAGGCCAACAATGGGACCATGGCACACAATGGTTTATTTTATTTCTTGGTATGTATTCTCTGTCTTTTCTGAGTTTTTTTTTCGAGTATTGTTTTTTGAAACTAAGGGAAAATATGATTTTAAAAAAAGTCTTCCTTGAAGAAATGGCAATTCATGTTGGGGCTATATACTATGAGAAAGATACAGCTGATGCACTTCAGAACATTAAAGGTCTAAGGAACTGCAGAGAGTAGCTGGGGCACTACATTCTTACAATAATATTTTCCTGTCATCATAAGGTTAGCCCATTGTTATGTGCCCATCTCTGCACCAAGAACCATGAGGTTCCTCATTCACGGCAAGCCTTTAAAGAGGAGACAGACACATGGTGGAGATGGTGCTGCATTGTATAATATCAGCAAATATCAACATTTGTAATGACAATTCCATGGGTTAGTGAAGTGCAGAGAAGCTAAAACCCAGGTTGTTCAATTCTGGTTGATAATCTTATTCCAGAATAATCTCACTAGTGTTTATCAAATTCGGACTTCATTCTCCTTTTATTAATTTATTTTTATTAAATAAATTATGCATTGAGAGTCTACCAGACACAATACCCCAAACCGAACACAGTTCACTCAAAAAAGACTGAACACGATGGAAATGCTATCTGCCCTTCCAGACATCATAGTCAGCTCATGGCTCCACATGGCTAACTCCACCACGGTATTTTAACTGGCCCAACGCAGACCAGTCTAAAAGATAATGCTCCAGAGAAATTCCTGAGAATTGTCAAGTGATAATACTGTGACCCAGTAGTCCTTTTCCTCAGAACTGAGAACAACTTCTCTTTGTAATATTCTTCAATGTCAGAAGGTTACGAATGTTTTAGAGAATCTACAGAAAACAAAACAAGGGAAGACAATATATTAGAAGATTCACAAAGTTTTGGAAATAAATTCGTGAACCTTTATAGCAGTGGTCCAGCTTGGAGGGTCTTCTTAATGTCTTCAGCATATATTATACCAATTTGTTCCCCTGATAAAGAAAGAAGCTCTCCATGTTAGAGGCAGGGAACCACTCATACTAACAGAACCAAGGACTGATTTTATGGGACAGAATCCTTCAAAGAAAGAAAAAAAAAATGTTGCTGCTTGAATTATATACCATTTGATTCAACAGGGCTTACTAAATGCCTTTGAAATGCAGGAGATATGCAGAAGATCCAAATATGAATGAGATAGTCCCTCCTTTAAGGGACTTTAGGGACACAGGATACAAATAACTTTCAACTCCATGAAAACAGTGAATAGCATCTAAAACAGTATGTGACACATAGTCTGTGTTCAGTAAACATTTTTGGAACAAATAAGATATAATATGCCAAGTGTTGAAAGCATGGTCTGAATAAGTCACTGGTTATTCAGAAAATGAAGATTTTAAACCTAATTGGAAGAGGCAGTGCAAGTTTCATAATGGGAGAGCCTTGGGACATACATGGGAAAAGATAGATGGAATTTATGGAAGTGGAAAGGAGATGGAAGGATGCTTCAGAAGAGAGGATGGCATGAGTAATGGAGACGGCCTAGGACAAGACAAGACAAGACAAGAGGAAGCTCAGACTAGAGAACTGGCTGGGCCATTTTATGGTGGGTGAGAGACATCCAGATTGAGGTAAAGATGACAGATGATGGCTTGCCTTTCCTTTGGCCTCCCTTCGTTGTACTTTAATATTGATAATGCTGTAGAAGATCATAAAAGTCATAGTTTTAGTGAATCAACTATGCAGTTGTTAGCAATTCTTGTTCTGGACCAAACTTCATATTTTTTTCCAGTCTCTCCCTCACATCTCTTTTATTTTTATGTCATTCGACACCCTTCTGTGTTTCTTTCTCCAACTTTCCCTCTCTCCCCAAATTACAGTTTGGTGGAGTCTAAAATAGTAAAGTGACACGGTTTGGGAAGGAGGGTGTGCCTCTCTATCGCATAATACTCTGATGGAAAGAAATGTTAAAATATATTGATCCATTCACAGTCAGGTTTTCCTTATATGCTTTTGAGGAAGATGAGAGAATGTCATACAAATGGTGCCTGAGTGAAAAAATCAGTGCAAAGCCCCATTCTGTGTTTCCTAGGAGTCAAGCTTCTCATTTTTATATCACAGGAGAAATTTCAATGTCTTGAATCTTTAGAATGAGTATTTTTTTTTTTTTACCAACCCACAAAGGGAGGGGGACGGAAAATTTTAAAAAATGATTTGTTAGTTGTGGTAGTCACATCTGGCATAAATTGGGCCAATGTAGCCCAGTGACACATGAAGTCCCAGAAGTTTCTCTTATTAACTTTCCAGGCATTCTGCCATTACTGAGCCTTCCCATATCACTTACTGAAATGCAGGAAGGCACAAGCTGTTCTCTGGTCATCATTGTTTTTAAGGTCCTAGCTTTCTTCTCTGTTTCTCACATTCTGGTTCCTCTCTGTTTCAGGTTTCCAGAACCAATGACTCTCGACCTCTGGTTCTGTTTCTCCTTAATAAAACTAGCCATTGTGTTCTTTTGGCACTCTAAATTGAACATGATCTGTGTCAATTTAGAGTAATATATCCTAGGGAAACATAGATTTTAACCCAAGCCAAAAATTTAAATTAAAGAAACTCTCCCTGAATTATTTAAGACTATGCTTTCTAGGTCCCTACTAATGCCCTGAGGGCCGAGAAGAATTATCTCTGAATTTGTTTTGACGAAGTTATTTGTTTTTATTCCTTAGTTCTTTCTTTTGAATTGCTAACAGTACATGAAGAAAGAATACAACAGCTAAAGTTGTAACTTTAAAATATCTATAACAGAATAAGACCAATTGGTGGATATCATATCAGACAAATGACTTGGCTGGACACTTTGATTTTCGCTTTTTCCTAAAAGCTATTCTTCCTCAATCTCCAGAAAGTAGAGCCATGAATTGGTGTCCAGATGGGCTCTATTTCAAGAGATAACCAGGGGGAGGCCCAAGGACCCCAACGCAATGGGATTACACCTTGTCTTGAACAGATGGCAGAGCCAGAGACCTGAGATTTTCTAAAATGCAACCAAAAGGACCATTTTGTTTTAGTGTAAATGTGTTAAATATCAACATTAATAGAGAATGCTCTTCAGAAGCTAACTTCAACATTGACATGGTGTGGGAGGAATTAGAACTCCTTGTATTACCTGATGCTTAGGTGAAAAAGTGTGCAAAATGGTCCTTTAAGAGGGTAGTACTGAGCCTAGGACAGGTAAAAGAAATATAAATAAACCAACATAATCACAACCTGGCTACTCCAGGATCATTGGTCAAGGCTAAATGCAAGCATATGCCCTGAGCAAAATGTTAGGCGTATATGCCCTATAACCCTTTGTCCCACTTCCCCTTGATGTTCAGGTAGGCTACTGAATAGGGCAGTGGAAGGTCAGAAAAGGTAAGATCTAGGTTAGGGTGAGACAGCCCTCTCATTGGTTTGTGCAAGGTGTAACTTAGGCCTACCTTTTAGGTAATCACTGATATGGAATCCACTAATCTACAAAGAAGTGTTCACACACCCATCTCTATGCCTTTTCTCATGTTGATCCTCCCCATCCCATCTACCCCATTGAATCAAACCCTCACCAGCCTTTAACGTCTCTTCCAAGAGGCCTTTAAAAAAACACAACACAAAACTATCATGCTGTACTATCAATTCTTGTTTCATTTATTACCCATTGCACTCACTGGGAATTTTTTCTTGGGCTTTGTTATTAGATATGTTTTGTAAATATATCTAACCTACAAAAAACAATTTCTGGGCTCCTGAAGTCAGATGAACTCATGTATTTCTTTGTCTTAGATCCTTCCTTTAATTGCTTAGCACATAGATTAGTATGTATGTATGTATACATATAACATTATATATACACATATATATTATCCAAATCTATATAGATGCATAACATATTTCCTTCATAACCAGTATATATGTACATTACAGAGAACTCAATTATGACTCGATATGAAGTATAAAGTATGAAGCTTTGGCAATGATAAAGTTTTTTTTAATGATAAAGTTTAGTAATGAAATATGATTTTCTTTTCCAGATTTTAGTGCACTCCATTCATCCATCCATCATTAGACTGTGTTTCCCCAGAGATGATAAGATGTGACTGCCTGAAGCAAATGCATATTATCTCTTCCCTGGTAAACCTTTCCCTCTTTCCAAAATGAGTTGTGCTCGGTACCAGGGAAAGAAACTTCGAAATTCCCTTTACTGCTCTATAAAGCCTAGAGCCAAGAACAAGAGGTAAGTAGCCTGTTTCTTGTTTAATTTTCTCTGTCTTTTCCCACAACACTTTGACTCCTCTGAATCCTTCAGATTTCAAGCAAAAGGTACATTTGAACTTATGCCAAGGCTTCTGAGCCTTATCATAACCAGCACCATTCCACATGGGAAAGAAAAAGTTAATAAAATGCCCTTCTAA